>NC_041062.1:4353632-4665334 GCF_900634775.1 Gouania willdenowi | reverse complement strand
AGCATTAAAAATACAGGGTCTGATACTGATCATAATAACGATGATGTAAATGATCTTAAAAAACTAAAAATAAATCAATTCAGGAGGCACCAAATACTGTTTAATTTACTAAACTTATTTACAAAATGGCATTCTTTAAAATGTGTTATCACTAATTTTTCATCATTATGTTCTATAGTTGTTTTTTCATAGTATTCTGAGCAAATTGTTGTAGTCGGAAAAAGGGGGTACTTGGATTCAGAAATTGGAGAAAGGGGGTGCTTTAGCCAAAAAAGTTTGCGAACCACTGCTCTATAAAAGTGTTTTCCAACCTTTTTTGTCCAATGTACCCCTTATCTTTTCTGTCTTAAAGTGAGTACCCCTTTATTTTTGTTAGTTTGTCTCAGAAAGCTCATCTGAAAGCTTCACTTATATTTTTCTGATGTTTTGATCTTCACCTTTTTTCATGTATTTTAAAGAGCTGCGGCACAATGTATTATCGATAGATAGAGAAAATGTCTGTGAGCAAGAGTAATCTGTCTCATTATTTTAGAAAAATTAATTGACAAATTACACCTGAGGTGTGCTGAAGTACCCCTAAAGGTACATGTACCCCTGTTTGGGAACCACTGCTCGAGACCAATCAAATAACATGTCAACGAAGGTTATCAGTGACTGTATGGATTGTTTTTTTATGTGTTTTTTTTCCCTAAAGGATTCGCTACTTTACAGCCTGCTGTGATAAAAATAAACCACACATCTGTAGATGAGTTACAGCTTGCCCTGAAGATATCGAGTATCACAGGTTTCAAAGGTCATGGAATCCAGCAAAGGCGGCCGGGTCAAAAACTCTTCCTTCAAAACAACCTAGGAACACAAAAGAACAACGCAAAACAACAACGAAAAAAATGAATAAATAAAGGTGCCAAAAAATATTGCATTTAGTCAAAACTTTGTTCTCAAAGTTAGCTTTGACCCTGAAAGTTCTTGGCCAAACAGCAACAGGTCAGGTTCAGTACTGATGTCAAAGGTAAGTGTTGAGGTTGACTTGGAAACATGACCAAATAAAAGTTAACTTTCATCTACAAAGCAGAAGGAGAGCTGACTGTGCTGTATAGGCTACAATAGAGCGCCAGAGTCAAGGCGTCAAAAAAGGCCCAGTTTGTTCTCAAATGGACCCGACCAGAAAAACGCTGGATTATTTTGCCTTATTTTCCACACTTTGACGTTAAACAAATGTACACACATTTCTTAAAGTCCTGTAAACGGTATCTGGAACTGATTTACCAACTCGCTAATACACGTGTCAAAAACAAGGCCAACGATGCCTTTCATAGCATCTAATTTTGCTAATTCAAGAGTAGGAATCAATGGTTAAACCCTGTATTGTAATGTTTCAGATGATTTGCTTTTAAGCAGATTTCCTTTATGTATCCATCCTTTACATTGATAATGTCAACATAGGGAACAATAGCGGTAAAATAGTTATTTCCTTTATAATAAAATTTTTTTCAACTGTGTTGAATGTTGTCCCTAAACTAAAACGGGTTTGACATTTGTTTATTGTATTTTACAATTTTAGCCAAATAAACAGGTCCAAAGGTATAAAATACAGGAGTATCAGAGGAGAGGTGAACATTGGAAAATAACCTTAGAAACAAAGTTTGTCCTTCAAATAGATTAATGCAACATAATATTAGACCTAATATTTAGTCCTCCCATGGGACAAAATTATTACATTTTTATAAATAGAAAACAAAATATAAATATTTATATAAAATATAAATATTTTGATACGGTTTTCATTAACATGTAGTCGACAAAATGAACACTGCTTTGGATGTCATTTTTTTAAGTGACAATAACAAGTGCTGCACGCTTATGGAGGACGACATGTTTGACAAATGTAACTTAACTCCAACTGGTTTCATGAGATTAAAGGCATCTGATCGCTTCCATGGTAACGTAGACTTACACAAATTAGTGACAGTGTTTGATTAATCAGCTCCAGGCCTAAACATCTAACATACATTCATGCGATGAGTCATGTTTGTCTTTAAAGACTTAAAAATAGTCCCTCTTGACAAATTCTGTGCGTAACCCCTAAAAGGACTCGTATCCTCATGAGATCATCCTCTCGCAGGTGAAATTGCTTTTGACAAAAGGTCCTCCATTCTGTCAGTCTTTACTCACTTCCTCTCGCTTTGCTTTTTAGCGGTTTCATCTCCTCTTGCTGCTGGTAATTACGCTGCAGCAGCAGTTCATCATCATCCTGGGCAGTGAGAGGTGAGGGCGACCACTTCAGGGATCTCTATTATATGATGCAATTTAATAAATAAAATTTTTTTTTTCCAAAACAGATCGTTGCTTGACAATTTCAGATTATTTTATTTTTAAATCCATACTTGAAATAGAATTACCTAGGCAGGCAGGGAGGCTGTGTGCCCTGTAACTAATTCATTCACCATGGGAAGGATTTTTATTTTTTAAGACAAATATGATACATTTTTCATATTCTAAAGCAACCTCAGAATAAAAGAAGTGGCCCACGGTGAGATGCAGCCTATTGTAATCAAAGAGTTTCCATCTTCATCTCTCTTTTCATTTGGCTTTTAGTATTATGATGACAAAAACAGACAAAATGGAAGAAGAATCAACACCTTTTTTTAAAAAAAAACAAAAAACACAACATTGACATTGCCTCATGCTGAGCGTGATGTCACATAGGTGTAAATTGTGCAGACGCCTTACACTAAAGGCTGCAAAAAAAAAAAAAAAAAAAAAAGTGTAAATGAACAGAGTCAAGCATATCAAGCACAGAAATAAACGTCTGTCAGGTTTCAGCTCCTGTAATATTAAAGAATTCATACATTTATACCTGTAGGATCAGGTGAAAATACTGCGGGTTAAGCTAGCAAAAAAAAAAGAGTGCGAGAAATTTTTGGTCTTATGGAAAAAATTTGAGCCATCATGGTGTCATTAAGTGTCATTCAATACCCTAACCCCACTAGATCCCTCTACCTAACCCAAAAAATGCCAACATAGCTCCAGAGGTGTCATAATTTAGTAAACGACATTTAAAGGTTCCATATCATGCTATTTTTCACCCATCTACATTTGTTCTAAGAACCCAAAAACATAGTATTTGAGGTTTATTTTCCCAAACTCGCCTGTTTTCCAGAGTTTTAGCTTCTGAAAAGTCACTTTCTGAGCAACTCTCCACAAACAGGCTGATTTGTGTCCTACTTATGCATATTCATGAGTGGGCGTGTCTAAAGACAGGACACTGACTTCCTCCTCCCCGCACGGTGACGTAGGGCCAGAGGATGGCCCGCCCTCCTCCCACCCACTCCGTTGCCGAGCTCATGCTGCTTTATAAACACGAGACAGAGTGTGGGGGCGGGGCATTCACTGGTACATACATAGACTGTAGAAAATACATACATAGCACTGCCGCGAAGGATGCTGACATGCTCGCCTTCGTGGGCGTGTCTGTTTACATGTCAATCACGGCAGAGAGCTTCCTGGAGGCGTGGCTTCTCCAGCTCAGTGCCGCCTCAAATTCGTCATCAAAGTAGGAATGCGTCGTCAAATTGTAGCGAGGTGTTTGGGCTAGCCCTGCAGTAAGAAAGGAGCAAATCACTCTATAACTAATGATTGATGGAATCAATGAAAAAAACACTTTGTACTTTATGATGTTTAAAGCATAGAAAAGTTGATTTATTTTAACATGGGCCCTTTAAAGACAGCCTTCATGACATCTTATTCATGCTAACTTATGTTTAAAACTTCACGTAAAGTATGACCGCGAATCTTTTGATTTTACAAGTACTACTAGCGGACTATAAATTGTCTACTAGTAGTACTAGTGAGATTTTCAATGTAATAGTCGTACTAGTCAATAAAAATTCAGTTTACTGGTAAAGGTTTTTGGCGCACTAGTGCACAAGTTGACCCTACTACCCTCCACCAGCTCACTCCCACTGTAGACGGCCATTCGGACCATCTGTCCCTTTTAGCCAATGAGAGGACTGCTTGCTTTACCTGGGCAAAAACCTCCAGCCAATCAGCAGGGAGCAGCTTGTGATGTGAATGTGGTTTCAACGACAGCACTTTTCATATTAGATTTGCCAACAAATGGGAGGCTCTGATTCGTTCGTTTCTATCGTTTTCACCGATTTGGATCACACTAAGCTAAGTTTATCTATTTAAGCTAATCACAATAATCATCTTTTTGTCTCAAATGTTTCTGATTCTTCTGCTCATTTTATTCAAATCACCCATGATGCTCCTGTGAAACATCATGCTGTAACAAACCGTGTCCATATCATCTCCACTGATGTAAGAATATAAACAGTTAAAGTAAAATAGACAATGTTTGATCCAAAGTTTTACGTCACATTAACATTCCTGAGCGCAAACGCATCATTCCACATAAAGAGGAAGGAAAGAAGCAAAAAAGATGTTGGTACTAAAATAGTGCACAGAAGCAGCTTCAGCAATAAACGGGTATTATTGTGATCGTAAACGTGGTTGAATTGTCTTTGCACGACGATAACCATATAAATCCACACTGATGCCTTTTTTTTTTTAATATAATCTTCGTCTTGTACCTCTTTTCAGTTTTGGGGTCCAAAATTCTGCCCGTTAATTCTGGAGACATTAATAAAACATAACAATAAAATTTAATAAAAAACTTGTAGAATTTTTTTGTGCTACTAGTACTAGTATTAAAGCTTTGAGTTTTCACTTGTGACATACTTTAAGTCCACTATTATTACTAGTAACACCAAATTGTCTTCTACAATTTTACTTCACTAGTAAGCTTGTGCACTAGTGCGCCAAAAACCCTTTCCAGCAAATCTACATTTTTGCTTACGAGCACCACTAGTACTAGTAAAAATGTTGCTAGTAGTACTTGTAAAGTCAAAAGATTCACTAGTAGGAGGGATTAAAACCAAATCCAGCTCCCTGATTGGCAGAATTTGCTTTTCTCCGCCCCCTTTGTTAGCATATATGACTTACTAGTAGTACTAGTGACACTTTTTGCTTCACTAGTGAGGTGTACTCGCGCACTAGTAATCAAAATTAGGTACACACGCACTAGTATGGCTTAACTATGGTTGATATCAAAGATGTAGAATGTTCCTCTCTGCAGAAGTTCAAGTGTATGTTTTTTTAATTTCCTAAAAAGCTGAAGAAAAAACCTCATGTTTGTCTCAGTGTCGAATGGAAACGTGGGAAAGTGATGCTTCAGAGAGTCTCTGAAACACAGACATGTTTTTCCATAGATCAAAACCCTGAAAAAGCCAATAATTGTTTCGCATGTAGTGAGTGATGAACTCATTGTGTAAATCCATACACCACATGCATAAACACATGTATATGAATAAATGCATGTGTATGGATTTCCAAGATGTGCGACAAGGAAAAATGACGCCCATTGTGTTTTCATCTTTCCTCCGGCTCTGCTCGTTTCCGTGGTTTCTCTCACTTTCTCTCACTTCCCTCCACAAAACCAATCTTTTCTGCTGACCCTAATCCACAAGCATGACGCAAGGAGGAATAACTTACCTGATAGGGAATATGCACAACTTTATGTCAAACAGATGAATAGTCTATAGTCCAACTGAAATAATGGATGAGGAGCTTTTTGTTTTCCCACTCGTGTCTTGCAAAAAGAAAATAACTTTCTTCTGAAATATCAATGAATAATATCTCCACCAACCCTCCATTCTTTTACTTGATTGTTTTATATTTCAAGAGTCACACAAATACTCACCTCATGGATCAGGACCCAAAAAGGCTTCTTTGACTCATTTAGTGAATTTTTTTTTACTGAGAAAAAGAAAATGTTTGCGCTTTTATTTTGAAGGGAAACGAGTAGGTAAGTCGAGATATAGAGGGACGAGATTTTGCAATATTAAAACGTAACAAGTAGAGATGTTTCACATTAGCTAACCTAATTTGAAGTCACAATATATTTATCTCCATAAAATAACACATTTTCTATTTTTTACTGTGATGTCCCACTGTATTCCACATTGTGCAAAATAAGAAAACTGATTCATCTTCACATGATGGAAAAAGTGCAATATTTATTTTGAAAAACAAATACTGATGTCACCAAATACTAAATTTTATGGAAAATATCAACCGATAATTTCAGTGGGTCAATAATATCGCCCATTACTAGTTGAGGATGGATGTTTTCTCAAGGGTTCAAGTTGTAACAAACTCAAACTTAGTCTTATTTTATTTTATTCATTTTTTTTATATTTAGTTTAAAATTAGAAAAGCTCACACATTCCATTTCAAATAATTTTATATACCTATATATTGCATTGATCTCGCACACAATTATTTCATTTAAATTAAATAATGTATGCAGGTGGGATTTTGTGATATGGGTTAATAGCCATATAAGCTTGAATATTAATTTTATTGATAAATATTAGCTGGGAAGTGATTAGTAGCTACTTTTTGGAAGGCGCTATTAAATTTAAAAAGTGACAGTGACGGTGTCAAAGTCCTAAAAGCATTAAAATAAAGGTGATTAATAATAAAACATTTTTTTTTTTTACAGCTCCTGCTGCATGTGTGAAATAAACTGTTTCTCTCTGTGGATGAAAATCACACCAACAAAAACACTAATGATGTAAACAGAAACGAAATAATAGTTAAAAAAGTATGAAATTGATGGTCAACCATGCTTTTGACCCACATTATGACAACACTTTGAAAAGGTGTTGCTGGTGTCATTCTGCTCACTTAAAAACAGTGTTTTCTCTCTGATGAATGTTTATCCTTTTAATAACACTTTATAATTCACAAATATAAGTACGAGTAATTTATTTATAAAGCGCATTTTGCAGATAAAATCACAAAGTGCTGTACAGAGCTGTGGTGAAAATACAAGTGCAACATCATAATAGATAATAAAACATGGGTGCATATACATCATAAGAGCAGCATCATAAAAGGATAAAAAAAAACATTTAAAATCCAGTTAAGTAAAAGCTTTGCTGAAAAGCAAAGTCTTCAACAGTTTTTTAAAAGAGTCCACACAGTTAAGCCCCCGGAGAGACTGGTGCAGGTTCTTCCAGAGTCTGGGGGCCACAGCCTGGAACGCCACGTCTCCTCTAGTTTTAAATTGAGTTTTTGGGATCTTTAGGAGACCTTGACCTGAAGACCGAAGATATATTGAGGGGCCTGGCCATGCCACGCTTGGAACGTAAGAACTAAGATTTTGTACTCTATTCAAAACTTAACTGGAAGCCAGTGCAGAGTAGAAAGTATAGGGTTGATGGGGGATGTTCTGAGATCACCGGTTAAAAGTCTGGCAGCAGCGTTCTGTACGATCTGGAGTTTTTAATATACAAAAAACAAGACAAAAAGCAGATGATGCTTTGTACGTAAAGGTGTTTTTGGCTATAGGTGGCCACTAGGGGGCCCCAAAGCTTATTACACACCACCTTATCTGAATTTGACCTGTCTTACGATGCGTTCCAGACAACTTGGATGTCGGAATATCTGAGTTGGAAGGAAGGAATTCCGAGTTAAAAAGTAGTTTCTTTGCCTTTTAAGTGTTCTACTTGTCAAAATATATCAAAACATGGCTGAGCAGGATAGCTTTTACAATAAATCCAATAAAGTATGTGTGAAATAAACCATAAATAGCTAGAAACGGCTCTTGATACTCCATATGCTGTGTACAACCTTGACATTTCAGTTGGTGGTGTTAAAAATCAAATATTTTTGCAACAATGTGTCTAAACTAGTCCATTTCTATATGTGTTTATTTAGAAATCATACTTTACGTCTATATTGCATTTCTTCTTTAACATTTTTTCCTTTTTAATTATTCCCCAATGGTAATGCATCCCTCTTTGAAAGTGACACTGTGGATAATTGGTGGCATGCATTTTCTCCCTCGGTGCTGTTCAGGGAAATGTCAGTCAGCATTAGCATAGTCATTTAGCGACTGTCCCTGGCTGCTTCCACGGTGGCCCTCTGCTCACTCTGCACCCGTCCACCTCCTTTCAAGAAGGGTTATCAATGATGATGAAAAATGACTCCCAAAGAAGCCTAATACTGCCACATTATCGAAACATTAAGGGCGTTTGAGAGAATAATCAGTTTGGCTTATTATTTAAGGTATAAAAGGGGTAAAAGGGCTGCCGAGTGAAGTTAAATGCCACTGTCAATCTCTGCATGACTCGCATTTGACTTCAAAGGACGTTTCACTTGAGTCATTGCACAGTAGCTATGGAGAGATCAGTGTCCCAGTGGGCTCATAACTGTCATGGAGACAGGAGGATGATTTCTTTGAAAACTTAAAAAACCCTCCATGGTCTCTTCATAATTCTTTAATAGATTGATTTTTTAACCAGGACAATGGAAAATAATTGCACAAGATAAATGAGAAAAAAGAAAAGCACAGGATCATCAATGTATTTTTCATCAATTAATCAGAATTTGTCATTGGACAATTTGACACGTGTAAAAAAAAAAACAACATTGAGTGTTTAATCAAAGTAAAAGTTACTAGTTATTTTTACCCCACATTTGTTTTTGGTAATAAATCTTGCCACGGTTCCCTTGCATACAGTAAACATCTCATTTATAAACATAAAAAGGAAGAGATGGAATCTTTCACAATTAGAGCTTAATTTATTTTACGCAAAGCCATCGGTATAAAATAAAAGGTTTGTCAAAATTTACAATCAATTTGATTAAATAAAATAACTATAGTATAGATATATAAGTATAGCTTAGCTATATAAGTATAGCTAAATGTATTAACTCTAAAAGTGATTGGTCGGCTATGATGTGATGCATTTCATTGTTCTCTGGTCATTTCATTTTTTTTTTTTTTTTGTTTTTCAATGTCCGCTGATCTTTTCAAAACAAAAAAAATAACTGGGCAAGACAAATGCGTATTTGGCAAGTTTGTTGTTTTTACTAATGAAATTGAAAGTAATAATGCAAGAAAAACAGAAGACTGACTGACTTGAGCAAAGGTCAAGGCCACACATTGAAAGCAAATGTTGTTCAATGGTACCAGTCTGAGAACTGTATCTCAATTTGTGGCCAAGTTAAAGGGAAAAAAGTGTTTTTTATTTATTTTTTGTTTTGGCTGAGCTTTCCCGACCTGAGAGCGTTGCGGTCTCACTTTGCTGACTTTCCTGAGGAGTTCTTGGCAATAAATATGACTTTGAGTGAAAGTCAAGGTCACACATTGAAAGGAAATATTGTTCAATGGTACCAGTGGCCAAGTAATAGGGAAATTTTATTTATTATATTTATTTTTTGTGACATCATGAACTTTGACCCCTCCCGATTTTTTTACTGTTAGGTTGTACAGCTTCGGTCCAAAAAAAACGTAATACTCCACTTGAGATGAGCTTTTCATAAAAGTAAGCATCAAACTTGTACGATAAATATTGGTAGAGATATGGAAAAGTTTGGTTTTTGACACTTGACGCAACCTTGACCTTGACATTTTGGCTCCAAAAAAGGTCGACTGTACATCCTTGACATTGCTCCTATGAGATGATATACGTGTCATTAGTGCTGCATTAAAAGCCTAGGAGGAGTTCCACGACAAAGGAGTGGTGGAATAAAAATAAAAATAAGAACTCCTACGAGAGCAATTTTCCATTGCCAAATACAATAATTTACTTAGTAATGGTTGGGTGTAGAAATGTAACAAAATACTTACAAAACACTTTTAAAATGTACTTCAGTACAAGTTACTGATTTAGAAATGTACTCAAAAAAGTATCCATAAAAGCAACTCATTTACATTAACGTGAGTACTTGTAATCAGTTACTTTCACCTCTGTTTGTCAGTAGAGCAGCTTTTCCACTTAAATCATCATGTGTGTCTATCAGTTTTTCTGCATAAGCCTGAGTATTCAGACAAGACACACCCCCAGTCTCCTCATCCTGCTTGGAATATCAAAAGCGGCACGGTTGGTAGATAAACCACAATTGCCCCTTCTGCACGTATACGGCAGCTTTAAAGGAAGCCTTTGAATTCTCGTCTCACTTTTCATGAATAAATGATGAGGTGTGTTTGAATGATTCCATGTCCTTTTTCTGTGTCCTTTCTAAAGTTTGCTAAATGGCTGCCACTGCTGTACATTCCTGGCTACGTGCTAGCTGCAGCTAATCGGACAACGGTGGGACATTATCTGGCTTTACAGGCAATTGTAAATCACTGGCTAAAAGGGTTTTGGGGGAAGATTGAACAATAAGTTACAGCAGATGTTGGGTTTTTTATTGATGACATTTGCACGGTGTGGTGTGTAACACAATAATTTTTGTTCTACCCTTTGTACTTGTAATGGTGGAGGACATGGTGTCAGAATACAGTAAACAAACAAGGAAAAAGGCAATAGATTGAGTAAAGTAATTTAAATAATTTTCCTCTATAGGGTTTATTATGTTGGTGTAAAGATTGAATTTGTTGGGATTATTTTTCCATTCATCTTGGTTCAATATTGTTGAAGTGAGCTACATGAATAAGATTCTAAATAAAGAGCGCAGAAATTGTTCCACTGATTTTCAAAGACTGCCTGCATAAAAAATGGGCACACCAATGGTGGTGGGTGGGTGGTGTCCTTTAAAATGTTTCTGTGCTGGGACAACTGGAGTTATAGATGGCAGTCAGGGAAGGCAGAGAGCAGCCGATTATTTGTTTGTGCGGTGTTTGCCACCCTCTGCAGTCTCTTCCTGTCGGCCTCCATGCCACACTGTCACAGCGTTGGTCAGCAGCCTCTCGATGGTGGAACGGTAGAAGGTCACCAGCAGCTGAGTGTTTAGTCACTCCTCGATGAACACTCTCAGGAAGTGTAGCTTCTGCTGGGCCTTCTTGACCAGCGCTGTGGTGTTGACCAACCAGGAGAGATCAGCAGAGATGTAGTAAGTCTCCTTTTCAAAACAAAAGCATCTCTTTTTGTTTGTTTTTTCACATTTTTGGATACAGAGCTCTTGTTTTGAAGTTAACCTGAATCCGTAGCATAATGACGGGTCTCCGAAATGTTGGCATGAAATGTGTTTCCTTGACTTTTATTGATCAGATGACCACGTGTTGATATTTTACTTGGTCACTTTCTCGCTTAAAATGCTTTCAGAACTTTCAAAAGTGGCAAATCAACGGAGATATTTATCCTTAATGTGCTCCCGGTTTTTGTCGATGTGGGTTCGAAATGCATCTTGGGAAACTTGGAAGTATACTTCAGTGGGAACGGTCATCATCCTAATCCTCCTTATCATACTTATATTATATAGCAGACAGTCGATACTCTGTAGTGCATAGTACAGTGTGCCATTTTTTTACATTTGTTAAATTTGTCATTTCCAGCTGCTTTAGATAAAGGAGGGCCTAAGAATGCTGTAAATACATTCGATTGTATCAACTTTTTGACCACACATGTAAGTACTTTTCAAAGACGGGATTTGTACTAAAAGCCCGCCGCTTTAGCCTGCAGGGAAAGTGTTGCATTTCCTGCTTTGTGCTTTGCCAGCTTTGATTTGTAGTTGTCTTTCGTTTTAGCTGTGACATAAATACACACAAGAAATGCCACCCTGCATAATCAGCCCCTAACATGAAAGAATGATGTGTGCTTCTTTACAAAACAAAGGTCACTCGCTCACATTTTCCACCAAGTGGTAAATGGCCTTGTGATGTTGTGTAGCGCTTTATATAGTACCAGTTGGGTCTGTTTGACAGGCTTACACTTTTTAAGTCTAATTGAAATGGTTACTGTTGTTAAATACTTTGGCAGATAAAGAAGCAAATTAGCTTCCAGAAGTTTTTTAAAGCGGGAAATAAGGACATTTGGGACATGTCTCAGATCTCTGCGGAACAGACTCATGGGAAAGACTGCCAGGGGATAATAGCCGTCACAGCCCACGCCACGAGGAAGTGAGGCGCTGAGCGGAGTAGAGACTCAATGAGAGTCTGGGGCAAAGATAAGGGAAGAATTAGCAGTTCATTTGTGGAGAAATTAATCCGTTTTCAGCGTGATTCGGAACCCAACACTGTGGCATTGTTCAAGGCGGTGAGGACTCCCTATCTCCTGTCCCCAGATATATGCAGGTCACTACAGAGGACAAGATTTCAATTTGGTCACTGATGTTGGATCAAGACACAAAAGAAGTCTTTGTCCGTGCCATGGGGTCCACTGGAAATGGCACACATCAACCTGGGAGAGTTTTGCCATTGTGCATTATCCTGTGGGCTTCTTCTCACGGAGGTAAAAAAAAAAAAAAACTGAAGGCCACGACATGACAAAGCCCAACCAACTGTAATTGGAGCAGGCATTTTTTTTTAATATTAAGCATTTAATCTCCAACTAATAATGCAGTGCCATTTAAAAAGCCGCGGCATCCCTTGAATATCGAGAAGGTGACATTTAAAAAGCCCCCAGTTTGCTTCCGACACCAAATATTTCACCAGTTACTCAAATCAATTCACTGATGACTTGCCTTTGGATACAAGCTGCACAACAGAACAATAACCCAGGAATATTTATGAAATCATGATATGATATGCCACACAAGGTTGGACAAAAGCCTTTGTTTTTAAACTCTTGAAAGACTTCATATTTGGCATTTACTTATGTATGCACCTGTGCTGTATGTCATTGAGAAATGTCTGTGGTCATGATTGACATTTCCTATACTGTCCATCACCCCTGCCACCCACATTATACATTACATTTAGTGAAGCTGCACATAATAAATCAGATGTCTTGGTATGAGGAAGAGTGGATTCCAAGATTACTGATTCCTCTCACATGTTAAAATGCTGACCCCGAATGTCAAAGCATGGTGACCTCTTCCTTTGGTTCACACATGGAGAATCACAAAGACATCTGATCTTTGTGCTACAACCTCATCATCAATGCCAAGTAAAGTGGAATGAACAGTTCCCTTTACAGAAACTTTATTAAATAGCTATAATGTGATGGGAATCCTTTTATCATAGGTTGATGGTTAAAGCTAGTTTTTTGTACTCAAAACCGGTACTCGGTCTAGACTTCTTCTCGGACCGGCCGGACTTGGGATTTTCTGTCAAGATCAGCAAAACCAGCACCAACGATCTCAAACTTTATTAATGTAATAATAAGGAGAAGCACTTGGAACTGTTCCTGATTAATTCATGTTGTAATTTAAATTTTAGAGCGGGTCGTCCAATAATTGAAGGGTTGGCGATTTGAATCCCGCTCTTTCAAAGTCATTGTCGTTGTGTCCTTGGGCAAGGTACTTTAACCACATTGCCTTGTATGAATAAGTATGAATTGTGTATGGATGTTGGTGATGGACAGAGGGGCCGTAACCGCGAAGTGAAGCCAGTCTTCTGTCAGTATGCCCCAGGGCAGCTACAATGTAGCTTACCACTACCAGTATGATTGGTTAGAATGAATAATTGTTTCTGTAACAAGCTTTGAGTCTCCTTGAAAAAAGCACTATATAAATCCAATCATTATTATTAATACTATTTTTTCTGCCTGGTTGGAATTTTTTTTCCAGTGCCTTAAGTGTCAGACACCTGCAAAAACTAGGACATCAGTCCATCTTATTTTTAGTCAGAAATATTTCTGAACACTTAATGTACGTACTTTAAGCCTCATTCACCTGACAAATAAATGTCTTGTTTTTGACACATCTAAAGTAAATCTGGATGCATGAGTGGCTTTTAACTACATACAAAGTTTTATTTATCGCAAGTTACAAATTTAGCAAGATTAAATGCATTTAAAAGAAAACAAAAATTGTATCGAGAATGTTTGTTTACCGTAACACTTTGTCATAGTTTTTTTAATTGATTTTTATGGTCTTGGTCTCGACTCTCAAAAGTCTTGGTCTTGTCTCGGTCTTGGTGCATTCAGATCTTGGTCTTGACTCAGATCTTGGTCTTGACAAGGTCTTGGTCTTGACTCAGTCTTGGTCTTGACTATCAAAAGTTTTGGTCTTGTCTCGGTCTTGGTGCATTCAGATCTTGGTCTTGACTCAGATCTTGGTCTTGACAAGGTCTTGGTCTTGACTCAGTCTTGGTCTTGACTATCAAAAGTTTTGGTCTTGTCTCGGTCTTGGTGCATTCAGATCTTGGTCTTGACTCAGATCTTGGTCTTGACTCAGTCTTGGTCTTGACTAGGTCTTGGTCTTGACTCAATCTTGGTCTTGACTCAGTCTTGACTATCAAAAGTTTTGATCTTGTCTTGGTCTCTGTGCATTTTGGTCTTGGGCTTGGTTCCAGAAGGAGAGACAATCCCTGACTGTATAGAATGCTTGACATTCAAAGCCGCATGCCAGGGAAAGGCTGCTGTTTAATGCAAATAGCTACAAGGAGCCATAAGATAGAGCTGGTCTGCAAATAGGGGACCAAAGTGGATGGACCAAACCTAAAAACTGTTCGATAAGTACCTCTAACACAGGTTCCTCTAACTGCTGTAGCCACACTGATAAAACTCTGTGTTCCATCTATGTTGAATGAAAATAAATGGACTATGACAAAGAAACCAAGACATAAACACAATAGCTGCACAAATGCATTAACTCACAGCACCTGCTCCCAAAGACACTGAGCTTCCATCAGTTTCCTACTGGGCATTTAAGTAGGATTGATGGCAAAGCTTGGAAAATCGAAGGGAGGGGGATTCAAACAACACACTTACATTGCAAACATGCATCTACACAGACCATACAAGACATTTGCTTGATTTATTGATTCGTCACAGAAAAACCTTGTGACAAAGTTTAATTAATGTGCATTTTATGCCATTTTTCATCTTTAAAAAGCTGATGAATGGTATAATTAAAGGGATCACAATGCAGATCAATGGGGCAGAAAGAAGGAAGGTAATTAAACAGCGCTCTGGCTGGCATCATAATGCTCCAACTTTCATAGGAGAAGAGACACTCTTCATTGTGCCCACACACTTGTTGACTGTGTTATTGAAAACATGATGATGCATCATAGTAGCTCCCAAAAGGAAAAGCTAATTAGCTATTTTTAATTCAGGTAAAATCAAAGAATAAGGGATAAAATTAGGGGTTTCAGAGAGGCTGGAGGTAAATACTTGCAGAGAAAAGAACTCCATGGCTTTACTTTTTAGGAGAAAATGTAAAATACAGTGAAACGAGTCTATTCACAGTTTAATGCATTAAAGACTTCTTTATAGTTGATCCTGAAGGGATGTCACTTCACTTCCTGCTGAGCTCAGGTTTCCATCCATAACCTGAATCTCCTTTTTAAATTCAACTTGCAATTTATTTCTGTTCTCTCAGGATTTGGGACAATTTAGATCTATGAAAAGCTGTGAATGCTGATATGACAGAGCACATTTTCAGTCTGGGTCCCAATGCTCAGACTTGGATTGTTTGACAAAGTTGCAGATGTGAAGTAATTGAGTTTTTTGGATGGGGATGTTTAAAGATGAGCTGTCGCTGAGCTGCTCAGTCATAGCTATATGTTTAATTTTAGTCCTCAGAAGAGTTTTGGCCCCGGGGGGAGTGAACACCTGCACAGTGCGATGACACAGACGCTCCTGCCCACATCCTTATTATACACGCTATTATGCAGCCTACTGTGTTAATGTTATGACCAATTTCTGCACCGTATTTTTTTCCACAAAAGCAATGATTATTTTTTTTTTATTGTTAATACATAAAATCTCTCTGGATCTCATCTTGTCCCCAAGGCAACAGAGATCCATGTCATTGATAAATACATAAGTGCAGTTTTTAGGCACATTACTGTTACATCAAACAGGATGATTTATATATATGTATATTTTTCTTTTTACAATAAGTGAGCAGCCGCATCCATTGTCAAACAGGAAGCTTTGGATAATAGAACAGCATTCAATCTAATTGCATTTGTTGCACACAAATTCAAACAAACATTGTAATGTAATTTGACAGTTTGATAAAAATACTGCTATTTACTTGTTCTTGCAAGTAAATGGTAATACCGTTTTGTACTTGTAAAAGCGAAATTTGTATTATTGATATTGTGATATACAGTATATCGTATTGTTTGCTATCAGGATATATATTGTATCGTGACATGCATATCATGAATTGTATCGTGTCCTCAGATTCATGGCAATGCACACCCCTAGTGAGGAACGTCAGCTGACGGGTATTGACAGCTATCCGTCATTTAGCCGTTTGTCCACCATTTCATGGATTACAAATCTGTCCCTGTTGATATTCTAGGCTCCAAACAAAGCTAGAAACGACTAGTTGTTTCTCCTTCAGTGAGGTGTAACGCCTTATTGCACAGGAAGTGATTAATGTCCAACCAGCGCTGTTTTCCCCCTGCATGTGCAATCGTCGGCCAAACATGAAACCACTTGCTGTCTAATGACAAAAACCAAATGAGCCAAGACACATAAATACATCTGAGAAACCAATATTCCCGTCAACTTCCTCCCCAGCAGCTACTGACAAAAGGTGACGAACCCTGTATCACCTGCCTGACGCTGTTACTCTCGTCTTTTTAACATGGTCACTGTTTCATGAGCCAAAACTCAAAAATGGCCTTTTTGAGAGTGCAGATTGGATTTAGCCATTTTCCCTCTCAGCTTTATTGTTAATGTATTTTCTGCCGGCGTAGACACGATCTGGCAGCTACATTTTTCTCCCACTGCACAATCCACAGTGTAATGATAGATATGCTGTGTAAGTGTATCTGTGGTTGCCAGTACCAATTCCTCTTTGTGTTTTTGATGTCTGTGGCTGTAGTGGTGCCGCGTGGGTGGCTGTCATCCAATGTCAGTAAACAGCAGGTGGAGCCCACACGACCAGCTGGCACACCAAGCACCAATCCATGCATCAATAGATTTAGAGACAGAAATAATGCTCGGGAACCAAAAAGAAAAGCGTGTGACAGTAGTTCCCGTGGAAATAAAGAATGTTCTGCGTATTAAATGTGGATTTTAAAAATGCCGTGTTACCTTTTAGCTGGATTTGCCACGCTGGATATAAGCTCTTCTTTATAGCTCATCATCTGTTGTGTTTTATTACAACATGAAAATCTGTTTAAAAGATGAATTCTGAAGGCAGCGAAAGGACAAATGTGAATTAAAGGCTTTGCATCTGCACAGGTAGAGGTGTAAAAAGTACTGATATATATATATAGTACTAAGTAGAAGTATTGTTACTTGATTGTAATTGTCCTCAAGTACAAGTAAGTCATACATAAAATACTGAAGTACAAGTAAAAAATAGGTGATTTAAATAGTACTCAAAGTAAAAGTTACAACTTACTTTCACTCCCCCCACGTTTATTTTTGGTTTAAAAGATGAATTCTGAAGGCAGCGAAAGGACAAATGTGAATTAAAGGCTTTGCATCTGCACAGGTAGAGGTGTAAAAAGTACTGATATATATATATAGTACTAAGTAGAAGTATTGTTACTTGATTGTAATTGTCCTCAAGTACAAGTAAGTCATACATAAAATACTGAAGTACAAGTAAAAAATAGGTGATTTAAATAGTACTCAAAGTAAAAGTTACAACTTACTTTCACTCCCCCCACGTTTATTTTTGGTAATAAATATTGCCACGGTTCCCTTGCATAACTTAAAATGGAATTTAATTTCCACTAAGGCATCTGTATAAAACAAACGATTTGTCAACATGTCATCAATGAATTCAATTCAAAATAAAAAAAAAAACAAATCTCAGGCTGAAATAATCTCCATTGGATGATGTTTTGACGCGGTGCATTACTTTTATCTGATTGGTCGGCTATGATGCGATGTATTTGATTGTTGTCTGGTCATAGCGAATTTCTTTACTTCTTTTAAAATGTACTTAACGAGTAAATAAACCCTGCTTTCTCCTGACCTGACACTAGGAGGAAAATTCAAACAATGCCTTGATTATGGGCGGGGCTACTGGAACAGTTAAAACACGCCCAGTCTATACTATAAAACCTCCAATGAACAATGTATGCTATGCTAACTAGCTACTCATTACTCAATATAGCTCTCAATTCACTCTTCTCTCAGTGCAACCTCCTCACCACACCCACAGGTGCTAGTTTTTATAAAAGGGGCGGGGCTAACAATGTTTGTTTGTGACCAAGATGTTCCCAAAATGTCACATGACCTTGTTCTCAGCCAATAGCAAAAATTAACGTCACTCTGACATTTTACAACTAAATATGCCAAATTGAAATACTTGGACTAAAATGTTGAGAGTTGGACCAGGATCAATCATCAACACTACTTTATACACAAACACATTTTTATTTAGCAGAAAAAAAGTGATTTTGGGGTTTAGATACTAGTAAAGTACAAGTAAAATGACAAGTAGTAAAAGTACTCATAAAAGCAACTGAATTACAGTAACATGAGTACTTGTAATCCATTACTTTCACCTCTGTGCACAGGTGTTCAAACTTCCATGCAGTAGATGTAATGTTAAAATGTTTCTGCAGACACACTGTGTTCTTCCACAGCAGCTGATATCAAAGGCACAAAGCAGACAGCGAGAGCCAGCAGACGATTTCAAACGAGCCCCAAATCATTCAAACCAACCAAGCAAGCACCTCCTTTGATTGACAGAAAAAATGAGCCATTTCGGTTATAATCACTCATTTTTTTTTCTCATAATTTTTTTATTTAGTCTCAAATGTGGTTTCAAAAACAAGTTCTTGCTTTCAGAATAAATGGGGCCGAGTGCTCCAGCTGTGTGTGAATGTGATTTCTCGTGCTTTCGAATAAGTGAATAACGCAGCGGATGGAAATGGACCAGACGGGAATGGAGATGTGAGAGTCAACCAATAACCACCTCTTGGAGAAGTAACAATTTAGAGGGCGGAGCAGATGGATGGCCAGGATTCAAACAGCTGCTGTAATCAGTGGAGCAGGAGAGTTTATGATGAGTCACAAAATAAGTGTAACAAAGAGAATGAGACAGACGGACTCTCTTAGATCCAGGTTTTAATGATTTGTTGATATTAAACACAGAATAACGTAAATATACCATAAGGGTGTAAAATAAATAATAGTTCTGGCAATATATTGCGATATTTCGCCACACGGTTATTGTTTCGATCCAAAAAATGGCCAAATAGATTTTTTTTAACAACAAAAAAAACATTTAATGGCACTAACATATGCATAGCACGTAAACACCCGGTCACTAGGTGTCAGTGAACCACATCAGACCTTATTAAACGATCTCACTCCTCAATGTATTTTAGCTGGAAGTTCATTCCACTTTATTTTCATAAAACATGCTGTGCACTTTTATAGATGTACAGGTATGTGGTTACTTTTTTTTTAATTAAAAACTTAACAGAGTCACAATTTTTTGTAAAGTTAAGCTTTTTTGAAAAAAATTGATAAACATACCACTTATTTTTGATATTGGTACTTGAATTACAGCTATCATTTACTCGTTCTTGCAAAAGCAAAAATAAATTAATTTGACCATTTTGTACTTGTAAAGGTTACATTTGTAATTGATATCGCAATGTATATCGTATTGTTTAGTATCGGGATATATCGTACCATGACATGCAAATCGGGAATCCAATTGTCAGATTCGTGACAATGCACATCCCTAGTACACCCTGGACAGGGTTCCAGTCTATCACATTAGTCGTTACTTTTCTCATTTAAATTTAGGGAGAGACTTATATGGCGTAGTGACCTGTCCATGGGCTTCCAATCACTTTGAAATGTGAATGACTTAGTGTGAAAGTCAACGCATATGAACTCTACATTTGATTTTTGAAATTAATAGCTAGCGTGAAGTATCCTAACCACCACATTAGGTTATCTCGTGGGTGGAACAAAAAATGGATTGAAGTTGGTTTCTACCAGTTGAAATCAAGCTGATGGACGGTTAGCGTAGCAGGCTAGCAGCAAAACCGACCATAAAAAAGCTGTTCATGGACTGATATGCAGACATGGAGATGTAGATGTTTGTAGAAACTCACATAAACGCAGTCAGACTTCATTTATTATAGAAAACAGACTCCACCCCTTGCATATTCTGAGTTATTTAATTATGGGTGACTTTTTTAGGCTAATAGCTAATGTTGTAACAACACTGTCACATCTAGGTATGCAACTTGAACCCCTAACCTTCACACGCTGATCAAGCATCTTCTCTCTGATGTAGAAATGCAAAGTCATTTATCAATAAACAGACTTGTCTTGAAGACTTTCTGCACATTCTGCAGAACTAGTGTCTGTTGTTGGATATTTTTAATCTAGACAAACACTTTTGTTTTAATTGCTCTGATCGCAATAAAGCCAAGGAACACAGAAGTCTCAAATGAGTTTACTTAGGTATATCTACTGAATAAATATGAACAGAGGATCCAATCTGAAGCCGTAAATCTCCCATTTACTGTCGCTGTCATCTCCAGCCGCTCTCTGCTTTACATACTGCTGTAATTTCAAGATTTATGAGCAGTAAAGCAATGCTGTGTTAGCTAATCTCCCTTTGCTGAAGCTTTCCTTTATTACTTTGCAGCCCATCAGCTTTGTGTTTAAGAATTTGTATTCTCTTTCTAAACAGAGTTTTGTCAGGTCTGTGCTGAAAGTAGACTCACAATAACACTTTTAGCTAGAAATACACACATTTAAACTCACTCTAAGTGCATTTTGCTTTCTTTAACACATTCAAAATGAATAAAGTCACATGGAGCTAAAATATATTGTAAATCTTTTTTTGCTGCAAGTTTCTATTGCTGATCGGACGAGAACAGAGACGGGCAACCTTCCTCACAGTGGGAAATACATTATCATTCATGTCAGCATTTCGAATAATGACTAATCTTAAAATTAACGCGTTAATGTTTCTGTTGTTTTGTATGTTTTTGAAATTATGTTGTGCATTTTTGTTGTCATTTTGTATATTTTTCTGATATTTTTTAGTCATTTTGTGTATTTTGTTATTTTTTTGTGCTTTTTTCTTTATTTTGTATGTTTTTTAAAGTAATTTTATGTATTTTTAAAAGTTTTTGGTGTAATTGTGCACAGTATTTTCATAATGATATTACATAATATTTGGTATTTTTGTGTGTTTTTGTACTTGTTTTATGTGTTTTGGGAGTCATTTTGTGTATTTTGGATATTGTTTTGTAAATATATGTAATTTTGTACTGTATGTTAGGGGCCAAACCAAATTACTCTGGAGTCACCAACCTATTTTAATTATTTCTGAATAAACTCAGGGGTAAATGAGGTGCATGCAAAAGTTCCCACTGGTAATAGAAGTTAAAGAATTGTTAGAGAATGTTGCTGCTGCTGCTTCTCATGTTACTCCACAGTGTCATAGTGTGGAGTCAGATATGTTGTTTGGATGTGTACAGTATATTATAAAGAATGACAGCGCTTTGTGTTATTCTTATATCATAAATTGATTATAAACACATTAGGATTAGATTATGGGTAATGATCATTTCATTCTTCGAGCATGAGGCCAATGACTCAGTTCAGGGGCCCCCGAGTGGCTTTTGGGCCCTACCCGTTTGCTTAGTCCGCCTATAGCCAAAAACACCAATGCTTTCCACCATTTCTCTGCTGTTTTCAGTGCAGTTAAACATTTTTCTTAGCCCTGCGTTCTCCTTGCAAACAGAATTAAGCCAAACTGCTGCCAAACAATAAAAGCACTTCAAACAGGACAAAAAACAAACCTCCGCCAAGTGTCAAATCTCCTCTTTTCCAGTTATTGTCAGTTATCTGAATCAGTGATCCTGATTATGGTGTCATCATCATTTACGCTTTAAAGCAGGGGTGGGCAACGCCAGTCGTCGAGGGCCGGATTCCTGAGACTTTTAGATGCGTCCCTGCTCCAACACACCTGAATCAAATGAATGGCTTGTTATCATGCTTCTGCAGAGCTTCATGACAACACATTGGTTTCAACCAGGTGTGTTGAGGAGTGGATTTGCCCACCCCTGCTTTAAACTGATTGAAGAAGAGATATTTATTCCCATCACCATACAGTTGGTCCAAATGTATAGGCATCCATATTTGTTCAAAAAATCTGGGTGAAATTGAGGAAGCAAACAAATATAACTCAGTCAAATTTAATGAGTGGTCAATTACAAAATGAAATGTGAATTTTTGAAATTTCGCCAATGATGAGAGAGAGAGAGATTTTATGATTTTTCAACCCAATCCAGAATCAGTACTCGATCCGAAGACCTTCCAAAATGGAATTGAATCTTACATGGCGTAAGATCTATCTTTGGTTAAACATTTGCCAAAATTTGTTGAGTATTTTTGACGTAATTCTGCAAACAGACAAACAAACATATAAATGCCAGTGAAATATTGTATGACCTCCTTGGTAGAGCTAACTAGGAGTTCAATTATGACTTTAATATTATTAGACAAGATATTTAATGTCTTCTAGACCTCTAGACGGCTAGAATCACCCCTTGCTGTATCGATCGACACAAAACTCCAATCATCGGAGTCACAGATCATGTTCCCGTTGTATGAACTGGAACAATTGGATCAACAAAAGGAAGAAAGATCAGCCGATGTGTCAAAGAACAATATTCAAAGCATGCGCACACATTCTTCAAGCCTTCGCCTCTCTGTTGCTGTCACTGTATTCCATCAGTTAACGTCATAGATGGGTTACAGTAGGATGTGCTTAGCTACGTATACGGGCTGACAACTGGGAATGAATAAAAGACTTCAACGAATTGTGACTGAAGACTCGTCTACAGGAAGGGAAATGAGAAGCGATGAATCTCCACTTCTTAAGTCCTGTCGTCTTCCCATCCTTCTTGTAACTGAAGATTAGTGAGGCTGTTTACTCATTGATGAATATGTGATTGCAACCTAGCTTGTCTTCTGGAGCAGGTGCTCGGGCATGAACCAGCACGAGGCAGGAGAGAGGCTCAGCGGAAGCAAAAAAGGCCTGAACAGAGCGAGCGCTTCTGTTGGTGAATACTTTGCTTAGACATTCTTCTTCTAATATGGCAACGGGGATGAGTCATGCTGTTCTAATGGGCTGAATTTCACAATGAGAAGTGATTAGAGCCAAAGATGCAACCATTTCAGAAAGTCATCCTCGCACAGAAGAATCAACAGTCTCATCATTTTGGCTGGCACATCGAAGAAAAAAGTAAACCAAAGAAATCTATTTCAGTACATAAATTGAAATGAAGTGAGTCTGCTCTGCGTCCAAACTTGGATAACATCGCAGATAAAAGCCACCAACGTCACCTCCCTTAGGTCTTTAGACAAGGTTTTTCTAAATCTGAAGAGATTTTTTTATCTGTTACAGTCTCCACACATGAAGATAAAAAATCAGGCATAGAACAGTTTGATCGCACTGTGTGAGCTCTGATAATCATAAAACACACAACCATTCTGTCCCACCACCGATCTTCCTCCAAGCCAGAAATCTCGCTGCGTTCTAAGCGTTTCAGAATTTGGATTTTTTCCGACCTCCTATTTGGAAATCTAATATTGTATCAGTCGGCCATGTTTGCAATATGTCGACATGCTTTCACTAAACTCGGCTGAACTGAAGTTCAACTCTGAAATGCTGAGTTTCAAGTTGGCTTGAACGCAGATTCATGTGTTTCTGAGTCAGTTCACTTCTTCATCGGCGTATACTGTACGTTCTGTTACACGTAATGCTTTGGTGTTTGAAAACAAAGAGTCTGCCTTCTTTTTATCCATTCATTCCCAATCATGCTAATAGCTTTTTGAAGCTTCAGATATTACGTGTTTTTTTCACACGTTGTCCCTTTGCTTGAGTAGTTTTTCCTAAAATGATCCTAAACGTGCTTTTCGGAGCATGTGCGTGCATGTTCATGTGACTCCCACGGAGTAAATACGTTCTGCAGTGGTGTCTGCAAGTCAAGCCAAAGAGTTGCCAACGCAGAAGTAAAAGTTTTTCAAAATAAAATTACAAGAGCATTTAAAAATAAATAAATAAATCAATCAATCTAAAAAAACAACGGTCTTTTCTTTGCGGCCGGGTAGAAAAATGGTCCACAAACCACTGATGTGTGAGATAAAGCAGATACAAAAGATCAAATTAATGATTAGATGAATGTTTCAACAAGTCAATCAATACGTCCACATCGAGGAGATTCTAAAATCTCTGAACTGAATAATAAAAACTATCTGATTTCAATTTATTTTACACTCTTTTGCCCTCGTTGTATTTTATGAGTAAAAAAATATACTGAAATGTAAATGATGTTGCAAAATTCTAATCAGTTTTTCCATTTCTTCATTGTTGCCTAAATTATTTTCTTGTAATATTTGCAGTTTTTCAGCTTCCATGAATTCCCATAATTGGATTTCTATTAAGTGTCTTCTGTTGACTGTAGTTCCACTCGGCTCATCATTGTCTCACTGGACCACAAGCTGCAGTCCAGTCTTTTCTGTAAATAAGACGACGTGCTGCAGGCTGTCACTTAATCATCAGCCGCTCCACCTCTCATTCATGTTCCTATCAAACACACACAGTCTGTGAGTAGTTCACAACTTCTCTGTACATGGTGATGATCATTCATCATAACATTTAAATATTCACAATGGATCAAACTCCATAAATCACAACATTAAAGTAACACTATTTTTCAAGGAGCAGCTGTTGAATGATTTTAATCCGCTGTGCCTTTAAGCACTATCATTATGTTTATTTGTTTCTCCTGCTTAAACTGATGCCTACAGCTGCATGTTTAAATCTCCACGCATTTCAAAAGTTAGGAAGGTTAAATGTCTTCATGTTTTATGTACAGTATTTACCACCTTTTACCATCCGAATTATAGTCTAATGTATGTTAAATCAAGTCAATGGGAAAAAAGAAACACTTTTTACTTCATTGGCCACGGTTACGATGTTTTTTTAAAATTTGGAATTAGTTATTCCTAATTAAATCATTCAGAATGAAAGTGTTTTGCATCGTGTTTACATGGAAATAGTAATTCCGAATTGAGGTTTACATGGAAAACCGGTTTATTTGGCTTTATTTAATTCCACTTCAGGTTTCGGGGTTGGGAAAAGTTCTGATTATACAGAGGGTGAACCTGATGTATCACGTCTATTGGGAAAAACACACAACAAACCTTTTTGTTGTTGGCTACAACCCAGAAGATTTAATTGTATTTTTGAAGCAGCAGCTCGACAATAACATACTGTTTCACCTTTCCAGGTTAGAGAAGGAAATAGGAACTAATCACCGGTAAATAAATCCCAGTAAAACTCTGGAAAACAATTACCAGGAATAAATATTTGCCCCCTGGTAAAGATAGTGGCTCTAACAACTGGTACAATGACAAACTTGGTGATATTACAGCCTGTGCAGCAGTACGGGGACGCATTTACTCCGTCTCCGGGTTTTAGTATCACCCGTCCCACGAAGCCTGTTCTGTTTGACGATGACCGTCTGTGAATGTCCGTATGTTTATGCTTCCGTCCATCCACTCTTTTCTTTATATCCATGTCTTCTGAGGCTCTTATTAACTAAATTGTCTCGGCTCTAGTTCGGGCGGCCATCTTAGATTATGTCATCACCAGTGCGTCATTGCGACTGGTGCAGAACGACCGGAATTAACTTAAAGCGGAATTAAACGTTAATATGATAGAGGAATTATTTAATTTGGAATTAGGTTTAATTTGGAATAACATTTGCATTAGGAATATAGCGTTTACATGGTTAGTTTAGAGAGGATTTAACTTTTATTCTGAATTTAAGAGGAATTAAAGCGCTCATGTAAATGTGCACTCAAAATGATGAACAGCATCCACATGTTACTTTTATTTTTTGTGTTTTTCTTTAAACAGTCGTCCAGGTAATGAGCAGTCAAAGCTATACTGATACACATAATGTAGTTTGTTCTACAAAGATCTACAAAAGCCCCATTTCCGATGCTAATACTTGAAATGCAAAGTGACGAACAATTGTTCTCCATCACCTGAGCCTTTAAAGTCAATGTCACGTCTAATTTTGAATGGAACAGCAGGTTGATTACAGAATTTGAATTTAGATTGCGGTTTGAACTGAGCATTTTGTGCTTGAATCAGACATGCACGGACTACTGGGTTCATTTCAGGTCCATCCTCTTAGTAAACAAACAGTTCTCCTGACACGCCAATACTTTACTGGCCATCCATTTACTTCTCAAGGTAGAAAAGAGAGACAAATATTCTGAAGGATGAGGCGGTGCAGACCCGCCGGCTGAATTCCCTGTGTCGAACGACACTGAATTCATCCTGTTTATTTACAGAGCTTACTTTGTGCATAATATACATTTCTAATGAAGGTGTAGCCAAACACCCTTTAGGCTATGATCAGAAAACAAATCCAGAGAGAAACACAGCAGACGCCAAACAAACAAGGAGAAAGTATTTGGCTTTAGATGCATGTACGATCGCACTAAGACAGCATTGTGGGATTTGGTTTTCCTCCTCTCTACAGCATATCAATGAGCTCTATTATATACTCAGGTATGGGACATTTAAACCCTGGGATGGCATTGGACTATATTCCAACATTAAATATGAAATTTAAAGAACAAATGTAAAAAATAAAATGATTGATGGATGTCTTTATTTTGAACATGTAAAATGATAAAAGAACAACAGTTTAGAAAACAAAAAATGAAAAACTTACAACAGCAGAAATAGAACATTGATATGATCCACAAACACTTAAACTTAACCTCAACTTACATGTGCAAAAAGGAGTAGAAAGAAGTGGAAACTTATTTAATCACTACCGATTTAGCCAGTTAAAACAACTATCAGATGAATTCCTGTACCTTGTGAAAACCATTTATTTTTTAACAGTTTTAGCTCCACACTCATTCTGTTCCATAATTTTACTCCACAAAATGATTTACAAAAACTATATACATATCATTTAAACGTGGAAGTGCAAACTAGGGCACATTAAGGTTAAAAGTACTTGTTTTCCTGCCTACAATCCTTGACCCACTTGAGATCAAACTGGTCCTTGAACTCAAATGAGTTTGACACCCCTGATCTATATGCCTTCTCCTTAACTATGACAACCATTCTAATGTAATGAAGGCTTTTTCTGCTATAGCTATATGCAGTGAGGGTAAGCAAGGTAGGCAGTGCCTACCCAAGGGTGAATTGATATTTTGATTATTCGTTTTAATTATAATACAATTATAAATTAGTTAATTTTTCAATTTCCGATAGCCTACAATACCTCTAAGTTTAAAAGTGTCAGCATTTTGTGCTTTTCATAACCCAAATCGCTAAACATCGCTATTTCCTAACCGCTGTAAGGCAGGAGGAGGCCACACCCCTTCTCAAAGTCACGTTGCTTCTCTGCCTCTGTTCCCATTGCGTGTTTTTATGTGTTTGCGCATGCGCAGTCAGTTCCCCATGATGAAAACCATTTACGTAAAAAGGCAGCTCTCTACGCTGCCTTTGGACGTAACCACGATATGCTAAATGCTATACCTAAGTTCACAGTGCATTGGTGAATTGATATTACGTGACCGCTGCTGCTACGTTCTCTAGCTAGTGGGCGGGATAACACTACAGTCAGGATGACAGCGCTAGAGACGATAAAGAAACTTTTTTGACGAAAAATGACAGCTTTGAAAAGATGGGAGACCAACACCTGAGCTACCAGACCTTCAGCAAAGGTAAGGTCGGAAAATTGTTCGTATTTTCTACAGTGAATGGAAGGATTGACTTTGTGGATGCGACTCACTGAACCGGCTGTTCTGAGTTGTTGTTGTTATTTTCTCCGTGTTTCTGTGTTTCCAACACAAACAGCGGATGCGCTGCCATATCATGAGATATATCTTGTTGGGAGAGTATGGAGGCTATATTGAATAATTGTTTATGTTCCTTTAATGGTGTTTTACGACACTGATTTTGTTAGATGGCTAAATATTTGTTCATCTGGATCTTGTTCGGTTTTTTCTTTATTGGTCACGGCACGTCACTGGCTATATGGCTAGGCTAAGGGAGCCCAACTACACAAGCTACATGCAGGCTAGCTAATTTTGGCCATGGTAGCTATCACCTATGCCTTTCCCAGCTAGCCCGAATAAAGTAAACATGCTAAACTTGCTTGCACTGGTGTTATACTGTCAAGTAAAACTGTTAAGTGGAAATCATCCACGAATATCCCCCTGGGATCATGTGGGCGAGGAATTAGCATTTTCTGCATGAATTCCTCAGTAACTTTGTGGCTCCTAAAGTCAACGTCCATCCAAAGGTGGCAGAGGAAGCAGTGAGAGTGATTACACCCCCTCCCTACATCCCACAACCACCTGTGCACTTTACAAACATGCAGATGGTGAGGTAGTGTGTGCCTGATGGTGTGCTGACAGCGTCTGTGTAGCAGTTACATTTATAGTCATGTCTCACTGTTGACCAGTTGCTGCATCCCACCAGTGTTCTGACAGCTCCATATATTATGGCTGGAGAGGCAAAGAAGGCTGTTTATAATTCCAGATGACCCATCTGTGAGAGCTGGCCCACATAAACCAGTTCACACCAGAATACATCAAGACAGTGTTTGTTACTTATCATAAACCGCTAATATAGTGTCCAAGGTTTTATTTGGGTTCCAAATTAACTTTTGTGGACAGACAGATTTAATCATATCTATTTTTGTTTCCATCAACGGTCCAAGGCAAGTCATTTATTTATTGCTAATGCTCGTGAAATTTAAATTTTAGGCGTCTTAAAATATGCCTGAAAATAATGGTGACTATCATTTCAAAATATTTTTATTTTTAAATAACTGAATATTAAAGTTGCCCTGTTCAACAAATAATTAAAGCTGCTAGACATTATTTTTTTTTTTGATTTTGTATTTTCTATTATTATCAGAAATATCCATAGTGTAGGCCTCATGGATCAATACATTTGTTTTGAAAAAAGATGTCACTCCAAAGATTGTTCTTGAGTTTTTCACTGGATAAGGCGAACATTGATTGACATGACACCAGTTGTGCACATTTTTTCCCCGATTTTCCTTGATATGCGAATGAAGTAAAAACATTTCCATACATCCGTCTCAACTCCACGTCCCACAATGCAATGCATGAAACTTTTCCGACAATGTCAATTAGTTGTATTTTAAACCTTTTACTTTTTTTAGGGCGAATATTTTTGGATTTATTGATCTCTGGGGGATACACTATGGCTGTGTTTGAAATTGGCTATCACATACTAACGTACTACTCATACAATGAGTCAAATGAGTATGTAGTGTTCTCACATTAAATACAGTAGTGTGAAAAGATTGAGTATGCAAGAAATACCCGGATGTATACTGCTGTATATCAGGAGTATGCACGGTGGGCCCACCAGTCATACTCAACCGCCCCATGATGCACAGCGAGTGGACCAGCTTCAAGCTAAAGATCAAACACTTTTCAAAACAAAATCATCTCTTCATGTCTTCTATTAGTATTTTAATGCTTTTGTAAATAGGACTCTTGTTTAGAAGTTAACCTGAAGTTTCCTCAGTAGCACAATGGCAGACAATATGGAATCTGCGAAATGTGGGAATGAAATGTTTATACATTAGTGTTATGAATCAAATGACCACATTTTGATATTCTACTTGGTCACTTTCTCACTTGAAATGTTTCAAAAGTGGCGACTCAATGGTTTGTCATTGTTGGTTCGAAATGTATCTTTGGAAACTTGGAAGTATATCGTGTGAACGGTCATCATCCTAATCATAGTTATAGTATAGTAGACAGTATTACTTGTAGTGTATAGTATGGAGTACGCCATTTCGAACACAGCCTATATCTTTATCTGGCTGTTTTTGTTTGGTATTTCTGGAAGCATTTATCAAATGCTGCAATTGTTGCGATAAATCACGTTGACCTTGTGCAGTGCTTGACAGAAATTAGCAGCTATTAGGACACGAGAGGCAGAGGCAGAACGTTGTAATTTTGAATGCAAAATAATCCTCGACATATAAGCCATTAAGTGGGGGTGGACGCTTTTCTTTTCTGATTGCAGGAAAAACATTGATTTAATCATCACTTCTTGTGTTCATATTTTTAGCTTCATATACAGTACGTCAGCTTCACTGCAATTACATTTTAAAAAGGATGTTGATATTTATTATTTATGTACACCATTGCTGCAAATACAGTATTCTCCTTAGTTATTCATGCTATATTTGTTTGTTTTTTGTACTCAACACTGCAGCAAAGAAAGGCAACAACAGGCACTTGGATTTGCAGAGATGGGGGTGGTGGTGGTGGTGGTGGTGTTGGGGTGGGGGGGGTGAAACTAGAACAGCCGGGCTGTATTATTTAGTGTTTAGAATTCAATATGAGAGCAAAGCTGAAACGAAACACTTGAAAGAATAATTGAGTTCACAAAAACTCACAATGTCAAAATAAGAAGAAGAAAATGGCGACATGAAGGAAAAACCCTAGAAATGAACTCAAACTGAACTTTTCCCCAGATTGTGAAACTGTATTAGATACAAACAAATGTAAAATATAATAACAAGTTAGCAGTAAAGGTTTGTAATGGATCATTTCGATAAAAGCCTCACACACATTCAAAATTAGATATCATTTATTCTTCTACTGTGTTTTTTTAGTAAACAAATGCTGATGTTGAATGCTACATCGGAAAATTGCATTGATTTTTCTAACACTAACATTCTTGGACCAACAAACTCTAATTGGACAGTTTTCAATAACAGGACTCCAGATGATCCGTCACAGCACGTGCTTCACAATCTTTGGTCTCCTAATTAATCATCCTGAACTTTAAAAGTAACCAGAAATGAAGTTTAAACGACTGTGGTAATGCCAGATCTGATTTTATGAGCTACATGTGGATGTTTTTGGCAGCTTGGACCCTGTTCAGGGACCAGCTGTTATAGCATGCTGCACAGATGCTTAGGAATGAGGTATAACACCCAAACATCTCATTAGATTTTGTTTGGATTGCCTCATCCACAACAGAAAATTAACCCAACAAGCCTAGCCGAGAACTCCCTGCATGCGCAACTTTTATTTTTTGTTAAAGTGACTGGATGAAGTGAAACAGCAGAAATACTGGACTTGTGTTCAAGCAACGGCAAGGACGACCGAGACTGGAATTAAAACAAGGACGAGAAAAGAAAGTAAAGTGTGGGAGGAGAGACCAGGAGAGATCTTTCAGCACATCAACAGCTTGCGTCGAGCTGTGCTCCATGAACCCTGTCCAGGATGCTGGCCCACTCATTAATCACTCCCCAGCTCCAACAGGCTGAGTTCATCAGTGTATCATAACTTTAGCAGGACCTTTTTCTTATTCACATCCATCTGTGCTACCAAGAAATGTTCCAACTGTAAAGGCATGTGTTCCAGCAAACACATAATCAGTGAGAAAAAGCAGTAATGCTTACTTTTGTGTTGGTTTTGAATGAAATGAGACAGTCAACTTGAAGGGTTAAAGGTCAAATGCGGACACAGTCCAATGAATCTGTAGTTGTTCTGTACCCTCAGGGTTTTGTATGCTGCTTATAGCAAACATAATGACAGTCTCTGCAAATATTATCAATCTGATAGTATCTGGCCTGCTTAGGGCAGCTTGACCAGAACTGACCAGGAGAGATTATATAATCACATATCATGTCTGACTTACAAATAGTTTGTACTGTAATGAATGTGTGCAGGCTTTGTGCGCCACTCTACCATAATCATACAGATGCATACAAGCTAAAGGACACTACCCACCAGATTTGGGGTCAATTTAATTTTTCAATTACAATCTAAAGTCTTAAAATATCCATGTTCATTTCAATTCAACTTTATTTGTATAGCACAAATTACAACAAAGTCATCTCAATGTGGGAAGAAACAACTACCTTTTAGCAGGAAGAAATCTCCAGCAGAACCAGGTTCAGAGGTGGCAGCCATCTGCGTGGACTGGTTGGGGTTAGTGGACAGAAGGACCAACACCATCAGAGTGTCCCAGACTAGTTGAGCCGTGAACCACAGATCAGGAACTGCCATCATCAGCTTCACGACACCTGAAATAGAGAAGACAGAGAAGGGCGAGGAGAAGGCACTGACTGCAGAAAAACATGATACATTATTATCACGTCAGCCTGCCGTGGCCTTGGACCTCACTCCCAGTGGACTAGTCAATACTTATTATAAAGGTGCCAAATCTCTTCCCGTTTATTGGTAAGCTAACAGCGACTCCAAGGTCTGTAAATGTGACTGTTTATAGATGAGCACATGTCCGCTCTAGTGGTTAGGTTATGTTATCAGTCCTGTTCAAATACAACTCAATTACATTTACAGCAATCAGCATTTTTTCCAATTAGAATTAAAATTACAATTATAATTTTTTTCCCTGAAAGTCAATTACAACTGCAATAATCACAATTACTTTAATAAAAAACAACAAAACTTTCCTCTTGTGTTAGCTTCATTTTAGCATGTCTTAAATCAGCTGTAAAATACGCAAAAAATCATCTCATGATTTTTTTTTTAATGATAAAATGATCCTCAAGAGAACTGACAGGTAGTGGGGAAAGTTGATATGAAACATTTTACTAATTATTAACTGCATGCAAGCAGCGACTCCTTAAACAAGTATTTTAATACAACAAAAGCTAAAACATTTTTTTTTTAAAAGAACATCGACGGTAGTGTAATTTATTTTTACATCAAAATTAAATTAAATATATCTTAAATCTTTACATATTGCCCAGGCCTACTGGCAACATATATAACATAGAATCACACATCCATCTACGGGACTCCACATCCCACAATGCAATGCACAAAACTTTTCCAACAATATCAATAAACCAAATGTTTACAGTGAGATCAAAACAAACTCTTTGAACCTTTTACAATCTTTTTTTTTTTTTTTTTTTTGAGCAAATGATCTCGTAACTATGTCTCTATCTTATGAAAAAAATAATAATTATCGACTAGCTATTACATTTGATTCTTTTCTGGGGTGTTAGAGTTTAATCTTTTACTTTTTGTGAAGATTGAAAATGGTGGTGTTGGTTAAATCCCAACATTATGAAAAACTGTTACGTTTTCTCTTTGTTTCATAAATGCACAGGTCCTATAGAGGGCAAAGACTCTTTGTTGACATGTAGACCAGTGTAATATATACACTTAGGAACAGCAGATTTGGTATTTACAATCAGAATGAGGTTGTGTAATGTGCAAAATAAAAATAAAAAAAATTGTCAAGGTAAAAACTGAAACAAATTAAAATGCACAGTTTCATTCCTGGATACATGTTTTTTTCTGCAAAAAACAACGTTTCGGATTGGTGGATTGATTTTATGGGGGATTTAGATGCTGCGTTTTTGTATTTGATTCTCTCTTAAAATGCACAAAACAAAAAACTGTAAAAATATATTGTCATGCAGCTGCACACAGGACATTCACCATAGCGATTTGGAAGCTTTGCGCTCTCTGTGTGTGTTTGTGTGTGCTTGCAAATTGCAACGTGAGTTCCCCCTCCCCTCTTTTGAGTGGCGGTTTCTGAGCAGCAGGTTTCATCAGAGGCTTGTATATGTGGCTGCGTAATGGGGTCACAGTGGATGTGCAGGACAGACCAGGGTCTCTCTTTCACAGGTTGGGGAGATGGAATGTGCAAAGCGCTCGCTGGAGCAGGCAGCACAGAGGTCTGAATAATGTATTCTCTCTCACTGGTTTGTCGGATTTGTATGCCCTCGACCTACGCACACACACACACACACACCTACAGACACACCTACACACACACACACACACACCTACACACACACCCACACACACACACACACACACACACACACACACACACGAGTATCTTCCTTCTAGAAAACCCCACTTGGATATTAAAAGGTGTCAAAGGCCCTGCAGTGTCACAGGCGAGCCAGTAATGATTCAGGGAGGGAGGATTGGAAGGGTGGGCACTAGTGAAATGGGACGAGCCATAAAGAATGGCAGGATGATACTGTATGATAAGTAAAGAGTGAAGGAGGGGGCGTGGGGGGGGGCGGTACTCTGCCCAGGCGCCAATCAGGGTTGGGGTCAATTATATTTGTAAACATATAGTTGATAATTCATTACAAATATGGCGTAATTGTAACTGTTGTAATTGTAATTAAATTGTAATTGAGTTTAGATGATTGACTTTGTAATTGTCATGAAAATTCCATAAAAATGGTCAATTATAATTTAACACAAAACTGGGGAACCATGTTACAGTTATGTAATGTTTGTAAACGTGTTTCTATTTTGTGTTTCCTGCCTCGGGACAACAGATGGAAATGAGCTTTTTTTTTTTTTTGCTATAATCTGGCATATTTACACTGTATTACAGATGTTCATAAATATGCACAGTCCCTATCAAATAAATAAATGAATGAATACAGTTTCTAAAGTTCTACACATATGTAGTTAACAGTTATTAAAATATGTTTCATATCAAGCTTTCCCACATTTTACCATAGGAAAAAAAATAAAATTAAATCGAGGAGTATACCAATATTAAGGCAAGGCAAGACAAATGTATTTCTTAGCGTATTTTATACACAAGGCAACTTTTTGTGCTTTACATGATCAAAAAGTGTAACAGAAAACATTTAATGGCTTAAAAATCAATAACAGCATTAAATTCGGCAGCAAAACATTTGAAATCAGCAACAACATGACCAAAAATCTCCCTCGCAATCATACACAGTAGAGAAAAACAGTGCCTTTAACTTTGATTTAAAAATGTTTACATTGAATACTGAGTTCAGCTCAGACGCCCACATTAAAAATATTAAAACCTATATTTTCATTGATTAGGAAGCCTAACAAGGTAACCAATAGAAAGGAAAGAAATATATTTGTTCTTAGTGTACGTTACAGCAGATTTAGGACCCGTTATCATAAGAGATGCTAATAGAAAGCTAACACAGGAGGAAGGTAAACTTTTATTAGGTTATTTATTTCAGGCTCAGTAATTGAGATTTTTTTGAAATTTAGTAATTGAGAGCATAATTGTAATTGACTTTCTGAGGATAAAAAATAATTGTAATTTATTTGTAAATGGAAAAAAAAAATGCTAGTTACTGTAATTGTAATTGAACATGGATAATTGACCCCAATCCTGGCGCCAGATATGGCAAAAAGCAGTTATTTGGCAGATTAGAGAAAAACTAGTGTTAAGTGTGTTAATGCGGCCTTAATGGATTATCATTGAAAGTCTGTAAATGAATAAAACTCATGCACAAGCGTATATAGGAACAGAAGAACAAAATGGTGTTGAATATAGATATAAAGAGACACATTATTTTAATGAGTGTTTGTATAACAATGATAAGAGCGTGCAGTGATCCTGTAGCCTGCAGAGTGTGTGTGTGTGTGTGTGTGTGTGTGTGTGTGTGTGTGTGTGTGTGTGTGTGTGTGTGTGTGTGTGTGTGTGTGTGTGTGTGTGTGTGTGTGTGTGTGTGTGTGTGTGTGTGTGTGTGTGTGTGTGTGTGTGTGTGTGTGTGTGTGTGTGTGTGTGTGTGTGTGTGTGTGTGTGTGTGTGTGTGTGTGTGTGTGTTCACTCTGAGAGAAGATAATGAAGTCTGTTTGTGCTCACGTTTGATCTCCCTACTTCATTAGAACCCGAAGCTACAGAGCTGCAGTGGAAACGTCAAGACTCGGATTGAGTTTCAAAGCAAGTTCTAAAAAAAGGAAGATAGAAAGAAAGAAAGACGGAGACGTGAAGAATTTCTACCAACTGTACTCACACTTTGGCTAAAGCCAGTCGAACCAAATGAACCCTCGTGTGTGTGTGTGTGTGTGTGTGTGTGTGTCGTCGTCTTAAAGCCTCCGAGGTTCTTTAGTCAGTGTGTGTGTTAAAAGGCTGAGTCGGCATTGATTCTTTCTTTTAATTAGAAAGATTTTTTTAAAAGAAGGCATCACTGTGCCTGAGAGATTCCTAACATGTACAACAGTGGTGCTGTAGATTAAAGGTGGCAAAAATGAGTAATTTCAACATTATTGTGCCCTAGTTTCCACTTCGACTTATGAATTATATATTTAAACTGTGTACGGCACCGACAATGGTGATGGATATCAGTCGCTGCAGGATCTTCCCTTTAAATTCCTTGATTTTTGTGAGAGATTTTTGTTTAAATTGGGTACATTTTGTGGAATAATTTTAGGAAAATTGCCAGATTTTGGTAAGATTGACAGTTCTTTCAACAACTTGAGAATAAAAGGACTGCCATCATTTGATATAAGCATAGGAAAACTGTAAGCTCCACAAATATTGTGGAGGTTCTTTGAATTGATGTACTTAGAAGGACTGCAACATCTACAGGTAAATTACTACACAATGATTTTCTCTATGATTCCAATTTGGATCTTCTAAAAGTCTAGATTTGGTCTCCTGGCCTCGAGTTTAACATGTGCTTTAAAGGGTTTAATATTGGTATCAGACGACACGATGTCTTCAGAAAATCAACACACATATGCATGATCTTGATCAATTATTTGTCTCAAGGAAGTAAAAGAGGTGAAGGCCCTTAAAGACGAACCAAACTACTACTGTTTCTAGTTTCAGGAGATTTTCTTTAAAAAAGAAGTTAACTTGAAACTCCTTTTTAATTCAAAGTGTTTGTCGCATAGTGACATCAAAGTGGTTTAAGTTATCAAGGACCTGCAAGACGATAAAACGACACAAAACCTCCAACCAGAATGATTACCAGCAGGGAAGATTTTAATGGTATGTTCGGGCATCAAGCAAAACTTTTAAAAGGCATTTCTCAAAACCTACATGTGGAATTTAACAAGGCCATCTAAAAATCCCTTCAACACTCCTTGAAGGTAATATTCTCACAGTCATCTTCTTGCATCTCATCACGGAGATCTAGCTACCAGGGTTGGGATCAATTATAATTGTGATTGTGTAATTGATAATTAATTACAATTATGATGTCATTGTAATAATAATTGTAATTGAAAAAAATCTGTTGCTGATGCAAGCGTACGTGAATTGTGATTGTTTAGATAATGGATTTTGTAATTGTAATAGCCATGGTCAATTACAATTGAATTAAATTAAATTAATAAACCTGGGGAACTATGTTACATTTCTACACAAATGTAGTTAACAGTTATTAAAATGTTTAATATCAAGCCTTCCAACATTTTACTATTTAAAAAAAAATCTCAGAATCAGTTTAAAATAGCACAAGGAATCTAACTTGGCAGTTGGTGCAAAGAACATACGCACCAACACACCAAGGCAGCCATCTGTGGCACCATTATGTTTAGTTGAAAAATGGAAAAACAAGAGGAAAGGAGAGGGAAAAAAGGCAGGTTCCCTAAAGGGAGCACAGTGTAGGACTGGGAAAAACTCCTCAACACATAAGCTAATGAAAACACAATTCTAGGGGTACACTGACGCAAAAAAAAGGCTCAGATGCTCACACCAAAAATATTAAAACCTATATTTTCATTGACTAGGAACCCTAACAAGGTAACCAATGGATAGGAAAGAAATTGGATGATAGATATTTGTTTTTAGCGTATTTTATAGCTGATTTAGGACCCGTTATCATAAGAGATGCTAACAGAAAGCTAACACAAGAGGATGGTTAACTTTATTAGTTTATTTATTTCAGGCTCAGTAATTGTGATATATTTACTTTCTGAGGATATAAAATAACTGTATTTTAATTGTAATTGGAAAAAAAAATGCTGGTCACTGTAATTGTAATTGAATTGTAATTGAACATTGGTAATTTAAAATGTAATTGAAACTGACCCTGTTAGCTATACTACTCTGGGGGTGTCCTGATTGACCCCCGGTAGTCTCCTGCCTTGCCTGTTGGCATACAAACATTGCTCACGACCAGTGTGGATTTTGTACAAGACTAGATTTCCTTCTTTTCCTCCTTAATCTGAATAATCGCTGAGTCGGATGAGCCATTCACAGCCTCAACACCTCTGTCAGCCATCCACAATGAGACTCAGCTGATGAGGACGTGTTCGGTTGTGAGCCGGCTCCCTTTTGTCCTCCTTCTACTCACCCGCTTTGTCTTTATTCTATTTTTCTTATCTGCGTTGTCTTTGTAGAGGCTGCACTGCCTCGGTACGATTGCGTCTACTTTCTGAGGGAACAATTTAAGCTGAAATGAGTAAAGGGCAAATGATTTCACAATGGCATAAAGAAAAGTGCTGTTAATAAAGACCCTTTCTTGTAAGAAATTAGGTTTCACAGGAACCTCAATAATTGCAAAAAAAAAAAAAAAACAACCTACAATGAATATTCAGCAGAAGAGCCAGCGGAGTTTATTTAGTAGCGCTTAACAGGCATTTGTGTTTTCGTTGTTAAAACCACACAAAAAAAGTGCTGCAGCCTTTTGAACCCATGAAGCAAAGCACAAGGGATTTGTTGGCTCATTCACAAAGTAAGAGTAGTTTTGTGTGGAGTAAATAAACCAGCTACTTAAAATGAGAAGTGTAATTAAAAAGATGACAGCTTTATTAACACATGCAGAGGAGTGGAGCACTTGATTAGTGCCAAGCAGCTGATTTACATTCTTGTATGATGCCTGAACCACCGTGGCTCTCCTAAAGGTGACACTATGGAAGTACTTTCCTCAAGTACGTTGTCAAAAGCTGTCAACAGATGTTTTGGTGTTTTCTGCCTGTCCTCTAAAAACTATTTGTAAAGCCGACTGTTACTCACAGTGAGTGGGTGGTCAATGCTGTGATTACTGCAGCGGTGCCAGAAAAATTGTTATGGTTTGAGAAAGTGAGTGCGTTTAAAAGAGTTTGTTTACACCTTTTTACTTTTTCCTGTGTTCCAGCTTTTGCCCTTTTTCTTATAACAAATCCCCTGGCACAAAGCAAAACATAAACCCGGTCTTCTCTTTAAGTGATAAATGCAGTTTACGTAAAGCTACTGGGTACGATGAAGTGTAGGCTTTATAGATCAATAATCAAAGGTGTTTCTTCTGAAACAAGTTCTGATGAACTGCGGCCTGGCCCGCAGAACGTCTATGCACCAAGTAGCACGTACCACGTTCTCGAGAATTCAGTGAAATGACTCGGTTCCACAGAGTAAAACAAATGAAATTGTGTGATCTATTTTGAATTGCTTTTGAAACTACAGTATATATAACATGACTATGTTCCGATAAATTTCGAAATTACCGAAAAAGGGGGTGCCCCCACTTGGAGTAATGGGCCCCATTCATATATTGGTATGTATCAATGATTACCACCAACTGTCACAATGTTTGACTGTCAGACGTATAGACAACTCAAGCAAGAATTGGTGATAGTTAGAACGGGGTTTACCTTTAATCGCCAGGAAAGTTTTGTAATGGCTCTAAAGGAAAAGGTAGGCAAACTTCTGATGAATGTCCAAGTTTAATGATGAAGTCCAACAAAGTCATGTGACCAAATGAATAACTGAAATTAAACCAAGCTGAAGCTCACAGCTTTTGCCAAAAGTTGCTAGCTTAAAAAGTGAAGATACAAATAGGGGCTGACCTTTGAAGAAAGGGTAGCATGACATATGCAGACTGGTAGACAAGGAAGCGCCTACAAACTAACACAAATATATATATATATAAAATCTGAATGGAAATTGGTTGCGTTCTTTATCACAACAGAGATGACTAAAATAAAGAGTGACCACAGAAATGAAAAACAAAAAACACAAAAATAAAGCCAAACAACTCCCAGTTGGTATCAGCACAATCAGAACCGCATTTTGAACGTTAATTTCAAGGCAAGTCCAACAGCTACTTTGCAGATTTCCTTCTGATTAATGTGTAATTTGTGCATCTGATGGGCTTGGGTGTGCGCAATTTGGCAGGGTCTTGTTCTCAGGGACTCAGCAGTATCACTTGGACAGATGGCAAGAGAAAGCAGCTGTGACTAAGGGAAATGTGACACAACCTCAAGAAATGAAAAGACAATGGGTATTAAGCTTTTGAATGGCATTGGAACAAACACCCCAGGCCAGCAAGCTGTTCTCCCGGATGTCGATTCACACTTTTAATCCACCTTTTCCCAGAATTTGACACCAATGCTTTACACCTGTTCTTTGCTCTCAACCTAACACCGTATCTTCTCATCAACGTTAGCATGTCTAGCTTTTTTTAAGATCTCAGAGTGCGAATAAAATAAAGCCCTGGCCAAATTCAGGTTCTTTCCTGCTGATGTGCTCTTTGGCAGAAGGGATGCATAAGTAGTTACCAGCGTGTGGAGTCCATCTGGGGGGGGAGCTAGCTTGAGAAATGAGCTGGCATTTGTAGATAGGCAGCCCAGACTGATGGAGTCCCACTGAGTGTGTTCTGAGGGTACATTTTCAAGTCTTTACTTGGGGGTAAGTCATGTTGTTAAGGAAAGGGTGAGAGCTCTGAGACTTTGGCGCGGGATAACCGAGGACTTTAGCTGAGCACAATATCAACACGAGCCAAGATCTGGCCTGTGATTTTCTTATCTGGTGCCTTCAGGTTGCGTTTCTCTCAACATTTAGTTATACAGTGTTGTGGTTTCTGAGTCTATCTTGTGCGTGAATACAAGGGTGAGGCCATGATTTTAAGAACAAGAGGTTAATTTCTTACAAGTGGAAAAAAACCATTGACAATGAAAACAATCCTTGTACCCTTCGTTCTTTAGTTAATCCATTTTAAAACCAAATCAAAAATAATAAATATACAGTGTGGTTATTTTGTTTTACTAACTTAAAACCACAACAGAAATACAGAAAAATAAAAAACCAGACGAGCAGTGTTTTTCGGTTTAAAAATTAGGTCTTCTGTTTGTGTGATAGTTGGATATTTACAGGAAAACTATGGACGAGAGCTTCATGTTTTAATCTCATCACACAGAGGGGGACCCACAGACGGGGGGGGGGGGGGGGGGGGGGGGACTTTTACTCCTGGACTAAAAAAAGAGTAACGTATAAGTCACATTACTGATGAATTGAAACGTTAATACATAAATAAATCAAAACAAAAAAATGTACATGATATGTGATTAAAGGAACCAGAGGTAGTGTAATAAATCTACTGGTGCACCTCATTTCTTGCCATCAAGCTTAAAACATGAAGCTCTCGTCCATAGTTTTCTCGTAAATATCCAAATATTACACAAATAGAAGATTTAATTTTAAAACAGAAAAATGCTGCCTGTCTGGTTTTTGGTTTTTCTGTATTTCTGTTTTGGTTTTAAGTTAGTAAAAAAAAAAATAGCACACTGTTTATTTGGTATTTTGATTTGGTTTTAAAATGGAATAACCAAAGAACGAAGGATACGCAGAATGAAAACAAAGCATCAATTACATGCTATATTTTCATGTGCTTGTCTGTGTTTCAGCCTGCTTGCAAACAGCAGGCTGCATCGCATTTACAATCCAAGGGTCAGTTATTGACTGAATCCAAACCCCCTGACTGAACTCAGAGAGAATTGAAGCTTAACAAGATTACAGGTATATATAGAACCAGAAACGGGAACCTCTCAGGAGATTCTGCTGCTGTTGATTTGTGCTCCGTTACCCACATTGCAGCGTTTTGCACTCTACCATTTCCCCACCGGAGAACGCATGATGCATTGCTGCTGCCACATGGATCAATCAATCAAGCATCTCAACTCTGCTCACATACTACTACCCGTGGTGTATCCAACACACAGGACAGTGCCTATAGCCTGTTGTGCTCGTCTATAGGAGCGGTGAGGGAAATCGAGCTCCGTTGCTTCCCGTGCACGCCGCTGTTAGTCACATCTGGTAAAAGCAAAGGAGCTAAGGATTGGATGAGGTGGGAGAGAGAAGGCTTGTATTAGAAAATGTGGCACTGGCATGCATCTTATGATTAATGGACGGCTCTCTGCTCGTGAGTGACGAACTATCAGTAGGACGGACAACTCGTTCATCACTGTCAGCTGAGCTGTGGCCCTGCTAGTGTGGCGTATCCCGACCAGCAGCCAGTTGTGCTACCATCTAAACCCTTATCGCTCCCACCTGGTCTTGGTGATTTGCAAAAAAAAGAGGAGACTAGAGTTAGACCTGAGGGAGTGGAGCTCAGACTGACATTTGGCAACAGTCGTGTCAGTCCTCTTCCTTGTAGCTGTTACTGAAATGGACGGAAGCAGCGATTTACTGCATATCTATTTAGAGATGCTGTCAGATGCATGCCTACAAGCAGTGCTTCTCAAACTTTTTTGGCTCAAGTACACCCTTTCTCTTATTTCTGAATTCAAGTACCCCTTTTGTCAGACTACAACATTTTTGCTTAGGTAGCTATTTAAAAACAACGATAGAGCATAACGATGGAATGAACAAGTGATAACACACATTTTAATGGATCTCATTTTGTAAATAAGTGGAAAGAAACTGTATTTGGTGCAGTGGTTCCCAACATTTTTTGGATCGTGACCCCATTTTGATATCAAGAAATTCTTGTGACCCCAAAGACATTTTTTTTTTTTTGGAATTAGTTTTTGTTGTTGAAGATTATGTGTTGTTTAAAGAAATGAATTTCAAAAATGTATTTATATTTTTCAGAAATTACAGGCGACCCTATAGACCCATTTCATGTGACGTATGCATACTAAATTAGGTGCATGCATGCACAGACTCTGTGCAAAACAACCGGAGAACTGCATTGTACAAGCATCGTCACAAGATTGAAACACTTTTCTTTTCTTCAACACAATGCCATCGTGTTGCGTTGTTAATTGCACAAATAGGAGTACAAACAATCGAGGACTTCAATTTTACAACATATCAGTTGGTGGGCACCCTTTTCAGAAGAATAGATGATACTTATGGTTGCGTGCCATTAAACAGAGGCTGACAGCTGACTATCTGACACACATACACACACACACACCACACACACACACGGACAGGGAGAACATTCCGGATAAAGTAAAGAATTAGCTGGTTTATGACATTATGAAATAAACAACATAAAGTTGCCAAATAACCACGTTATGTTTTTTCACGATTGTGTCAATGTAATCGCTGCTGAGGTGATGGTGCACGCGAGCGGACGGAGCACTGTCTCAGTCTGAACCCAATAAAAAGTGACCATGAAAAGCTGTAAATGGACTGATTTGCAGACGTGGAGAGATGGCATCTCATCCGTTGAAACTGATAAGAATATGCGGAAATACACGGAAACCTTCGGTAACCGGAGTACAGCAGCCCACCTACCTGCCCGTTCATAACAAGTAGTTGTAAGCATCTAAAGACATAATGCTTTTAGGTTTTCTTTTGTATATACACTGCGTTTTTCTATCAGATATGTATAAATATCTGGCCATTGAACATCGGGTACGGAGCGCACATCGGATGACCACTCGTTTTCGGGAATGCTGCATGGGTCCCGCAATCGTTCACCTGTTCTTAAAGTGAGTTTCCTTAAATAAGCGGTTGCGTCCTCGGGTGACAAGCGTTCTACATACTTATGTTCGAGCCTTAACAGCGGTTCATTCATTGCCATTTTTCAATTTTTCAAGCGTTACATATGTAAACAACATGGTTTTTGCACCAAGTATGCGCACGTACGTCAATCACGTGTCCCATGTTTGTACACATTGAAATCCATCTATTTAAACTCCAGGCGACCAACACATAAGGTCCCGACCCCAAGGTTGAAAAACACTGATTTAGTTGCTCCTGAATAGATTTTTTTCTATAGTTTTGTTTATAATTTTCGATCATCTGACGCCTGGGGTAGGGCCAAGACTTATACTATTAATCTTCCACTCTATCTCCCCTGTAGTGCCATTGCGTACCCCTAGCGCTACACTTACCCCCATTTGAGAAACAATGCCGTAAAGCACACTGTATGTGATAAACCACAAAATCACTATCACATGGTTGGAGTTCATTTGGGGAGAGTACAAAAAAGACGCAGGATATAAGGGTCTTTTGTTGAACAATTGAGGGCTGGATTGTGGGTATCTGTTTGTAGTATCTCTGCCCCAAAGCAGTGCCCGGCCTCTAATTAGGCAAGAAGGGAGCGCTTTAGCTCCTGGAATCTTATCTTTGCTTTTTGCCAGTCTAAAGAGATAATGTCTTGAAGCATAAACACTAATTAACTACCAGGAGTGTTATGTACAAAGGGAAGACTTTTGTGTTGGCACCTCTGTTAGGCCTTTTAAAGATCCAGAGTTTTAATGACTGAGGAAAAGTCTGCAGAGCAACACTCGACCTAAAATAAGAAAACATCTCATTTCCCTATTTACAGCCTCCATCAATTTTATGGGGGATTTTTATCTCTCACTTTTTCTATTTTTCCCCCCTCTGGCCAATGCTCATTCTCCCATCTGCACAGGCAAAGAGAAGGTGAAGTGTTTTCAAGCCAAATACCATCCTTTGACACAGGCCGCAAACTAAACTGAGCCGGTGATGGATGGGAAATGGAGGGCTGTCGACAGGCAGGTGGACGACAGGGCCAGGAGGATACAGCAGAGACACGCCTAATTCCAAGGTCTTATTTGGTCAATAAACAGCAGCCAGTGGCACTCAATTAGAAGACTTTATTGACTACGCCGCCTGGCCTATGTCAAATGTCAGTAGGTGACACAGCAAGATGTCCTAAACTGACAGTTTCTCTGAGATTACAGAAAATAGAAAAATCAAAGAAAATTGCAGGGGGGAAAATAAATAAAGGAAAGATAGTGGAGGGAGGATTTGCTGAAGAATAGACTTGAGAAACGATGTAGGATTAAAGAGATAAAAGAAGAATGTAGGCAAGCGAGGACTACAGCTGTCCCTGAAAGCCTTTTTCCTTAAGTGTTGAGGTTATTATGTCTTGTTGAACCCACTCGATATAAACCAATCTGATTCTAAAGAGTAAAATAGCAGATGTAATGCTCACAGTAATTGGCAGGCTTAATGTTGTTGTCTTTCATGTTTATTCTTGTGACTGTACGAGTCTGAGGGAGAAAAATGTACCCCACTCTATTCTTCATGTTGAGATTGAACAAATCCCGTAACCGGTGTTTGTTTAGAGTCATCTCTCCTGCTGCCGGCTGTCTTTTGTTGCACTTCAAACACTGCAGCAGCATCATTTCATTTCTCCAGAAGAGGCGGAAACGAGAACAAGAGCCAGTCTACCAGGCGGTCCAGAGTAATTGCTTTCCAGTCATTTCTTCAAGTGGAAGGCTTTGACGCAGCGGTGCCCCATATTCTTTCTGCTATCCATATTTGTGTTTTTGACCTCATGAATTTAAACATAATTTTCATTTGAACGCACTAAATACTTTTATTACATTATTAGTGGTTGGTTTTGGATGAAGGAGAGGTATTGATTTGCTAATTTTGCTAATTTGGCTTCAACCCTGTTTTATTGGCTTGGTTGGAGAAAGTGTCCATCCTCTTCTTCCAAATTAGATTCTTATCTACAAAGGGGAAGTCACTCAGGCAACCCAGGCCGGGCCAAGGCAAGTTTATACCGAAAGTCCAGATTGTTTGGCCAGTATAAGTGCAACTTTATTATGACTGAGCCCATTTCAGGGGTTTTGTCTTGCACACAATGGTGTATGTTTGTGTTTTAGTACTCGACACTGGTCTTGATCTCCAGACCACATTTTGAACGTCTCGTCTTGGTTTTGGACTGGCCAGACTTGGTATTTTCCATCAAGACCAGTCAAGACCAGCATTGATCTGCTAATATGATATTAAGGAGAAGCACTTTGAACAATTCCTGATAAATTCATGTTGTGATTTAACTTGAAACATTTACGTCACTGTTCTGCTTCTTTGGAAATAAAAAAGTGGGACATCAGTCCATCTTATTTCTAGTCAGAAATACCTTACTTTAGACCTCATTCACTTGAAAAATAAACCATTCATTTTCAGATATTTAAAATAATTCTGGACTTATCATGGGGCTTTTAAATACAGACAAGGATTTGTTTTATTGAATTGAGATTTTTGCATATTGTGCTTTGAAAGAGTAGCAGACATCTTGGTTTTTTGTGTGTGCTCTTCAAATTTATTTAAATTAAAAACAAATATTATTCAGAGAAAAGTTACTAAAATTGTAGAGAGAAAACATTTTTAACATTTTTAAGATCTTGGTCTCGACTTAGTCTTGACTCCCATGATGCAATGATGTGTGCATCATGCGAGCTTCCCTTCACACTTGCGACCACTGATCAAAGTTTTTTCCTTTGATGTTTGCATGGCAGCAGTCGTCTGTGTTTGTGTGTGAGAGTGAATGGATAACTGTGGCTTCCAATGTAAAGCGTTTAGGGACTATTGAAGTGGTCCCTGAAGTGCTGCATCCTAAAATGTTTGTATTCAGAAATAAGCAGAGCATTGAAAGGTCGAATCTACTCAGATGAGTCTCATCTTTTTTTTTTTTTTACATTAGCATGGCGAGAGCAATGATAAAAATGATATTCCTAACGTAGTACTTAGTCTCACCATGTGATGTTGTAGAGGACTTGTAATTGTCAGTGACTGAGTTTGACAATATCTTCCATCAAACTTGTGTATGCATGGGCTGTTTTGTGCTGTAATGTTTTGTTGATGTTCTGATTCTCCTGCAAAGGCTGAGCGGTGTTAAATGTTTCGCTGACGTAACATCAATCCAGAGAGATGACACTCGAGATGGAAAATAGCCTTTTTTTTTCTGGGATAGTATTGATAAAACTGTGTCAGAAATATGATTTACAACCACATATCTTATCAATGAATAGTTTTCTTTTTGTTTTAAAAGGTTGAATCGAATGGAAAAACAAATGCTATTTTTTTTTTGTGCTCATTGAAAACACGAAAAAAAGACTTTTACCATTTTATGATATTTTTTCATTTCTTTTCTTCCAATGATTTGTTGCGTCTTGTCCATCTCAGCTTTTGGCACAGATAATATTTCACTCTTGCTCTTTTTTTTATTTTGTCAGGCCTTCAATCATTTCTTCTGGAACCACTTTATCAAAAAAAGCATCTCTTTTTTGCATAGATAAATGTTTCTTTCTGACCGTGATAACTGTCACTCTGTGTCTGGTAGATTTTGCCTCAGTGGCTTCAGAATTAGGCTGTCAGTGGTTTGTTGTTGATGACTTTTTCCTACTTCATGTGCTTGGCTTTATTTATTTAGCCTCAGCCGTAGAGTGCAGCAATCGCGCCTTGCACTGTATGACTTTATGGCCTCTTTTTGACTACAGAGGTCAGTTCAAGGTTTTCGACTCGTCTAGACGGCAAACTATAAGCACTTACAAAATACAGCATTAACTACATTCCTGCACAGTTTACGTGTCAAGATGTTGCCATTACCAAATAAACGCATTTCTCTTGTATCATCACTTCCAGTTACCACAATTTATTTTTTTATTTATTTTTTATTTATTCAGTTTATTTCCGACATGGTTACATTCACTTTTTTTTTTTTTTTTACATTTTTTTTGTACATGCCGAAAAAGGAGACGAGAGAAGTAGTTTGCTTATCTGGGTCCCGTCCCCTGTTTAGTTGACAATTCACCACAGTATGGAGTGAAGTACAAGAGGTTACAGAGCAACAACTGTAAAGTATGGTGTATATGTATATTACATGAGCAATAACATACTGTATAGTACATTTATTTTTGCCTTAACGAAAAGAAAATAAATAAGAAAGAAAGAAAAAGAAAGAATAGAGAAGATAAAAATACGCAGAAATCTCCTCATTAAATAAGCAGTTTCATCATGGAGCTCTTATTAAACAGATTAGCAATTCAAACATAATTTGCAAGTAACAACATGTAAAAGGTTGATATTTGCCGCTCAAAAGTTTGTTTTGTTCTCCTCTGTAAACAGTCTGTCATTGAAAATGTTGGAAAAGTTTCATGCATTCCATTGTGGGATGTGGAGTCCCATAGACGGATGCATAAAAATGTTTTTACTCCTTTCTGTGAATTCTTTCGTGACCACATCTTTTTTTTTCAAGCAAATGATCTTTGATATATTGATTTTTGAGGCCCGCACTATATCTTCTTATCTGATAATAAATGTTCCTCTCTAGCTGCTTTAAAGAAAGCCATAAAAAAGCTCATGTAAAGAATCCAAACTGCGCTCTGAAATAACCTCCAGGCCAGTGTCACTTACCTTTGAGCCAACAAGCAGTTCATGTGTGAAAAAAATGTTTTTTTTCCAGGCGATAACAGGAAGGATGCGTAATGAGGTTGACATTTCAACTTTTCCTCCCTCGAAGTTCCTCCCCGTCACTGAATAAACACCAAATCACCTCCTTCTGTGACTTCTTTAATTAAACTCACGTTTCAGAGTTTCACTGCAACAACTCCCTGGTTTTACTCGACACCGTTGCTCTTTTATTTGGTGCGAGCATTAGGATTTATGCAAAGCATTTCACCTCTCCCTCTCCTCTACTGCTCGTGTTTACCCGCAGGTTGGCCATTGGTTGAACTGCAACCCCAACATTTTTCTGGTCCACATCCGCCCCACACCTGACACGTTCATCCGGCCCATGTGCCGCATGGAATGATGGCACACAAGCGCTACACGCCCGTTTGCCAGAACTCAAACACAACCGAGCCATCACAATGCCAGATGTCAGCCAAAAACAGGCCAAATAAACCAGCACTGGTCCACATCTGGGCCATTGTGCACTGTTATTCTGGCCCACATCTGGCATACACTTAGTTTTCTTGTCTGGCCCATATACTGCGTGTAATGATTGCACTGAAGTGGCCCACATTTATTTGCCAGATCTGGGCCACAAACAAGCCATAACAATGCCAGATGTCAACCACAAAAATACCAATTATACCAGCACTCACCCAGATGTGGGCCACAGTGCATTTTTATTCTGGCCCACATGTTTCATCCGGCCCACATACCGCATTGGATTGATGACACACATTGCCAGAACTGGGCCACAATCAAGCCATCACAATGCCAGACGTCAGCCAAGAACAAGCCAAATAAATCAGCACTGGCCCAAATGTGGGCCACTCTGGGAGAGATATGGTTCCATAACCCTTTAAGGTAACATAGAATAAGGTTTTTTTTTAATTCTGTTTACAAAAACATGCAACAAAATGTATTATTTTCCATTCGTAAAATAATTAGTTTGCTTGCAGGTAATGCTGCAGTAAGGACAAAAACATGACAAATGCAGATGTGCATTAGCTTGATTAGGAGCTGACATGGAGTTATACGCAAGCACCAATTTTTCTCCTGCAGAAGAAGATGATGATGGCGGGCGAAAAGCTGAAGACTCACGTTTAGACAGACGAGGAAACCAGTTTCATGCTGCTACAGCTAAAGGAACTGAAGAACTTAAAATACATTGAAAGGAAGATTTTCATCCATTTGGTTCATGTGTAACGTCAAAACCCATTGTTTTGTAAAGGACACAGCGCCACCTATGGAGGCAGCGTCAGACAGAGTTTGGTTTGATATCCTGCATGTGACGAGACGAGAGCTGCTGAATCAAATTTGTGCATTAAACGCACTGACTGTGGAGGACAGAGATTCAGTACATTTCTACATTAATCACTGTTATTAGCATACAGAGCAGAAAGCAGCAACTACTGTACCTTAAAATCCAGACTTTACTCAGGAAATTGACTTTGATCACCTGACATGATCTCATATGTCGTGTGCAGTTAGTTACAGACAGCCTACTGTCTATATTTCCTTACAAATCTAGTCCTTTATGATGTGGTATCAGATTATGGTAACACTTTAGTTTAGGGAACACCTATTAACCATGAATTAGTTGCTTATTAGCATTAGTAACATATTGGCTCTTAAACAGTCATCATTAAGCACTTAATAATGCATTATTCTACACTTAATGGCAGTCTTGTAGTCCAAACAGGGTTAGGGTTAGGGTTAGGTTTAGGATTAGGATTAGGGTTAGGATTAGGATTAGGGTTAGGTTTAGGATTAGGGTTAGGGTTAACGTTAACCCTAATCCTAGCATATTGAGATAATTCATTTTCAACAACTTCCTTACTTACTACTAATAAGTAATAATTCTGAGATTATTGATGGAATAAGGCATTAATATTTACTTAATAATGACTATGCTAATAAGCAGCTAATTAACGGTTAATAGGTGTTCCCTAAACTAAAGTGTTACCGATTATTATTATGAGTGTGTGTTATTAAAGTGAAGGATGTCACCATCAGGATGTATTTACAATATTCATCTTTATTCTTCTCAGCGATAGCTGCATTCCTACACTTTAAAAATGTAATTTAATGTAGAAGTAATCCAAGTAATCAGATTACAGTACTCAGATTAAGTATTGTAAGGGATTGTGTTACAAATTATGTAATCTGTAATCTGTAACTGGTTCCATTTTGAAAGCAACCTTCCCTACAGTTGAAGTTGTACACGGTGATGTGCAGGAGCTGGAGATGATCATCCCCTCAGAGACAGAATGCTTTGTTAGCATGTGTTTAATAGTTCACCGTTGTCAGAAAGTCTAATGGCGCGTGTTGTATAGTTTCTAATACATTCACTGCAGTCAGATTAAGTTAGAACAAAGGCCTTTGTGTTGACGCTGCACTCTATACCGGGAGCCGTCCAGGCATGCACAATGTTGGACTTACACGGGAGTAATTCTTTGAGAGTGTTCGGCAAACAACTTAAGTGTGAACGAATGAGCATTCTGTGGTGAGTGCGTTTTCTCGTGCCAAGCAGAACTAATTGCAGGGTTACTTCGGCCAACGTGCACACATCATGATTAATACGGTAATGAAAATGACAATGAAATTGTTAGTGTTAAAAAGTGAGTCTGGTAAAGATCTGTTGATGTGTTAAGGCGGTAAATATAATGGAGTGCAGGAGATCAGTAGTTCACACCATCAGCAGTGGCAGGGAGTTTATCTCTGAGGGATTAAAGTAATATTACATCATATGACTTATGAGTGGCTGTGTGGACTGGATGTTTCCAGGAGTTGTGCTCTATATCCAAGCTGTCAGCTGCTGGCAAAATGAGGTGTTGAAGCTCTGGCAGGTTGTCGATCAGTAGCTACCTGAGGGTCAATACGGAGGAGGGAGATAAAATTTGAAGGAAGAGAAGATGAACGAGAGATGTCAGTTTTTGACTGGAGACCAGTGGCAAATGTGACCAATCTGAGATAAAGATTTTATAAACATTTAGTCAGGGTGGCGGAATTCGGCCAATTTTCCAATGCGTCTTTGCACGAACGCAGCCAAGTCCCATGAATGCAGCTTTACAGAAGGCTTAAAAACAAGCCAGTCATTGTAATCGGGTGTAAAAAAAAAAAAAAGCAGGACACCTTACCCTGCAGAACAGCAGCCCTCCAGGACTGCAGCTTTAGAACAAACAATGCTAAACTGAGCACCTATAGAACTATCATTGTCATAATGTAGTGAAATCATGCTTCTTTCTGTACTTCGTAGTTGTGTCCAGCAGGAGGCAATGTAACAGATTTACTTTTCTTATGTACCAAATGTAGACGGAAAGGATTTTACCTTATTTTGCAATAACAAAAAAAGAAACCCTAAAATATAACAATAATTTTTTGGATCCATTCGGGCCTAATTAAGGTTGCCAATAAATCACAAGGTTTGAACAGACATTTGTTTATACTTAACTTGTTTTGGGAGTACATGCAAACTCCTGACCTTCCAACTATCAAGACCATGATGGCACCGGTCAGCCCTGGTCAATTTAAATACATAAGAAATGAATTAATTAAGATCAACATTTTAAAATGTCCTCTGCATGGGATCAGATTGCAAAGATGAGAGCGCAAACATACTTACCAAATCTCCTTTTTTGTTATCTGCATCAATGATTCACACTTTAAATTTGGCTTGGAAGTAATTTTAATCCCCATTAATAACCATACAGTAGCTTCAAATGTATGGACACCCCCATTTTTCAAAAAAAATTGTGATGAAATGCGCAATCTGGACACAATCTAGATGGAATTCAGTGAAATAATTGCGTAACCAACCCAACATAACTCATTCCATAAAGATCGGTCAATTAGGAAACAAGATATAAATTGTTGATGGAGATTTTTGGCTTCATAATCAGTATATTGATCATGGAATCTTCCATTGCGTAAGGTCTGTCTTTGGTTAAAATCTGGTGTTAATCTGTTTGACAAAACTGTACAAAAAGACAAATATATAAATAAAAATGTTTTTGAAACAACTGAAGTTTCCTGAATGCATTTAATGAATGAGACTGATGCTGTTTTTCAACGCATAGAAATTAATTGTATATTTTATAGTTTTATCTTTCATAAGCTCTTACTCTGAGACTGTACTCTTTTATTGTTTTTCAAATACTTGTCTTCTGTGTTCTTTATTTCATGTTTTATGAACATTTTAGTATCATTTTGACACTTGTTTTATGTACCGGTACTGCTGCCAGGACACACTTGTAAAAGAGATTATTAACCTCAATGTGGTTCTCCTGACTAAATAAAGGCTAATTAAATTTAAAAAAAATTATTTCGCAATGGAAAAATGAAACAGTCCAGCTGTGCATGTGTCTGCAGCAACGTGCATTATTGACCTTACCTGATAAAAAAAAAAAAAAGTCCGATTAAATATACACTTAACTTTAAAAGTACAGAAAATTGATTGCAGTGATTGATTACATACAGTGTGTATTGGTAGAAAAAATAGAAATGCATCGCCGTGCTCTCAATTGGAGCTACTAATGCACCAAATGTGAACCACCAGTTAAAAACCACTTGTGTTTTGGGATGTGAGGAGGGGCTGGTGTGTATTTATGGAAACATCACCCTTACAAGGCAGTTCTTATCCCACACATGTCAGAGTTTGTAGTTGTGACAGGAAATGATGACTTTGTATCAACTCTCCCATTGCATCTTTGGGTGTTTGGGTATTCTCTGTCTTTGTCTAACCTTGTGCGCACTTACTAAACCACAACAGTTGAACTTTTCATTCAGCCACTATCGCTGGATTCCACTGCATTGTGATGACAAAGGGTCAAAGCTGTGTAGTAGATTAACTGTGTAAATGAATAAGGAAAAAAAAAAAAAAAAAAGGCGAGCAAGAGGGAACTTGGGTTAGGGGCAAATCGATGTGGTCAAATGAGGATGAAACCAACAGGAGTGGAAAGAGAGTGGAGGGCATGAGTAAGACTGAAGTGGCAAGAGCTGTAGGTAATCAAGTGAGCCATCAGCTGCATGTTAAACCCACAGGAACAGCTTCCCTGGAGGAAATGAATGTTCAGGAGCACAGTGTTGGTTCATCTCATCTGAGTGAAGTCTGCGTTAAGTCTCCCTGTTGGCCATGCACGGAGGATGCACACAGCACCTGAAGAGGAGCAGAGTTGGAGGATATTGATTCAGCTGCAGTGATAGTGTTGCTAGTTCCTGTTTACCTCAGTTATTAAATAAACAACTCCTCCAAACAACATAGAATGCATGAAAGAAAGAACTAAGATTTTGGTAACACTTTAAAATAAAGGGTCATTTGTTTAGTGTTAGTTAATCATTGTTTAATAACATGTTATTCATCATAATATATTACATAACTTTAATTAACATGTTAGTTAATGCATTAATAAGCAGTTACATTACTTAAAGTTAGCATTTCTAATGTGTCACCTAAGAGATACTGTACATGTGTTACACTTTACAATAAGGGTTCAAAAAGGAAAGACTTTTTGTTAACTATGGTTAAGTAATAATGCCATACCAGATAATAGATAATAAAATGATTACTAGAGACGTTATTACATTGTACTAATATATTAATGAATTAGAAGTAACGCATAAGGATACATAATTACATTTTGTAACTTTTATTAATGTTTAATAATGTTTTAATTAACTATGCGCAGTAGTAAATAATGCTTAGTAAAACATTAATTAAGGGCATCTTATTGTAAAGTGATCCCGTTTTAATTAACTCTGTGCAGTAGACATTAATTAACTGCTTATTAATGTGGTAACTGATGTGTTAATTAATGTTGGGTAATACATTATAATGATTAATAACATATTATTAAACTGTTAAATAATGCTTAGTAAAGCATTAACTAACATTAATTAAGGGCCCCTTATTATAAAGTGTTACCAAGATTTTTTTATAAATAAATAAATTAGACACAATTAATCAAACCTTTACAGTTTAAGCTGCTGGAGACGATATTTTTTAATCACATTAAGACGTAGCCTTATAGATCAAAAAATATAAGATAATTTGCCCCCCCCCCCAAAAAAAATTAAAAAGTTAAAATTTCTGCTTGAAAGTTTCTTCTGATCTCCACTGAAAACACTCACTTATTGACATTCTAATAAAAGTTTTGCACATTGCATTGTGGGACGTGTAGTACCCATAGACGGACGCATCGTCGCAGATTTTCTTGTTTCTTCTCCAGACAAGGAGGAATTGGCTTTACTCTATTTTTGTTCTAGTTTGTTCCCAGTATTGCTCACGGTATCACGTTTAATTTTTGTCAGATTTGGATCTTTTCGTATAAATCCCATAATTAACGTCCGCCATTGTTTTGCCACAATTTTCAGTTAAAACGCCTGAAATGTGTTGGGAAGTCACTTTCAGGGACGGAGCTTCCCTCCAAGTTAAAACTCATTAAAAGTGGACTTGCCATATATTGTCATCAGAGAATGGAAAAAAAAAAAAATGGACATACAGCGTGTCGTGGAGAAGTTTGTATGTGAACATGTGGGTTTATCAAACGTAATCGTAATTGATGCAGTACATGAAACAGTTAGTGGGTGTCAGAAAGATGTCGCCATCCGTAGTGCTGAACTTTGAATTTGTGTTGGCCAGGTGGCCTAATTTATTTACTTATTTGTGACGAGGGACAATGCCCGACATTGGACAAATATGTTAATATGCCAGATTGTAGATAACAACATAACAACATTTAGCTAAGGATAGACCAGAAATGAAGTGACCATTGCAGCAAAAGTGCGTAAGGCAGCCAATAAAGTGCTTTAGCACAGTTTTTGTTCTCTTAGTTTGTTTGATTGACTTAAAAATGCCATAACTGTGTGTCAAAAATGTAGTAATGCTCTTAAGCCCCGCTGTTGTGAGCATGTGTATGTTGTACAGCGATGTTATCATGAACTTTATTGGGTTTAAAAGGTTTGGTCGCATGCCTCGCCTCGAGATTCCTATTGATTTGTTTCTCGAGTAATAACTTTGACAGAGTTTTTTGGGCAAACAAAACAAATGCCTTCACCTCACAAAGTAAATAGTTAGGGCGGAGCTTTCCTCCCTGGAGGGGCAGTAGGAGGAGTTAATTCCTCTTATGATGTCACAAACGGAGCAAACCTAAACATGCTTGTCTAAGCACACATTTCACAAAATGTGGAGAAACAAAGGATGGAGGAATCATAATAATAAGGCTATAAAGATAAATATTACTGTTTGAAAACCATTAAAAAAGTGACCTTAAAGGATACGGTAGACATGGTGAAAAAAAAAAAAAAGAAAGAAAGTAAAAATGGAAGATCTGAGGCTGTAAAGAGAATAATGACCTTGCACATTTCTGGAATATGTGTTATGCAAAGGTTTTACAAAAATAACTAAACTAAGCTTCTGTTAAATGAATGTTTGTCTTTGGATATCTGATAGTTCCAGTTTGCACGAGCAAAAAGAAGCTGTTCCTGTAAAACCAAGAGCGGAGACCTGAATTTAATCCGAGGGAAATTCTGTTTGCAGTCCAAAAACAATGAGATCGGATTTATTAAGGAAAAATGGGGAAATAGTGAGAGTGGTGAGGCCTTCGCAATTGCATTAGGACTGAATCTGGGAGGGATGCTGCAATAATGGCATGGAGGCCTGGGTCAGATTACAACAGAATGGTAAAAGCTTTAGTGGGCTCAAAGGTCCTGAGAGAGCCAAACAAACAGACGGAGAGGCCAAATAATAATTCCAAGAGATATTGGATGCTTGGAAAATGGATTGGATCCAAAATGGTTATCGAAACGAAGGCAGTTAAAAAAGTTGGGATCATATTTAGAAGAAAAGGATGTAGAAAAAAGGTATAACCCAAAATCCTGAAGGTAACACAATATTAACAATGTGTTGTCTGCTCTGACCCAGGTTAGAGATAAAGAACCTGTGCTGAAGGCGATTCTGCTTTCATTACGTGCTCTACAATCTCACTCCACAGAGAAAAACCGAGAACTTAATAATGACAAGCAAAAAAAAATTAGTGTTTGTTGGTAAAACCTTTAAAATACTTTGCAGTAAGTGATGACCTTTACATTGAGTCATCCAGAGTAGTGTGGAAAAACTATTGATGACTTTCGCTAACCTACTCATCACACTTATCTATTTATCTGCTTTCAACCAATCAATGCACACAAAAGAACATCTGTAATCCCAGAATACCCTAAAAAAACCATTTGAAAACAAGACTTAAAGAAATGTTTCTAATCTATTTGCCTCAATGAGATGCAATGCACTAACGAAAACCAGATAAAATGTTAACAACCCATAAACGCTGCATTGATTCAATTACCCCCTCAATTCAGTATCAGTCTCAGACCATGAAATGCAATATACAAGCAAACCTAGCACTAAAGCGCTAATGGTGTTCTTCACGAAACTTAAAAGAAGTTATTTAATTAGCATTGTACCATAGCTAGCTGATGTAGCAGATAATTCTCTCAGGACACTTCCTGTCACTCTGACAGGTCTTCTCTTTTTGTTCTTGTAGCTGTTATTGTTTTTGTTGTTGTCTTTTTATTTTTACGTATATAACATTAAAAACAAAAGATATGAAAGGAATACAAGTGCTCTTGTTGTAGCTGAGCTAATAGTGATAGCATTTGTTCTGACACATAGTGGAAGCTTTAAAAGGTCAGGTAAAAAGTAATAATATAATCTTGAAAGAGAAACTTGGCACCAACCAGGGTTGGGGTCAGTTACATTTTTCAGTTACAATTACATTTTCTGTTACCCATGTTCAATTACAATTCAATTACGATTACAGTGAACAGCATTTTTAAATTACAATTATTATTATCCTTAGAAAGTCAATTACAAATCACAATGACTGAGTGTGAAATACATAAGCCCATAAAAGTTGGCCTTCCCCTTGTGTTAGCTTTCTGTTAGCATCTCTAATGCTAACGGGTCTTAAACCAGCTGTAAATTACACTAAAAACAGATATCGATCATCTAATTTCTTTCCTATCTATTGGTTACTTTGTTAGGCTTCCTAATGAATTCAAATATAGGTTTTAATAATCTTGGTGTGGACATCTGAGCCTTTTTGTGTCAGTGTACCCTTTGTTTTTTTTTTTTTTTTTTTTAAATGGTAAAATGTGGGAAAGCTTTATATGAAACATGTTTTATTAATTGTCAACTACATACGTGCAGAACTGTACATAGAACTGTAACATGACTCCCCGTTTTTGCATTAAATTAAAATTGAACATTTTTATAGAATTTTCATGGTAGTTAAAATTACATTATAATTCCATTATCTGAACTCAATTACAATTTAATTACGATTACGACAGCAACAAATTTTTTAATTTACAATTATAATTCACCCCAACTCTGGCACCAAACATATTTTTCCTTTATTTAACTCCTGAAGAGTGAAATTGTTGGCCTTGTATCGCTACAGTAAATACACTAGTTTAAGATGGTGTCGCGCTATTGAAGACGTTAACTGTCGTTTCCTCCACGCCATGAAAAGAAGTTGAAAGAAGTGAAGTGAAAAGAAAGTTTTTTGCTAGAGTTTCGAAAACGATTGAGGAGCAAAGGGTTCGAATTGAGAAACACGTCAAGGCTAAACAAACTTGGTGAGATACAGGTTTTTTTCTTTTTCAAATGGAGTTCAAGCTATTGACGAACAGAGAACGTTTGAGGCGTTTGCTTCATTATCCAAGGAGAGTGCGGTCTAATTAGACGCAATACTGCAGAGAAGACCTTGAAAACAACATAATGGCTTCCGAAGACGAGATTCAGCCTGAGCATCACACCGCTGTAGGTTGACTTTGGTTTCTCACTAGCGCCTGGATATGCTGCCTTGCTGCCAGGCTGTCTGCTCTCTGTGCCACTCAAGTCCATGTCCTTGCGTTTGGCGGGGCACGACACGACACGCTGCTCATCGATACCTGCAAAGATACACTCCCCAACGACCAAAGGGACAAAATTGAACTGATTAAATCAAGGCGTTCGATACTCACCTCACCTTGTGCCAAATGACAATGTGAATGAGAACATTACACAGTAATAACAGACTTCTACTGCTCCCCAGCTGCTGTTTTCAGCCATCGTGGTGTGAAGTTGAGGAGATTAAACGAAGTGCTTCTTCTTTGTAGCTGTTCCAGAGAAGAAAAATATTTTTTTTTGTGATGTAGGTATAATGAGAGAATAATAATGATCTGGGCATGGACGGTCTGCTTCTTTAAAACATCCTGACAGCACCAGTTGTTGCTTTGGGACTTTTTTTGTTTTTATACCCAGACGTGACAGATTCAATTGTCCTTCAGGGAAAAAAACGTATTTGTAATTACACTGTCATTGCAATTAATGACAATGTTTACTATCACAGCTCATAGAGAAAGTTATTTCAAGGTTGTGTTTGTTTTATAGCAAAAGACGGATTTCTCATCGCAAGCCTTGCTTCCACGTTGCCCATCTGGGCCTTTTCGTCCACCTTGAAACTTATTTACTCTTCCTCTTCTTATTTAGAACCAACTTCCTCTAAAACAGGATGTGTTCCGTGGGCAGCAGCTATTATAGGTTGTTTGGTGATGACCCCCAGGGTTGTTCGGCCTTTCATGCTCTCAGCTCTTTTCCAAAGTGATTTGGACAGCCACATTAAAATGCAAATTCCTGTCTGCACACTTCTTGCCATTTTGTCACTTCCTTTCTCCTTGTGTGGCATGTTGAGGGGGAAGGAATTAGAGCGCTGGCCTGGGGTTGAATATTCAAATGTCCACCTGATTTCCCAATAGAGCAGCAGCAGCCAGGTTTTGTTTTTTCATTTACATCGTTCCCTTTTCTCCCAAAGAAAGCCCAACTGAATCGAGTGCGAAAGCATCACCTGAACTGTTCGCGCAACTTTAATTTCCAACTTTATGACGAATCATTAAAAAAAAGTGAACCAGACCCTCACACTAACCACATCAGGTTTCGCCGTTCACAAAACTTCAGACGGCTTAGCGGAGAAAAGTCGTTATTAGAACAATGATGGAGAAAATAGCCTCTCATTACCACCATTGGTGCCAAATGCTTGTTGGTAGAGGTCAATGATTTCATGTAGCACTGGAGGGGGCACTCTGGTCTGACTGGCCAATTAGAAATAATTAGCATATACGGCTAGATTTGAGCACAAATAGATAATAGGTAATAAGGCTGAGAATTAACTAGATCTGGCTGTTGAGTCTTGGTGTTAAAAAAAGTAACACTGGTCTAGTTTTATCTGGCACCATTTTTTCTGCTTTAAAGTTCAACACCAAGTTTTCTTTAAATAATCAATTTCTGCTGTCATGTTTTCTGCCATCATGCCTTCCACATTGTAGAGTGACGTTTTTGAGTTAGTAGTCATATAACTGAACAACTAATCTCAGCACCTCCATAGGATTTCTTTTTCTTTATGAAAATTAGCATTTTCTATTTAACACGCCATTGAACGAATGTAACACTGTTTATGATTTAATCAGAGTTCATGTAAATGGAACGTCAGATTAAGTTCCTCTTTTCACGAGAAAAGACTCGTCAAAAGTTGCCCCGGAAACATGGTGAAAACCACAGAATGACGTTGAAACACAGAAGACAGGAAATGGTACAAGACATAAACAAACAGGTGCGTCGGGAGTAGCTATTTTAAAAGTAAGAGTGTGTACGGGAGTGTTTTTAATATCCTTTAATGGACAGAAAATCCAATCACCAAAAAATATACTGACTCATTTTAATTCAATCTAGTTTTTAAGTGTAATTTTCAGAGTTTTAAAAAAGTCCTACGTTCCCAAATTGGGGTACGGGTCCCCACAGAGGTACGAAAATCGTCATTGGGGTTATCTGGGAAAAAAAATAAATTAAAAACTGCATGACAACATTTGAAACTATACTATAAATAGAGCAGTAGTCAGGAACCTCCATGCATTGCTACAAATTACACATTGGCCTCTGTAAGACTGCCCTCTAGTGGTGACAAACATAAAAACTAAATATAGAACAAAACTTTGTGTTGAGAACAATTTAAAGGTCCAGTATTATGCTATTTTTCACCCATCTGCATTTGTTCTAAGAACCCCAATAACATAGTATTTGAGGTTTATTTCACCAAACTCGCCTGTTTTCCTGTTTTAGCTTCTGAAATGTTACTTTCTGGGCAGTTCTAAAAACAGGCTGTTTTGGGGCCTACTTTTGCATATTCATGAGAAGGCGTGTCTTTAAATGCTGACTCCACACAACAGCTGATCACTAGTGATCTGCACATTACAGTGAAACACATGGATATTTAAGCGGCTGTTGTGATTGTGAGTCAGACAAACACTGTTTCAGGATGTGTGTGCGCCGTGCGGTGGCAGCAGCAGTGTTTCAGCTACTTTAAACGCTCACTGGAGCTGCTACGTAGCGTTCTTGTCATCCTCTCCACTAATTATTACAGGAATAGTATATTCAAGGTGATAATATATTGTTTTGTCCAACCACTGGGTTGCATTGGGTCACAATGTCTCACGCTTCTCATTAAAGTTGTAGTGAGTAGTATTTCAGTTTCAGGGTCATGAATGCGTTATATTAGTGGTACAGTATATGTTCAATTAAAAAATGTTTGGTAGATTTTTTGTTCCAAAATACTGACATTATTTCTCAATGAAAATGCCAGTGAATCAAGTGACAATTCTGAATAAAGTGTTTTCTTGTGTGCTTACAGATGAATATTCTTTATTCTATACTGTTAACTGTTTGAAATCATACTCAAGTACAAGTAGTAGAAAAAGAGGAAGAAGAGGAATCAGTGCTTTCACCTTTATTTATTGTTATATATGTTTTTACACAAATCCGAAATGTGTTCTCTGCATTTAACCCATCCCTGAGGAGCAAGGTAAAATTCAGAGACAAACTTCATTGTAGCGCTACATTGTATATGACATTACATTATTATGTATTGTAAGTGTGCAGGAGTAGGGGTACATTGTTTCTGGTTAAATGTCTGAAGGGGTACGGAACTGTGAAGAATTTGGGAACCGCAGGCGTAAGTTTTCCTGAATGTCAAGAACGACAGGCCAATTTTCTGCCTAAAAGCCGCCTGTAGAGAAACAGCAGGAAACCCGGAGGTGCTGCTATGTAACCAATAGAGTCTCATGTGACTTTGTGCTAAATAGCATGACGACTGTGTTGAATGTATGTATCCTTTCTGCGCTGAGCCATGTAAACATCCACTACTCCCCCCCCCAGCAGCTAAAAGCACAGGTGGAGAGGGTTATTATGACAAGGCAGATGAACATGTTACAAAAATAATATCTTCCTAGCAAACCTGTCTTCATTAAACCTCTCCCTGTCAATGCCCTTCTCTCCTTGTGCCTGAGCTGAATTGCTAATCACCTGGATGAGGTGCACGGGGAGCAGTCGACCACCGCAGCCATGCACCTGTCGGCTGGCGCGCCTCCAAATGACAATCGCCCGCGGAGCAGTGCTGCCCAGGTTGAGTCTGTGTTTTCCACCCTGTCGCCTTGCACTGCACCTCAGCGTGGCAGGATCAACCTGGGGAGCAACTGTTGTCTTTACTAATTTACCCAAAATAGCTACGTGCCTCAGGCTGCTCCAGGCTGCCAGAGCTGGTGAAGAGCATCTGTTTTGAACTGTAGGGGCAAGCATAAGCACAGTGGCTACAGGGAGTTAGCAACTCCCCTAGCTAACGGAAAAACTAAGATAACCATTAAATGTTTGAGGTTTGTACAACACTGCATTTTTACATTTGTGTGAAGGGAAAAAAAAAAGAAAATTCCACCAAGTTCTGCAAAGAAGAGTAAGTGTAACAACCAATGCAGATCATGTGTGACTTTCTAACCAACAAGACAAAATCCATTTTAATCTTCGGTCTGTTTTACTATTGTTGAAGGCAGGCAGTATGGCTAAAAAAATAATTAGCATTAAAGCTGATATCCAGAGTTTCTGAGAAACGTCTCGATGTCCCGCCCTAAACAGCATCACTTCCTCCTACTGCCTCTCCCAATCTACCAGAAGCCACGCCTCTACTTTTCTGCACGTGCATCACAGAACATAACGAGGTCGCATTGATATAGGTCAATGGGTCAGTTAAGAGCCAAAATCATATTTACCTGTTTGCTGTTGTAGTCAAAGCCTATTGGCTGGGCACACTCGGCAATCGTTTCCATTTGTATAGAGATCTATAGGACGAAGGAGGGACTTATATACATTAATGTATATGAATGATGACCGGCAGTAGACCATAGTAAAAGACTAGTTAGGTATTTTTTTGCATTTCATACATAGATTTATCAGAAAATGTGGATATTAGCTTTAACAAAAAACAAAGAAAAGTTTCTCCTTCTATTCAGAAGTTTTTCTGATCCTTTTCTGTATCAAAGCAAGGCTATGGGCATGTCTGACGGTATTTATGCGACAACCTTCAATGCATCCTGAAGGTTTAGTGGTAAAGGTTTACAGACGTGTTGGTCAAGTGTCACGGCTACGGTCATGCTGCAGGGTGTTTCAAGCTCCTGAAAGATACAGTGAGACAGTAATATTTATATATATATATATATATATATATTCACACTGTTTTTGATGGATAAAAAAGGTGCAGCTAAGGTTGTGTTTTTACTCATAGTAAAAATCTCTATTGTTTAGTAATAAAATCCACTTATATAAGTCAGCTCAGGCTAAAAAAAAAACCAAACTGAAACAGCCTTGAAACTAAATCACCCCACCATTATATCTAAAGTGAACATGGATCATTTCAGTCTAAATGAGATGTGGAAAGGCATCAGCACTTTAGAGATATACTTAGGGGACTTTTACTGAGTGCTTAGGTGTAAACATGCCAACAGCGCACACATGTTAAATCTGACTCTAATGACCCTGGGCCCTGGCAAACCCCTCCCCGATCTGGTTAATTTACAAACACAGACATTGATGTGGAGTCCAATGGTTCCAGCTGAAAGGCCAGTGGAAAGCGAGAGCCGAGGGGTTTTGGAGGCAGGATGATGGCGTGGGTAGTGCTGCTTAATGTAGCATCTGTTGCACGACAGTGTGTTCCAGCTGGAAAGGAGAGCTTGGCTCCTTCGGGTGCTTTGTCCGAAACGTGCTGTGGAGGTCAACGTCTGCAGCTTTGGCGAACACAGCAAAGAACCAGGGGCATAGTGAGTATGTGTCATCATCGGCGGACTTTGAGATTCTTGCCGGGGGGGGCAAAAGAAAAAATAGAATTAAATAAATAGACCGTCTCTAGATTGGTGCCAACCACAATGTGTGTAACATATACAACCAGTGGTGGACTGGGACAAAAAATAAACCCTGGCATTTTCTGCCCAGACCAGCCCACTACATTATTAGCAACACCATGTAGCCATTATTAAGTCAGTGATGCCCAACATGCAACTGTAAATTGACATATTGATCAAGAAATAATAAAGCGCTATACTGGTTTTTCTTGGTATTTTGAAATTTATAGGATAACAAATAAAACTTGTATTTTAGCATTACAAATATAATTTGGGTTAAACAGCTCCTTGATATTGGTGTATTAACTATTGCAGAAAAAAAGATTTTGTAATGGTCGAATACATTTTATGTGAAAGCATAAACTAAGGCCAAAATATATAAGAAATTGCTTGTTTTTGCATCTAAAATCTGCGGCCCACTTGAGTTCAAACAAAACAAATGTATCTCTTGGTGTCATCATCACCACACCCACTCCGTCCATCTATGCTGATATGAAGACAAGAGGGATTTGTCTATAAAAACTTAGGTTAGGGGTCGAATCAATGCCTATTTCTTTCTTCTTGCTTGGCAATGTATTATTTATAAATCCACGTTTGTGATATACGCTAAACTTTGAAGTAAATTGTTAAAGTCAAGTATTTATGATAAAAGTTGCTGAAATAAGTCGTTTTTAATTGGATTCCTTTTTTTATCTTATCTTTAGTTGTCATGCTGCAAAACCCTTTATAATAATAAACTCCAAAACTAAGCAATTTATGAAACATAGATGAAGAGTCCTTGAAGTCTTTTCAGTGGAAATACGATAATTTTCTGCTAAATCTAAAAGAGCTGCATTGTAGAGTTGTAATTAAAATAAGATTGGCCCTTTTGCAGTATTTCAAGTTGCTATTCCAACTTGTTGATAACGATGCAAATCTGAAAGTAGGAAAACATTTATTACAGCTTTTGTGACTCATCACTTTTATTGTAGTATGTGATAGGTTAGGGTTTTCTTTTGTCTGGCAGTTTTATAATCTCGCTTTATTGCCACCCCATACCAGCACTCAATATGAAGTAACAAATGATGCCTCAGAAGTAGCAATAACCTTGGCAGTGGTTATACGTATTCCCCAGTGATGCCAGTCCTGAATCAAACTGGGACCACCAGGCACATGTGAGCCAGGGAGAAGTCCACAAACTTATTTAACTTTTTCTAAACCTCTTTTACAGAAGACTTCAGAGGAGTCTGCAAACACCCACGACTGCCTGTTTGACGTCAAAGACAACACAAATACCTTGTTATTCCTGAGGTGAAACTGCTCATTTTAATGATTGCATTTTTAAAAGTTGAGTTAAAAAGTCACAGACTAGACAAATACAAACTGTTGGTCTGTTTGTGTTTGATCTCTGGTAAAGATTGTCTAACTTGTTCAGGTTATATTATTATTTATACCCTTCCCCCCCCCCGTAATTATGTAACCTAAATCCAATCAGTTTTAACTGCGCAAACCAGATCAAATTTTTGGCAAACTCGACCCAGGCCACATTCATTTATGCTACTAAATCTGATACATATCTGATATTTTTCAATGCGACTGCTGTCTGATGAAAAGGTTGGATAATTGCGACCTGACCGTTCAGTGGTTCTCAGCTGGTCTCACCCTGGGACCCACATTTTGCCACGTTCATTAAATTGTGACAGACTTTTTGTTTTTTTTTGAATTCAACCAACCAAATTTAGTTTTTGAAAAATATCTGCTGAAAACAAACATATATGATCCTTTTAAAAACATAAATCTCTATATTTTCCTGTGCAACATGCATTCCACAGCATGCCTGACAAAAGAAAAGTTTCAAGACATTAAATATTTATTTATTTATTTATTTTTCACCAGCTGTCCGCGACCCACTTTTGGGTCCCAACCCACCGGTTGAGAATGACTGCTTTACTTCATTGAAATGCGATAAACGTCACAATTCTTCATCCAAGGAGGAAAGAAAAAATAAAATAGCTATGGCAGAGGACGAAGTGGAAAGTGAGGTGTTAGAATTAATAAATATTTATATATAATACATATTATCATTGGCATACACGCCAAAATGAGAATGCAATCTCATTTAGCAGACACTTTTATCCAAATCAACTTACAACACGAGCAGTTAGGGTTAAAGGACTTGTTCACCATCTCACAGTGTTGGTCCAGGTTGGATTCGAACCGGTGACCCTCCGTGTAACACCCCCCCCCCTCCACCCAATAAAAGTTGAGACTTTACTGATGAAACATTAGGTTTAGTAAACCTTTAATTCACCGTAAGAGCTGAAATATACAAAAACATTTTATAAGCTAAATGTCAAGCTCTTACATCACTGTAGAAAATCTTAAACATGTACAGGTTCGGACAAATGTGAATAAAACCCAACAAAAGTACAACTCTGGCCACACAACACATTCAAACAGTATTCTCTAACATTTTAAACATACCTTGTGCCTCTTCAAGTGGGGCAGCAACATATAAATCACTTTTACAGTCTCGCTGTGTCGATTTCTCCTTCTTCTCCGTCTTTTCATCACCATCAAGCTATATATAGCACCAAACAGGAAGCAGTGATAGCAAAATAAAAGTCTAAACTGATTGTAAGAAATGACAATAAGCACCAAAATAAAACACTTTAGTCCTCGTTAGCAAACAGAAATGTACCTGGGGTTATTTACACTGATTGCAAGCCCACTTCCGTAACCGTTGAGCCCCCACAACAAACTTTTGGAGTTACGTTGAAATGATAATACAGACAAACACACATCATACTTAGTTTGTTTGCTCGTATTATTGGAGTTTAGTTTGGTTTTGATGAATTAATACCTTTTAATGCTTTAAGCCTAATGTGGGGGCTTGTCCAGGTCCCAGGCTGACAGAAGTACCAACAGTGTGTCATGGAGGGGGAGTGTGTTGGTTGGAAATGCTCTTTTATACTCCAGAAGCATCGACACAGGCATCCCCAATCTGTGTTTAGGCCACGCCCCCATTACATGCAGGGGAGGGAAAAGGCACATATCATCATTATGGACAGTATTATTTATAACTGTTCAAAATGAGTGTGAAGTTAGATTAAAGGATAAAGAACATACCAGTAAGGACAGGGTCATATTGAAGTGAATTCAAACCAAGCAGAATAAATATTTTATATTGGTACGTAAGCCTTAATTTACTGTCAAGTACACATCCTTGTGGTATTTGAGTAAATTGCTCTGATAACCCTGTAAACAAAAGAAAAGGTCCATGCCAAACAAAGTGACGATAAAGAGAAGAGAAAATATATTTACAGCTATTTTCTACTCAAATGTCACCCTTGAACTAAACCAACAGGTGTTTTCAAGCAGGTGATAATCAAAAGTAAATTCGTTGCAACGCAGCTCCCTTGCGTTGAATAATGTACTTGTAACTCAAGGTCAATGATGTTAGCTCTGGTACGCTGCCTGTGCTAATAAAGCTGTCAAAAAAGTCTTTAGGGACATTTCAAACACTTTTAACCAACTAACAGAATGTGCTAAAGAAATTATTTAAAACATATATGACTTATTTGAACCTGATCATGTAAACTATTGAAGTATTTGTGTTTTCTTGTCATTTCTGCTTTACAAAAAAAATAATAAAAATACAGATGTAGAAGTGCATATCTGAGATCATGCATAGTATCAATATCACTGAAGATTATGCCAACAAAGTGAGGATTTCAAAAGATATGAGTCAAAAGTAAAGTCTTGAACTTCTTGTAAAACAAATCAAAAAGTGTGTCAATTCAAATATATCTACAATGAGACATTTAATGTATTTATTTATTTGAATTAGGACGTTAAGTATTAATCAATGTGTCCGCAAACAGCATCAACATAAATATACCGGAGTTAGCGCAATAGCTACATTTAATTCGTTGTCCTAAGAAAGGTAAACATGATATTACATACAGTTAAACAATGAGACAAACATTAAACTGACTGACGACAGAAAACATGTTACCACATATGCTATTTACAATAAAACACAGCCATCAGGAGTTATTAGAGTACAATACTATGCCTGCGAAGTTTGTGGAATGACTGTGAATAATCCAGTGTTGTTGTACAGTATTTCCCTCAGGAGTGGGAGCTTAATATACTCTAACTGTCATATTTGAAATGCATCCGAGCCTCCCATCCATCTGAGACCTCACATGTCTCCATGGAGATGAGAGACAGAAAAAGGCTTCTCGTGACAAGATGACAAATCTCACCTCTTATACAGCCTTGTTTTGTTTTCTCTCCTACATAGATCCACAAGAGTGGAAAGTTCTCTTCATATGATTTAATCTTTATTCATTCATTGAAAGGCTTGAATCAGCCAATAAGGCCTGAGTGATGTGGTATTTGTCAGCTGTGAAAACAGACGTCAATACATCCTTTCACGGCAAGGAGATCCAAGAACCAGTCCAATAATGAGTGGTTGAGCTGAGGAAGAGGAAGAACCGCTGGCTACGGTCGAAGCCTTTCCTCACGTCAACAGATAACAATGACAAAACTTTTGGCTGGAAATCTTCAGCAGAAGCTGGGTAGAATCTGGATTCCTCTCTGATGTTCCACTGTCCTGTCATTTCATTAGTGTAATGACCCATCGATTTAACATTTATGCTACAAATTGTAACACGTCTGGCCAGGGACCAAGTCAATCACAGGCAGGCCTGGTGGCAAATCTTGGCAAAAGAAGGTGATTAAACAGACTTGGAAGAGCCGGGGGCGTTTGTTATCCTAACCTGGAAAACAGGATTTAGCCCGCTAGCCCACGGCTAACCATGCTCCGTGCTTCAAACGCCGAGGTGGTTAAAGGCAGCAGAGTGCGACCCACCATAACGCTGCACATTAGGACAGATGGAGTTTGTGGCAGAGGGATGTGCTTGGCTCAAAGTTGGAGCAACAGATGGACTTGGTGTGTTCACAGTGATTCCCTATCCAACAGGAAAAGCTTGAGATACTGATCCCTCTTGTTTGTGGTGAAGTAGTTTTGGTTCTCCATCAGCACAGGCTTTAATCTGCCATTGTGTTTCCAACATGGAGAGAAAAACTAAGGGTTTTCTCTATATATTTCATACTTTATATACATATAATGTGCATTTTAATGTTTTTTATGACAAATTATCTTTCCTCTTTATCCAGTAAATATTTATCCTGCCACTTTAATGAATATATGCAGTAGTAACCTGTAGCTTTTAGGATTTCCACTCTCTCTGTATGTCCATCAGTCTTCATTTGGTTGACTAAAGATTTTTGTCAACAGAATTTTTTTAAGTGACAATAATGAGACTTTAACTAATTAACAAAAATACACGTGAGCCAAAACTATATCAAAATACATTTTTATAATGGACAAAATCCAGTCAGAACTAAGTTTATTTTTGTAAGGTTTCCATTAAAAACTACTTTTGAAATACGAGACAAGCTGGTAAGTGTTCTGGAAAGCTAATGCTATACAAGTGCTAATGGTAGTTTAATGCTTAGCTTATGCCGGGTTTATGCTAATCTAATGTTAATGCTAATGCTAAGTTTATGACACGTTAATGTTCGGTTAATATTGATGCTAATGCTAGGTTAACATTAATTCTTCATGTTAGGTTAATGCTAGGCTAAGTTAATGCAAGGCTAAAGTAATGCTAATGCAAGGCTAATGCTGTAAAAAGCTAATGTAATTTTTAATGCCATGTTAATGCTATGCTAATGCAAAGCTAACACTAGGTTAATGCTAATGCTACATTAATGCTAATGCTATGTTAATTCTATGTTAATGCTAGGTTAACACAAGGTTAATGCTAATGCAAAGACGGCTCATGTGGTTTTACGCATTGATCACATTGTGTATTTACAAATTTTCTTACCATCACATATCGGGTAAATCAATGGTTATTGAACCTTTTAAAAAATGCATAATCTTTTTGCTTGATATTAAAATATCAATGTCATTTAGCTGACTAAAACTAGACTATTAGACTATGAAATAGTCCTGATGACTAATAAATCACTATTTTTGTTATAAATACACACAGAGGCTATCAATTGCTTTCTACAAATTGTGTTGTATCACTAATAACGCAGCACTTTGTAGTAAGTTGTGTTATATTTATTATTCTGCACCAAACACGACACTTACCGCATTGAGCTTATCTACCATTTCTATGTGAATGCAGTCGGAGAAAAGGTGGATAAATGAACATGTAGGATATCGAGGAAGAAAAAAAAAAGATCTGACCTTTCCATCGACATGTTGTCTCTCATTACGTCAGATAGCAACGGCAGGTAACAACCGACATGCCTGTTTCAGTTGGCTGCAGCTCCGAAGGCTCCTCAAAGATTGCCGTTTGTCCCCCATTCATCTCACACACATATTGGCATTTCTGAGGTGCTTGGTGGTAATTGTCAGCCACATTGCGGCCCCTCATTTGTTTCACTGACATTTGCCTTTAGTTGATTGTGTATTTAACAGGCAAAGGAAAGCAAAATTAATTGGAGAGATGCTCTAATCTGTCTGCTTGAAATGTCATCCCTGTATGGCCATGCCTTCATTGAAACTGTGACACAGGGTTGAAAACAGAAGGCCAAAATAAAAGGAAAGAGGGGAATCTGTGAAGGACAAAATGGGTTAACACCACGGTTGGGGTCAATTATAATTGTAATCGCGTATTTGAGTTTCGATAATTGTAATTGCCATGAAAGTGCCATAAATAATTGTCAATTATAATTTAATGCAAAACTGGGGAACCATGTTACAGCTCTACACATACAGTATGTAGTTAACAATTATTAAAATAGGATTCATATCAAGCTTTCCCACATTTTACCAATAAAAAAAAGGAAGCCTTGGGGTATACTGTCATAAAAATATTAAAAACCTAAATTGTCATTGATTAGGAAGCCTGACAAGGTAACCAATAGAAATAAATTAGATGATAGATATTTGTTTTTAGTGTATTTTACAGCTGATTTGGGACCTGTTATCATAAGAGATGCTAACAGAAAGCTAACATAAGAGGAAGGTTAACTTTTGAGGTTATTTATTTCAGGTTCAGTAATTGTGATTAATTGAAATTAAAATGTAGTAATTGTAATTGACTTTCTGAGGATAAGAAAATAATTTTCATTGAATAGTCATTGGCAAAAATGCTGGCCACTGTAATTGCAATTGAACACAGAGAATTGAAAGAATAATTGTTACTGAACAAAGTAATTGATCCCAACCCTGGTTAAAACAAAGCGTAAAACTAAAGAGGAGGTTGAATAATTGATCTTACTTAAACCCTTCTTACTATTAACTACCATTCTAAAGTACTAAACATTAGCTTTGTAGCTTCACTGCTGTGTCTGAGGGGATTTGTCGTGCTATTCAAACTGATTTGTAATACTGATTGCAGCGTTCCCATCTGGATGCAAAGCAGATATGGAGGAAAAAGTACATGGAGATCCGAGTGTGATTATACAGGGTTATGAAGTTCCTTGCCAAGCTCTTCCCACTGGGTTATTTGTGAAATGTCATTGATATAGCGGTGAGCCCCCAGAACAGCTTAGACAGTGACCTCGTCAGGCCCAGAAAGCTAAGCGCTAATGTCACACATGAATACAAAGCATTTGAGCTGGTACATCCCCTACGGTCACTTTCCTGCCGGTTTATCCTTTAAGATATCATACTTAACATAAAACATTACTGTTGACCCCATTTTGTGCTTCAAAGAGGCCAATACTGTGTTCAAAATGGCATATTCCGTGCTATACACTACAAACTCAATGAGTATATACTGTCTAGGATGATGACCGATGATGAGTGTTCCCACTGAAGTATACTTCCAAGTTTCCCAAGATGCATTTCGAACCAACGACAAAAACCTGAAACACACTGAGGCTAAATATCTCCATTAATTTGCCACCTTTAAAAGTTATGAAAGCATTTTAAGCTGAAAAGTGACCAAGTAGAATATCAACGTGCTCATTTGATCCGTAAAACCCATTTGATCCATAAAACCCATTTCATGCCAACATTTTGGAGATTTTCGGAGACTCACCATTATGCTACTGATAAATCTTCCAATTAATTTCAAAACAAAAGTCCTATTTTCCCAAACTAATGGTAGACAAGAAGAGGTGCTTTTGTTTTGAAAAGAGGATGTTTGATTTTTAGCGAGAAGCCGGCGTCACGTAGTTTACCTTCGTACTGAGATTATAACCCTAACCCGAACATAATCCAATAAACATATATGCGCATATACAATCGCAGTACGATGCGCACTCAGTACATGACACTGGTCCCAGGACCATTTTACATTCCACTTGCAATGCATCATGGGGCGGTTGAGTTTGACTAGTTTCACGATATTGTATACATCTGGGTATTTCTCGCGTACTCAATCGTTTCATACTATATCTAATGTGAACGCACTACGTATTCATTTTGGCGTCAGACTTAGTATGAGTAGTATGTTAGTATGCGATTTCGAACACAGCACAAGTTTAGGATGTTTTTACCTTTGTAAATAAAGGCTAAGTTGTACCTAGCAAGAAGGTCGTGTGGTACAGTTCACCAATGCTAGAAGCTATATTTCGCATAACAGTTACCGTTTAGCTGGGTTTAAATAGCTTTTTATTTAATGGGCAGCAGATTAATGGGTACATTTCTCACGCTTTAGCTTAGCATTTATTAGCAAGTCTTTATTTCTGCTTAGTAAGGCCTGCTAGGGTAGTTAAACTGTTTCAACCAAATTTGTTTTCAGCTTTTACACTTTTTCATGTATTGAACCTTATAATAACTGATCTTTGTACATTTTGTAAGCCAGGGGTTCTGAGAGCTTCTAACGTAGATGTTTGAGATGTTAACCTGGTCCACCACAGCTAACTGTAGAGCTCATTATCAGGTTTTCTGTAGACCTGCATAATGATTCTGTCCCCCACACAAATAAAATCTTTTTTTAGTTGATTTAGTTATCTTACCAGGGATTTAAAACGTAAGGTTAACCACAGGTGCTAGGATGGTCTGTTGATGGTTTGTATATGTTGCAGGAGGGGAAGTAGGAAGTTATTGCACAATGTGATTCATTTTTTGGCTGATAAATTGTTATATTGTGATTTTATTTGGCGTCAATATCATTGATCGTTAATAACCACTGTGAGAAAATGAAAATGCTTCATTACATTTTTTTTAAAGCAATAAGGAGCCATTTCAAAAGAGTCAAAGAGCCACATGATGCTCCAGAGCCTGTTTGCAGGCTGACCGCTTGTAAATCTTTGCCAAAGCTGCAATAGTTTTTCTACTGCTGCTAATACTGGCAATATGAACTAAATCAGGACTGAAACCGAAGCTTCTTATAGTAACTGAATAACCCTCCAGGATAAGAGAAAAAATGGAGTGAGTCAACAATTTATAAAATCGTGCCTCAGCCTTCGACTCTTGTCTCAGACAAGTTTAAGACAATCGATGTCTGTAATTCCAGGCCATCACTTTCGATTTTTTTCATTTTTTTATTATTATTCCACTGCAGAAAAAAAAAAGCAGAATCGCTGAAAGTTTTTGCAAAAAACTCTTCAGTGCTTCTTCTATAATTAAACGTCCTGTCACTCTAACACTATCACTTTTGAGTGTGATCCTGACATCACATACTGTACTTATTACTGTAGCTTGGCCTTCGCTCTACACCCACGTTTCCTCTCACTGATGACTTGTGAGATATGTACTTGAGCACAAGCCTTGACACTTTGGATTGTCTGCTGCAACTGGTGTGTTGAGTCACCAAATGTATCCTTAAAACTTTAGTTGGGATGTGTTTTTTCTTTTCCTGCGCAATGTGAAACGCACTTCTTGAGTGTTTTTAATTTGTACGTGGCGGCTACTGATGTTCACGTTATATGGACACACAGGGTTATAAACACAAGCAGTGTTTCCATTACTCTTGGAAATGCGCAAAATCTAAATAGCGTGATAAAAACCGGTAATGGAAACACCTAAATTTTGAAAAAAAAAAAACACTCAAATATCGTTAAAGAGTTTTAACGCTTTCATAAGGGGGAATTTCAGATGTGTCGATATTAAAATGTGTCACAATAGCGCTATGGAAACACTTTTCCCGCAAATATACGTCACAGAACCTGACGTACCTGGTCACATGACCACTTCTTTTTGAGAAAACATGACGCGGTACGTGTAAACAGAGGAGGAGACCGAGACATTTCTTAGCATTATAAATTAAAATTAATAATGCCACATGAGACAGTAAACAAAAAAGTGATGCAGAGTTATATAAAGAGGTTTTGAGCGTCCATGTTCCTGCAGCGAAAGTCTCGCAAGATGAGATTTCACGGGAGTTACGAGGCTCCTCCCCAAAATAACCTTCAATGGAAATACGTTGAAAGCGCAATTATACTCTGTCGACATTTAGAAATATTGCGTTTATTTTACAAAAATCTGTAATGGGAACCCAGCTCGAGATTTATGAATGTTGTAAAGTAGCTAAAATTTGCATTGATGATGCAGACAAAAGACTTTCCCAACAATAACGGTAACAGAAAAGTGGAATAAAATCACTGCTTTGGTTATTTATCACATTTTATTGACCCAATGTTTGTTTTAAAGTGTACGTTTTTATTATATTGCATTTATTTCTCATTAAACAACGAGTTGTACTATCTAATAAACACAATAACAATTAACTATTGCAAGATACATTTAAAAAAATATGATTATTTTGATTATATATATATACAATACAATTAAGGAAAAATCAATAAAAAACAGTTGTCCACAAAAAAATTATAAGAAAGACATAATAGAATGTAAACATTAAATAAAGCCTAAATTTGGCCTTAAAAAAAAATACTGCCATAAATATATCTACATGTTTTTTTCTTCATGTTTTCTTCCACAGGTAATATTCATGTACATCAGTGATTGATTTATCGATTGTAAAGACCTTTCAAATGTCACTAACTAAAAAAAAAAGTGAAGTGCAGAGTGTGGCTTGCGTTAGAGAAGTTGATTAAAGTTGATCCCAGTCCAGTCCATGGTTCTGCAATTTCAAATAAAGCGATAAAGTTACTTGTGAAGTGATTTGCTTTTAATATAAACACTTTTAAAACTTTTATATTCTAGATTTATTCAGTTTGAGTACATTGACAGAAACGCCTGAATTCAATATTCACTTCTTAAATGTCAAGGCTTTTATATTTTTGTTTGGTTACATTTCCATTTTTCGAGGGAGAAATGACTTCCCACTCTGTCAGCGTTCAGTTTACCCAATGTTTGCTGGTTCTGCTGGAGATTTCTTCCTGTTAAAAGGAAGTTTTTTCCTCCCACTGCCACTGAATGCTTTTTCATGTGGATCTTGATGAGTTCTTTCTTTCTTACCATGAACTTCATATTTTGTTAAGCGCATTGAGATGCCTTTGTTGTAATTTAGATACTTACACATCCACATGCGAATACATGATCCACAGAAGGCGATGACTTGAGAGATCTGAAGACACCTTCCGCACTCCGGGCTCATCAGGCAGTTCTTGAACTTGATGCAGCATGTGGGACACTTGGTCTTGGAGCTTTTTTTGGCTCCTCTCTCTGTCTCTGCGTAGGGTGGAGGCTGGCTTTGGGTCGCTTCAGAGTATGACGGAGGCTGGTTTTGCGTCGTATCAGGGTGATTCTTTGCCCAGTCATCGCTCCCACCTTTTCCCATGGTGTTTATATAGTGTGTGAGAACGGAGAGTCTGGAAATGTGATGGAAAAACAACAGAAACGTGACAAAATTGTGCAGTTGTGCAAAGCAGTGCCAATGCAAAGTCATGTGCTGAGTTTTTACTGCAATACACTGTCATTGATTTCAGTGCCTAGGCAGGAGGAACAATAACACAGTCTATACCAGTTAAGTCCAATGGGAAATTTACTAACAGTATTAAATTTGACACCAAACTTTGATTTGGTTGTAGTTTTTGATCCCTGCTGTAACTTTAATTAAAGCTGCTGGAGACGATCATTTAATTTTATAGATAACGACATAGTGTTGGATATTTGCTGGAAATTATTTATTTAAAAGGTTGAAGTTGATACTTAAGAGTTTGTTTTGATCACCATTGTAAACATTTGATTTGTTGACATTGTCGGAAAAGTTTTGTGGATGTGGAGTTCCATAGACAGTGTTTTTACTTCATTCTTATCGTAATTTCTTGTATCTTCAACAGAAATGAGGAAAGTGATTGGCTTGTCAACATTTTTGTTTTAGTTTGTTCCTAGTATTCCCACGATACGTCACTCCGCCAGAAATTCAATTACGGATATTTCTGTGTAAGCCTCAATTTAAACATCGGCCAAAATTGTTTTGTTGTAAACTTTTCGGGGGTGAAAACACCAGAAATGTGTTGGGAAGTCACTTTGGCAGAGTTTTTGGGAGTAAACACAAAGAATGAATCTATCTACGGGAATCAGGGTAATTGGGGTCAGTTACATTTGAATACATTTGAAATTATCCATATTCAATTACAACTCAATTATGAGTACAGTGACTAGCATTTTTTCCAAATTACAATTAATTTACAGTTATTTTATATCCTCAGAAAGTCTATTACAATTGATCACAATTACCAAGCCTGAAATAAATAACCTAATAACTGAACCTTTCTCTTGTGTTAGCCTTCTGTTAGCATCTCTAAATCAGCTGTAGAACACACTAAAAACAATTGTCTATCATCTAATTTATTTCCTATCTGTTGGTTACCTTGTTAAGCTTCCTAATCAATGAAAATATAGGTTTTAATATTTTTAGTGTGGGCGTCTGAGCCTTTTTTGTGTCAGTATACCCCTCGATTTCAATGTTTTTAAAATGTGGGAAAGCTTGATATGTATTGTAATAATGAGTAGAACTGTTCAGAAGTAGCTTTTGTTCATTTTTTTTTTTTTTTTTTTGGTGCAGAGACTTAGTAGATATCAATCAGCAGTTTTTACGAACCTGAAGCTCAAGTTATCAAGGTATCTTTGGTACGCCAATCATCCTATTTTAGGAAGTCGGCCCTACCTATGAAAAAAAACTCCTCCTGGTACAATTTGTTCTTTTGTTCATCAGTTGGAAAAGTCACATGATGACAAAAACAACAACTAAAGTTTGCCACATTGTGAAAACCAGTCTGAACGTGCCTGAGGGATTGAAATGGATCATATATTACATAAATACTCTTGACTTTCCTAAACTGCTGATAAACCTAGTGCTCTGTGGTGTGTTTGTTTGCTTTTAGTGGGACATTACATTCTATTTGCATGATTGCGTTGATTCCACCCTCTATTGTCACCCTGACTTTGTCGTAGGGAGTGTTTTTAACTACGCACTAAACATTCCTGTCATGGAAACCAACTTAATGTTCAGATGACTGTGATTGTCTACAACTAGACATACATTCTTATGAAATCGTAATAAAAAACACACTTCTCTTAAAACTCTGAAAACAAAAGACATCTCATTAACACCGTCGTCTAAACTTTATGAGCACTTTATGGAGTGAAGTCTCATTGAAATGACAGATAAACAGTCCCGCCTCACCAATGATCCCTTTTTCCAGACACGAGTTGTGGCCCGACTGTTTTAACTGTCGGATACAATTGCTCTCCACAGACACGATCAGATATTAAGCGATAACCCTGATGGTGAAATAACAACTTATCCGTGCCATCCGGTGGCTTCCCATTTATTAATGGTGACAGTAAATTAGATTGCTGGCATCTGGAGGGTATACTGGCATTTTCAGTGCACCTTTCCATCTTATTCTCCTTTTCAAAACTCCAACGGTTTTCAATCATAAGTAATGAAATTCCATCACCCTCCTCGGCCGTGAAAGTGCCTTGGAAAGGTAGTGAGAGCAGGCCATTAAGAGTAGAGGAAAAGAGTAATGGTCTTACCCTTTGCTTTCAGAGTGGCCTCGCTGTCAGCTCGAGTCTTGTGTGTGTTTTTTTTTTTTTTTTTTTTTTTGGGAGTAGATTCTACGTCGAGTGACGCGAACACACGCCTCTTTGCAACAATGCAGCTCGGATCCGCCCCTGTTCTGAACAATAAAGGTGTGTTTTCAGGTTTAACAGGTTTGACCAAGACACAGATTCCATTGAAACTAATCAGTCACCTAAATATTTGTGTCAAACTCAAATCCGGCCCTCTCTCAGTGGTTTTCAAACTTTTTTGGCTCAAGTTCCCCTTTCTCCTATTTCTGAATCCAAGTCCCCCCTTTGTCCGACTACAACATTTTGCTTAGAAAACTTTTTAAAAACAACTATAGAGGATAATGATGGAGATATTGCGTGATCACACACATTTTAAAGAATCTAATTTTGTAAATAAGTGGAAAAAAACACTATTCAGTGCAGTGGTTACCAACCCTTTTTTGGATTGTGACCAAAAAATTTCTGGCAACTCCAGACATTTTTTTTCTAAAATTACTGTAGTTTTCGATCATGTTTGAGACCAGATATGGTGTGTGTATATATATATATGTATTTTTTTACTGCATTTTAAATGAACTAGATATGTAGAAATATAGTTGTTTAAGATTGTTTTAATAAAAAAAATAATAATAATAATATTTTTTTTAGATATTTCAGGCGACCCTACATGTGGCCCTGACCCCAAGGTTGAAAAATAGTGATTTAGTGGCTCCTGGATGAATTTATTTAGTTTTTATTATTTTTGGTCATCTCACACCTGGGGTGGGACCAAGAATGACACTTTATTTGTCAATTTTTTTTAAATTTTCCACTCTCTCTCCCCCTGTTGTGGCATTGTGTACCTTTAGGGGTACACGTACCCCCATTTGAGAAATACTGCTTTTGATTATCAAATTCCAACATAAAAAACATTAAAAAAAAATTAATGAAACATTTTTGTGAATTATCAAATATTTCAGTTGTCTCTCCCCTTCCAAATACAGAAATTTAATTAAAATCCACAATATTTGCAGAACTTAGTTGAAAGAACTTCAAATTTTTCCAAAATCTGGCAAATTTTCTTCCAGTTATTCCACGAAATATCTCCAAATTCCCAAAACCAGGGAAATTAGGGAAATACTTTATCATTTATATGTGGAAGTGCAAACCAGGGCAGATTAATGCTAAATTTGCTTTTTTCCCCACCTACAATCTACGGCCCACTTAAGATCAAACTGTAGTTTGGCTCCTGAACTAAAATGAATCTGACACCCCTGTTCTAAAACTTTGAAAACAGTAGATATTTTAGTTTTGACACATGAATACACGCAACACATTAATTATCGTTATATTATATTCACTGACCTGAGAGCGACGCAGTATATGTAAGCAGTTCATTGGGCTTGTTAAGTGCTGAGTTATATCCATAACCCCACCAGTAAACCATGTTATATTGTTAAATACAGCTCCATTAGAATCCCTTCAACAACATTATTTTTCATAAATGTCAAACATTTTGATATACATAGATATAGAAGCCTAAGATCCAAGCATTTCATTTGCATAACACCTTCAATTATTCAACTCCAGAGACAGTAATATCACTGCTAAAAGCCAATTACTAATTCATTTTCTCCTTCGCTGTGTGGAAGGGCGGACTGATCGACGTCGCTGTGAAAATGCAATCTTCTTTTAATAAATAATCACCCAGATGAGTAATTAATTGATTTGGCAGCGCCTGCTTATCATACAATCCCAATATTGAATCAAGATGAGCAACATAGGAAGCTGTATGAAAAAATACATGCATTCAAAGTATATATATATATTTAGTTGTTTTAAATCATCCTAAAAAGTAATTTACTTGTTAAAATGCATGATTATATGAAAACAGTTTACACGTTGTTGCCTTGTGTATAAAAAGTGCACAACAAATACATTAGCCTTCCCTTGCTAAAAATTTGCAGATAAAAATACACAACTTTAATTTATCAGCCGTGACACAAGTATGTATTCATATAGTGGGAGGAACTTAAGTAGAGTTGTTAATTATGGCCAAATGAGTATGTGTTTGAAGGTTGGATGTACAAAGAGGTGTACATACTCTGTAGTGTTATAAAGTGGTATATATCCCTGGCCCACCCTCTTTCTGCTGGCCTGAATGCATCTGCAGGCCCAGGGCAGTTCCTGGGTTTGCGGTAGGTTTTTGCACATATACTGGTCTCCCCCTCCACCTAGGTGTAACACTGCTCTCCCTTTTTATATCCTCCCTATAATAAAAGTTTCTTACCCTTCCTTAGGGAGGGCTGGTGATAGTCACAATTAAGCAATAAAATAAATCAATTTATTTTATTGCAATAACAAAACATGCATTACTGTCTCATAATGATTGCACTTCTTGTGGTGTTGACCTTTGACAGCATGTGCAGACAAGTAAAAAAAATAAATAAAAAAATGAAATAAAATAGAGGGGTATATCTGCGGGTGCAAAGTAAAATAATGTGTGTGATTTCCATGGTTTAATTCTATGGGACATGTGCATGATAAATGCATTGATATGTTGTCCACAAACCATCACTGGAAATGGCATTTTTTGATTGTACAAACAGTGTTGTCATGGACATATTTGAACAATATACTATCAAAAGAGAATCAACCTAACGTCTGGCTGTGATACTTAGTACCCCTAACAAGGATTTATAATAAACATTTCCTGAATGAACCTTTCATTTTCTACACAATGTTTGCTTGCAGTTAAAGTTCACTGCAGGTAGCCTTTAATTTGATGCTAATCCAAATGTGTTTTCATATCTTGGTTTTTACCTTTTGATATAATTAACACAGAGTGAGGCTGCAGAATGTGATCAACTATTTGCATTTTTTTTTTTTTTTTATTACTGCCACTATTTCTTTTTTCCTGCCTCTTCGGTTGCTCTGTTAACCAAGCAGGCAAAATCTTCCAGGTTCTGACAGAAACATGACAAGCAGTCTATCTCAGCAGATCACAAGCCCGTGCAGTCACCACCATCCCATAATTCTCCGTGCCAGCTGTTATTGGACACCAGCACAAAAACTGTTGGTTTACTACTTCCAATTTTGAAAAAAAACAAACATTTTCTTTAATAAAGTGCTGAAATAAAGTGATTGGCATCACAATATTTAGCAAAGCATATGCCATCATATACAGTCTGTGCTGTATAGTGAGCAATGCACTGTTTATAAAGACAAGTTCCAGAAATTCAAACAATTCCAACTTTGCTATGTGCTACAAAATGTAGTTAGTGAACAAAAAAGTTGGTTTTATGGCCTGTGAAATCCTTTAAAATTTTAAACAATGACAGAGTCAAACTATTAAATTCAAGCACTCGTACTATTTATCTATTTAATGCATAAAGAGATTTAAAAACGGTACAACATTATGAATCATTACATTATTGCATATAAATTATTTCTCATTCTGAAACATTACATTTTTTAAGGTGAAATGTGGCATAATTGAATTTTGTTTTCACAAAGAAAAACACTGAAAAATGTGTGAACCACACAGATTTCAAAGTTTTGCATTTTGTTCGAGGCCTAACTTTCTCAAAATGAGAAAACTGCTGAATAAATTTAAAACATGAACATTTAAATTTGTCCAGACACAAACAATTGTTCTGTTACATTCAGCCGTTCAGGCACAGCATTCTGTCCACATGACTGCAGGAAAGAGCTATTACTACAGTATTTTGACTATTATTATTAATAATTTGAATGATTTGAAATATTCCTGGTATTATTCACTGTCTGTGAAGTGAGCCGTGACACAGACAGCTGTCATTGTTTACAGAGGTGCTGTGGTCACATGTTAGCGCCACATACAAAGCACTTTTATCTTCCTCGTGGGTAAATGATAAGCTCCACCCACCTCTCTTATTCACTGATCCCCCTCCACATTGATAGGAGTCAGTTTATATCTCCCATTTAGCAATAACGTGTAGCGTTGTACTTTTGAACACATAAAAAGACAATCTTGACATAAAATGAGTACATTTTTGCAATGCACACCAGTATGTTACCAGTTTGCTAAAGATTCCCTGTCCTGTAAATGTTTCAATAAAATTATTTTAAAAGTCAATAACTTTTTAATTGAATTAAATAAATGAAATGAACGCAAAAAAGTTAATGTTTTAGTATTCACAACAAACAAACAGTATTTACCTGTTCCATGCATTCTAAGCACAATGGCTGCTGAGTTGTTACAAAGGTAATTATAGTAATAATTGCAATGATATATCTTTAGACTGACTGAGTTTAATTGGGCCAACCATGGTGCAGTCGGTAAAAAACTGTTTTACAATATTACAACAGACATTTGATATTCCCCCAAAGTTTTTATATTGCTAAACTCTCAGTGTGAAAACTCGAATTGGGAAAACACACACTAATTATGCAAGGAGGAACCTCTGGAGATCATAAACAATCAAACTACATATTGTTCCTCTTTTTAAAGCTTATGTTTGCAGGTCCAACAACTTATTGAGCTGCACATTCTTGGAAACAAAAGGCTGCACCAAATCAATGCAATGCAAAGAGAAACATTTTACCCACCCACTCAAGTGTAATTACAATGTTATGTGAACTTTAGAAATGAAAGCATTGACGTTTAGCTTCTACGCTAAAAAAAAAACTCATTGAACGAGAGTGCAAGTGAGAACGAACTAGTAAATAAAGGGAAGTTTGCCATTGCTTTCCTGTGTTGGCATTATTTCATTACTGCTTGTTACTCATGGGACTGGGCCTGGGAATTTGACAAGCATTGTCGAACATATTAAACCGAAATCTCCCTGGGGATTTTAATTGGGTTGAGCTCCGTCAGGTGAAGAGACCAAGGAATGCGATTCGCATCAATTTCATCCTCATCAAACCATCCACTTACCCCCAGAGCGCCATAGATGAGGTCATCATCTTCCAGGAAAAGTTCACTCCCATCAGGATATTTCATCATCAGGTAAAGATGACTCCGAATGAATTGATGTTCGTGAGCCACTTCTCTCCTATATGAGAAATGGACCAGAACAAACCAAACCTACAGAATCCTATTTGAGGTAAATACATACCAGTCCTGATTGTGATAGACAAACACTCTCCAAAGGATTTTCCTGCCTTGATCCCATTGTGTATTTATACCGCACCACAAGTTCACTTTTCTCCTTTCCCTTAATGAGTGCTTGGAAGTAGTGTTGTAGTACTCGAGACTGGTGTTAGTCTCAAAACCACGTTTTAAAATTATTGATCTCGTTCTCTGACTCAAAAGCATTTTTATTCTATCTTGTCTTGGTCTTGGACTCTCCAGACTTGGGATTTTCCTTCAAGAACGTTAAAGACCAGCACCGATTTCTGCTATTCTTCAACTTTATTAATGTGAAAATAAGGAGAATTATAAATATCTTCAAGTCTTGTGATGACTGAAACCTTGACAATATTTTGTTTCTGATCTTGTTCAAGTTGGGCATTTGAAGTCTGTTTGGGTTGCTTCATGTTTCAGATACCAGCACTTTTTACTTGTTGTTTGAGGGGTGTGGTGGTCTAGTGGTTGAAGAAGCGGGATTGTAATCGGAGGGTCTGGGCCATCACTGTGAGATGTTGAGCAAGTCGGGCACTACACCGTGGCAGCCCACTGCTCCTCAGGGATGGGTTAAATGCAGAGAAGGAATTTCTTGTATGTAGCTCTACAAATGTGACAAAGCATATCTATCACGCTTGCTTATCCATATCATTAACCTGATCCAAAAACTGGGACCATCCATCTTATTTCTTACTGTACATTCACCTTAAATTAGTTAAAATCTTGTTTTTGAATCATTGAAATAGTTCTGGCTTTATCAGTTTGACTACCTACAAGTTTATTTTTTCCAAAAATTAAATTACACGAATTTGTGAAGAGTTGATATTTTTAATCATTGTTCTTTAGAAAGAGTTGCAGACACTTTTTCTTTGGTCTGTCAAATGTATTTAAAAGAAAGTAAAACTAAATAGAGAATGTTCTATACCTGTTCAACCTTGTCAAAGTTTTTGAACTTGACTTTTATGGTCTTGGTCTTGTCTCGGTCTCGACCCCCCAAACGTCTTGGTCTTGGTGTATTCCAGTCTCGGGCAAGTTTTGCTTTATGATTCTGTGGTACAACCTTAATCACGCCATTAGAAACCTGTGCTGCTTTTTCTTCAAGCATTAAAACTCTCCAAATCTGCAGTTTGGATAGTCTTTGTTTGTCACCATAAGAAGGTTCAGCCTTGAAATGTGTAGTTGACCACCATCCTATAATCAGAATATTAACATATAAACTGACAGTGCAGGAGAGTAGATGTATGAATGTCGGCGGTGCGGGACCATTACTGTTGATTTAAATAAAAGCTAGTCTCAGGTCATGGCCGTTGAATGTGTTTTTTATTAAACCATAGGGGTACAATCATAGGATTGGTTTTTGTGTTACCTTCAGGTTTACTGCAGCTCCTATTTCCTAACACAGCTAGGTTATGCTAGGTTAATTAAAGTGTTGGTTGGAGGACTGTGTGTGCATAACCATGATTGCCTCTATATGTTAATTCTGCGGTAGACTGGCATCCTGTCTATGGCATAGCAAACCTTTTACCATGCACAGAATAAAAAAGTATAAAGATGACTGAATAAATTAGTTAAAGCTGCTGGAAATGAAATTTTTTACAGAATCCCATTATTAAAATTTTTAATATAGGATATTAGTATATTCTATATTCTAACGTAATCACTGGTATGGGTTCATTTATTTGTGCATTAGTTATTTCATGAATTGGTAATACTTGCTGTCATTAATAAAAAGTCATAACTTTTTGTCGTCATGTGAAAAACTATTGATAGGTACTTAATTTCTCAGGTTATTGCTTTTTCCTGCATAGAAACAAACATTTTTCAACCCACTGCTGCTCTGTTATTTATTTATTTTTACCAACGATTAACAGGAAATGAAACAAAAGGAAGAAAGTAATAACTTTGAAATGACTTAAAAGGTGTGCTTTGTTTCTCCCTTCTGTTTCTGTTTGCTTCATCTGTTTGTCTTTGCAAATACTTGGTGTATATTTAACCACATATGTGTCACGTTGGGCTTCTTTATCGTTACTTACTTTTACCCTTGCTTTATAGTTGTGAACAAAGCTAGAGTCAGATATGCATATGTGACATTGATATTGTATGCAGACAGAGGAATACTGGTGATTATAACTTAATGAGTGCAGAAAATGTCTTTTTCTAAGTATTGGCCTTGTGTGCTTATGGTAACAAAGCCTTGGCAATGATATCATTTTCTTTATATATTCTCAGAATAATGTCCAAAGTATGACGAACCAAATGCTTAAAAGGTCACGATGTGCATTGTTATTGCTTTACAGGAAACGTCTACATTAGACTCATCTTTATATCCATGTGCATTAGCAACAAACTGAGTCCATGGTTCAAAGTGGGTTTGACCACATATGAAATGCACCATTTAACACACATTGGCCATTCCTTCCACCTCTCAGCCCATGGATAATTGGGTATAAAACACCAGTGAAAAGTCATTGCTCTCTCTTTGTCGTCCCTGCATGATCTCACTAGCCCAATTCACACTATAAAACATTATGGAACCTCATCAATGTGGCTTTAAATGTGCTGGAAGGAGGAAGACCATTTAGGAGTGGATTTTTTAATTCATGCTCATCGACTTTAATCCCTGCTGGATGGTCCAGTTTTATGAGCCTTCATGCCTCTTTGGCTTTGTTATGGTTTGTCTTGTGCTAATGTGGCAAGACCATCTTAAATATCTTTAAGAAGACAAGGTTAATTATAGAAAAACTAAATGTATTTAGCACTGTTTCTCAAATGGGGGTACGCGATGGCACTGCATGGGGTACTTGAGAGAGAGGGGGTGGAAAATGTACTAATAATGTCTGTCTGGGTCCCACCCCATGTATGAAATGACTGGAAATTATATATATATAATAAATAAATAAAAAAAAAACTATGGAATTAATCTATTCAGAAGCCACGAAATCAGCATTTTTAAACCTTGGGGTTGAGACCCCATGTAGGGTCGCCTAAAATTTCAGAAAAATTAAAACAGATTTTTGTAACTGTATTTCTGTACTTTCTCTAATTTTACTTTGTGAAATATAAATCTATAAATGCAGTAAAAAAAATAAAAATAAATACATATATATATCTGAGCTCAAACATGATCAAAAACTAATTCTCCATAAATTCTTGATATCAAAATGAGGTCACAGTTAAAAAAGGATGAGAACATCTGCACTAAATACAGTTTCTTTCCACTTATTTAAAAAATGAGATTCTTTAAAATGTGTGTTATCACTCGTTAATTCCATCATTATGCTGTATTATTGAATTCAATAATTTTCTAAGCAAAATATTGTAGCCCCTTTCTCCTATTTCCTTCAGAAATACTTGGAACTTGAGAGAAAAAAGTCTGAGACCCACTAGTAGAGAAATGACATTACTCAGAAAGCAATGCATCTTCTATTTTGGAAAGCAGGTCAATCTACATACTGTACATTCACTTGTTCCGTCAATTTAGACAAAATTCTGACAACATCAAACAAAGTTGACAGTGATTTTGTGTGTGTGTGCGTGCCAGTGTTTTTTTTATTTTTTATATATATGGCCTGTGTGAGTCATCCAAATTGAGTAGACTGGGATGAACTCCAGTGCTCAATTGGTGCCCATCAGAAGAGCCAGGTGTCGTGAACAGATGGATGAATAACCGAATGTGTATTTAACTTTTGGCCTGGTGTTTAATTTTTGACAAAACTTATCAAGCTCAAATAATCAGACTGTGTCAAAAAATAAAGACAAAAGAAAGCACCTACAGTATATAACTGAGATAATACCACAGGTAGTTTAGATGCTAACAAAGGTAGCACAAAACAACAGAAAAGTGTGCTTTTTTCCCCTATCATTGATCACCCACCTCTGGTTGTTCATTAGTGCCTTTGTAATTATCCTTACATAGTATCTAATTAAATGGTTGGCTGAGGTTGAACACACTCAGACAGGCACATAGAGAAAACGTCTCAAGGAAAGAATACAGGAGCTAATTTGGCTTCCAATTACCATGATCGCAATCATTTCTCTTTCCTAACGCTGACGGCATTGCAGAAGCTAAAGGTGGTTAAAATGAAACAAGTAAATTGTCATAGGGGGTACTAGTACTGATGCTAAGCTAATGATAGCTAATGCCAATAGTAGGCTAATGCTATGTTGATGTCAATGCTTGCCAATGTTAATATTAGGTTAATGCTATGCTATTGCTAGGTTAATGTTAATGCTAGGCTAATGCTATGTTGATGCTAATGTTAGGCTAATGCTTTGTTAATGCTAATGAGAGCTAATGCAAACGTTAATGCTAGCTAATGTTATTGATTGGCTGATGCTAGCTAAATAACTGTAATGCTAGGCTAATACTATGCTAATGATAAATAATGCCAATATTAGGCTAATGCTTTGTTTATGTTAATGTTTGCTAATGTTAATATTAGGCTAATGCTATAGTATTGCTAGGTTAATGTTACTGCTAGGCTAATGCTATGTTGATGCTAATGCTACGTTAGCTTTCTGTTAGCATCTCTTATGATAACAGGTTCTAAATCAGCTGTAAAATACAATAAAAACACATATCTATCATCTGATTTATTGATTACCTTGTTAGGCTTCCTAATCAATGAAAATATAGGTTTTAATATTTTTGGTGTGGGTTTCTGAGGCTTTTTTGTGTCAGTTTAGCCTTCAATTTCAATGTTTTTTAAATGGTAAAATATGGGAAAGCTTGATATGAAACGTATTTTAATAATTGTTAACTGTATATGTGTAAAACTGTACATGCAACTGTAACATGGTTGCCTATTTTTGAGTTAAATTGTAATTGACAATTTTTATAGAATTTTCATAGCAATTACAAATTGCAAACTAAACTCGATTACAATTTAATTACGAATATAACGGCAACAGCTTTTAAGAATTGCAATTACAATTGCGTCATGGTTGTAATTAATGGTCAATAATGCGATTACAATTATAATTGACCCCAACCCTGACTTGATGCTATCAGCACAATCCAGAACAATCCATTTTCTTCCTAAACTATTAAGTATTTTAACCCCAGAGCAATGCTAGCACAATGTGGGGCAGAGCACAGTCAAAAGTCAAATAATGCAATATTGTAGCTCCAGGTGATATATTTCTAACTTTGAGAGAGTCAGCTATACAAATACAAAATGTTAAAGGTTTTAACTTCTGCGTTTGCAAAGTTTAATATTTACACTGAGGAGGAGCCGCCCTCCAACCACAACTTTTGACCCCAAAACACAGTACAGTCACAGCCAAAAGCAAATCTCACGAAACCAGACGAAAAATTTAAGAAACTTTCCATGAAATATTTCACATTCAATTCAAAAGTTTAGCGCGTGCATCCCACAGAATGTCTCTCCATTGTGTTGGATTGTGCAGCATCCACCTTAGGAGATGAAAGTCATCAAATCAGATCTGCTTATTAGGTTATGGAACCTCACAGTCATTACCGGGAGGCACAAAATGTCCCGTCGGTTAAGTGTGTGAGCATATATATAGGTCTGTAGCTGGAGAGAGGAAAAAAATGAAAAATGGATGTCATGAAGGCTACCATATAAACCTGGCCACTCTAACTTTTTTTAATTTGGATTGGCAAGTCGTCTGCCGGAATGGCAATATTTTATCCTCAAGTCGTTTTCTGAGTATCCTGCTCTGAGCTCTGAGGCAGAGTGGTTCTCCATCATGTTTGTCACTGGAGACTTTATTGAGAAACACTGAGAGAGGATTGGATGCTGGGCACGCACTAACGTGTGTGTGTGTGGATTGCACCTGACTTTTCTAGGGGGATAATATAGGCCAACGGGATTGCCAATAGTTGTATTCCAAAATTAACACGACTGTTGTATTACATTAGTTTTAATCATCTCCAAACTGTCTATATGGATTATTGATTTCATCTCTGCTGTTTGCGGATGACGTCATCCTGTTGGTCCCATCAAACAACTTCTTTGCTGAGCATCTTGCCCATGTGACCTGGATCAGCTGCTGAAAACAAAACAGAATAAATACTACTTCTAACAATATTTACTCATTAAAGTAAAAGTAGGTGTGCTTTTAAATAATAGAAAAAAGGAGGTGGACTGTAGAGTTATGATCCGTGTACCCTTCGTTCATCGGTTATTCCGTTTTAAAACCAAATTAAAATAGCAAACGCTCTACTATTTTAAAAGTATCTAAAAACCTCCATAACGTGACGCTTATTTTTAGACGCACTCTGTATAATTTCATCGTAGAACTTGAGTATATTTTTATACTGGGGATGAATTTGAGGCTTTTAGTCCTTCTTCATTGTTGGTAGGAATGGCTTTTATTTGTTCTTTATTCTGAAACATTTAGTATGTTGTTTAATTGGGACCATTACCAGCCCTCCCTAAGAAAGGGTAAGCAAAACTTTAATTAAAGGTCAAATATAAAAAGACAGGGCAGTGTTTCACAGTGGAAATCAACTAGTCTTTAGGGTTAGGTTACATTTATCGATTTAAATTGATTTTTCAACAATTGTCCCAATATTCCTAAAATATTAAAATCAATCATTTCATTTTTCTTTCTGCTTTGGGCTCGATTTTTAATGTAAACATGAGTATTTTTAATACTGCACCAAATTACAGATAGTTTTTACTATTTCCAGCATTAGTTCTTTTAGAATCTTTCCCATATTTGAGTAAAATTGTGACTGAAATATCCCGAACCAAATCAAAAACCAAATTGAACCAATCCAAATCCATTTGAGAAGTCTGAATTGATACCCAGCTTTTCTGGCCTTTTTTTCTCCCCCAATAGTTTCCTCTTGGTTGGCAGTAAAATGTGCCACAACTCATATATAAGACATATTAAAAGGCAAGCCAAGTGCCAGAATAGTGGTAGTTCATGTTCGCACCGGGCTAACATGAACTTTAGTGCATTTTCTCTTGACGTGATGCATAAAAATAATTATGGGTTGTTTAGATTCTGCTTATTATTAAGGGAATTAAAAAAGAAAAAAAAACCCTCATACAGTGAGTTGATTTTGAGTTTTTCAAGGACTTCGGACTGAAATATAGTTCTTATGAATCCTCAAGGTAATGGGAAAGATGCTGTTCTGACAGGTAGCAGAGACCCAGGGTCATGTTTTTCCTTGCCCACATAAATCTCCACTTCTTGGTGGCCCCTGCCCGCCCTTCTCATACATCTGTAGCGGGATCTGTCTTTTGGCTATCTTGACCGATTGAAAGGCAAGATTTATATCCACAGGCTATGACGATAGCAGAAAATTCAATTAAATTGAGGAACATAAATAGAAGATAAATGAATAAGTGCCCTCACCTTTCAGCATTGCTCTATCTTACTGGCCTTTTGTTCACACAGGAATACATTAGGTGCACATGTGTAAAACATGTTTTTATTAAAAAAAACGGGCCTGACCCTGACCTGCCATATTATCAGATTTCTATATTCATGGTCAATTAGGGAATATCTACATCAATGTGTTTACTGTGTGAATCTGTATTCATACAGAAATGGAAAATATGCAGTAGGTTGAGTAAATGGCTGAGAAAAGAAGTATATACAGTACGAACATATTCACTTTAATGGTAAGCGCGTTCATGTGTGTATATATTGAGTTTTCCATTTTGGCGATATAGAAAATTACAATGTCCTGTATCGATATATATTCATTTTATCGCTCATTTTGTATTAAAATTCCCATCTTAGCTGCTTGTTAATAAATGTGCCCGTGTTCTTTTACATGAGCACATTTCTGCCAGAGTAGTTTTTTCTGGTCTGACTGTATTTGAATTAAAAATATTGAGATGTATATTGTATATATCACCATTTTGAGAAAAAATATTGAAATATGCATTTTGGTCCATATCGTGCACCCCTAATTAACAGTGAAATACTCTACACAGAAACTACATATTCAAATTGAAGGTTTGACGTATACAAACCGACGGTTGTTGTGAATTTACTATTTAAGGCACTTTAGCATATATAGATTGTGTGTCACTTGTTGAACGATAAGATAAATATATACAGATGATATTGGGGAGAAGTAACTTGCATTCATAGGCGTTTGGGACTAGAAGCAGACTCTACAACTGCATGAGTTGCTCCAAAGAGTCCTGGGCCTCATCTGGGGAGATTGAAACTAAAGTTGAGTTCACACATTACGATTTTCTAAATCTAAACAGATTTTTATCTGTTCCAGACTCTACTCATGAAGATAAAAATCAGACATAGACGTGTGTGAGCTCAACAACAATTCTGTCCCCTCCACCGATTTTCCTCCAAGCCAGAGATCTTGTGTGATCAAACAAGATCTAATGGCATGATCTAGTGCTGCCTTCCAAGCAACTCAAAACTCAGGATTTTCCGACCTCCAACTTGAAAAACTGAATTGGAACACCACCTGAAGTCTGAGTTCCTAAAGTAAAGTAAAGTAAAGTCGGGGGAAATGCCGAGTAACGGCAGTCAGTCAGCTTGATACGCTACGTTCTGTTTTGAGTTATGAGTCTGCAGTCGTTGGCTTTTCACACACAGATTAGCAGTTTTTGTCGTTAACGTTGAACAAGTTTAATTTTTTTACGATTGTCGGCCCCGACCCATTTCGGAGCTGATTATCAAGACAAATTCACTCCCAGCATACAGGATAATCTTATAGGATATTATTTTAAAACATAAAAAATAATCTGGGATTTGCCATCCTTGGATGGGAAGAAGGAAAACCTGAATAAAAACAGCCTGATTATCTTTGTGTGCTCGCCACTTTACCTGTGGTTATCCATAAAATTCTTAGGACTAAATGTTGGATGAAAAAAAACAAATTGAACTGCTACCATAAGCAGTGTCTCGTGTTTCTGAGACATAATTAGGTCAAAATCAAAGCATTATCATTTTTTTCATAATTTTTTTTATAGTTAAACATTCGAAAATACAGTATATGGCCTGAGTAGATGTCGACTCAATAGACTGTTGGCATCCCATTCCATTGCTTGGACGTCTTGATTACTCTTTGGAGCTGATTATACTGTATGTCGTACTGTATGTAGGACAGTCTCTACTTTGCTCAGATAGAAGTCTTTGAGTGGATGTGGAGGAAGCTTGTTTCGTCTTCGAGTCTGCAGACAGACAGGACATGTTTCAATTACCCTTTTTATTCTGACCTTTTTGCCATTTTTTTCCTATCACACATAAAAACAGGATGAACTGCAAAAGGCTGCAATTACTCCTTGTGTTTACCGCTCCTGGAAAACAGCTGGTGGAGGACCAGCATGCATTCTCTTACAGTATTGACTCTGTTGGCACTTTTACGGTTCAATTTGTTTGGCCGTGGATTTATTTATATCCCTTCTCATCCAAATGAACCACGGGTATATTAAAACTCATCATAAATAATCTATTGGAGAAAAGCTCAACCCATTTAATTGGAAGCAGGTACAAAATGCTTGTTTTCTGCCTTCATTTCATAATGAATAACCAAGTTTATTTTTCTATCATGTGTTGTAATATTTGTTTTCGCCTCAGGCACCAAGTCATGCCCTTGTTCAACAAAGGGTTTCAAATCTGTAAGTGTTTGAGGGACGCTTTGCATGGATGAGCCTGTCTTCCTTCTTAAACTGGAACTAATTTATGCCCAGTGATAAAAATTATACATAAAAAAAGAGCAGGGTGCAGCCTGGGGGCAAGAAATGACAATAAGAGGCGTGAGCCCTCAGTGGCAATAACTCAGTGTGCCAATGATTTAGACCTTGGTGACAGGGAGGGGAAACGCTTCAACAACCTGTCCGTCAAAGATATTTCCACCATCATGAAATGAAAAACAAAGCCCAGGTTGGTGCAGTCTTTCATTATCTTAATAATCTCAAAACTTTCTATATGGAGTATTGATTTAATATCTGATTTTTGCAGATGACGTTGTCCTATTGGTCCCATTGAACAACTGCTGAGCGCTGCAGAAAACTTAACAGAATAAATATTGTTTATTTGTTTAATTTTCTGATTAAAGTAAAAGTAGGTGTGCTTTTAAATACTTGTAATGGAAAAAAGGAGATTGGCTGTAGAGTTATGTGCAATGTATCCATAGCTGCGTTTACATTACCTTTGGAAATGGGCAAAATCTAAATAGTTGAATAAAAACTGGTAATGGAAACACCTGAATTTTGGAAAAAACACTTAAATATCAGTAAAAGGTTTTTACGCTTCCATGAGGAGGAATTTCAGATGTTTCGATATTGAAATGTGTCGCAAAAGCTCAATGGAAACACTTTTTCCGCTAACACATCACAGAGCGCTCAATGGAAACACATTCAAAGCACAATTATACTATGTCGACATTCAGAATTATCACTTTTATTTTGCAAAAATCTGTAACGGAAACTCCTGAATGGGGTTTCAATGTTGTTTTTTGGGAGCTAATTGTGTTTTTTTTTTTTGAAATGGCAGGTGGTTTTCACATTAGCTGTATGATGGATGGGTCATTGAGATGTAGTCAAGATAAAGGAGTTGTTGGTCAGATACAGATGCACAGTTTAATGTCAAAGGTTACAGTTCGGACCAGCCTGGTGTTTGTAGAAGCACCGGCTGGACTGTGGTTTTGTTAGGTCTATCCCCGGTTTATGTTTAGCTGATAGCGGTAGTCAAAACATTCTGCCGTCTCTGTGCAGGGCCTTGAGCGTGTGTTATCAGTGTGCTGTTACAAGCTGGCTTTAAGGTACGGTGGAATCAACCATATCAATTCCAACAAAGTAAAATAAGAAATGAGCTGTAGTCGTAGGTGTTATTTACATGCTAGCAGTCAGATTAGACGCTACATGCACTTGTACTAGTGTGGGCGATGACATAATAATGAGCTGTAGTCACTATTTCTTGTTGTTGCAGTCTTGGTTTGGTATCGGCTCAGGTAGCCCAAAGGGCAAATAGGGAATTATCATCTTAATATAAAATATGATAGTAAACACAAATGTGTGTCCTGGTTTTTTTCTAGATCTACAATGCACCAGGGAAATATTAGGAAGCTATGTCTCCAGGGAACCTGCAAAAATGACCAGCAGTTCAATAGCTTTTAATATTTAGCTGAGCATTAAACATTTGTTTGACTTTTATAAAACGTGCATTTATTTAAATTCATCTCCACGCACGCTCTGCATTTTAACAATTTATCAGGCTGTTGGGACACAATGTAAAAGACTAGAAAATTGCTTCATGGTGTGCATAGTCATTTTTATTAAAGAGCTAAATTTGTAATACTTTACATTATCTATGTAAATTGATCATACACAAGTTAAAGTTTTATTGTCTTCATAAAGTTCTGGATTTAAGTTGAGAAAGAGTGATTTAAACTATATTGTTTTATTAAGTCTAATATGAAAATGTGAAAATGCCCAAAGGATGTAAAAGTCTGCCACGCAACACAGTGATCACGATAGATATCACCAGGGTTTGGATCGATTACATTTTTCAGTTACAATTACAATTCAATTACAATTACAGTGACCAGCATTTTTCCCAATTACAATTATATTACAATTATCTTTTATCCTCAAACTCAATCACAATTAAGTTCCAAATACTCAAGTTAAGTTACAATTAAAAATCTAATAAGAGTTAACCATCCTCTTGTGTTAGCTTTCTGTTAGCGTCTCTTATCATAACAGGTCCTAAATCAGCTGTAAAATACACAAAAAAAACAAATATCTATTATCTAATTTCTTTCCTATTTATTGGTTACCTTGTTGGGCTTCATAATTAATGAAAATATTGGTATTAATATTTTTGGTGTGGGCATCTGAGCTTTTTTTGTGTCAGTATACCCCCTTGATTTCAATGTTTTTTAAAATGGTAAAATGTGGTGAAAGCATGAAACATGTTTTGATAATTAACTACATATGTGTAGAACTGTGCATAGAACTGTAACATAGTTCAACAGTTTTGAGTTAAATAATAATTGACAATTTTTACATTTTTTCATGGTTATTGCAAATTCAAAGTAAATTATCTACACTCAATTCCAATTTAATTCCATTTATGACATTAGCACATTTTGACCCCTGGACACCACACACGTGGACATAATCTATGTGGATAGTCATGTTTGCAGGTGTGTGCAAAGCGGCCTTTCTTTTACTGATCACAGAGCCATTCTGCTTTATAACCATAGCATCTGTTCCACCCTCATTAATCATGGGAGAGGTCGGCAGGGATGCTGCCACTTGAAATAAAGCTTGATCATCACATGGAGCGTCATGAACCACATCCTGGTATCCAGATTAAATCTTTTCGTCACGTGTCTGCCTGTTAGTTTTCCTTCTATCTTGGGTCACATGGGTAGCTGAACATGGACTGACTGCCATCTGTTGAGGGATGTCTCTCCTTCGACCAGGTCGAGAACATGAAGGTTGTTAGCCTCCAGCTAATCGGTGGCATTTAACTGGGGCTTGACAAAGCGGTAACCTCCAGGTTCAGTGTCCCAAGAGGGCGTCTGACTTTCCCCACACAATATGAGCGATGCTCAAGACTTCTCCACACCTTCCTGATGCATTCCCACAGTTTCCTGATGGGACCAGCACAGTGCATGTCCCTACTTTTGCTCTTCATCATTTCAGAGGAGAAGGAAATTTCCTGAGAGAGACACTCTGTCAATTTTTCCTCTTGGCTCGTTGTGTTCTCTGTTGGCCGGAGGCTACAGAGGCTCATTGCAGACTCTGCTTTGTTAGACATGAATTGACAAAGACTCGAAGGGAGCCATTTGATGGCTCAAGGACATCTTTGGGGATGTTCTGCTGCAATGTTGAAAAACTCCTGTGAGAAATGGTTAAAAAAAGGCTTATAATACATATTTATGTAAAAGCTTTTTGGGGACAGAAAGAAACCTGAAATATTTGTCTATATATTTTCACATATTTTGATAAACAGATATAGAAGGAAAAAGTACCACTGTAAAGACTGTGTTGAGACAATAGACAGTCTATTGACGAACAATAAGATGAGCCACCCATACGCAAAGTTCGTGGGGGGGCAGGGGGAGCATTGCCCCCTATAGTGGTCAAGAGCTTTCATTATTGTTTTATCAAATTCATTTGAAAAAATGTAATTCTTAATATAACATACATAATATACTAATTCTTTAAGTGCCATAAAACACAGTGACTGTACAATCTATATATCAGGTGTGTAGTATAAGCTTTTGAGACTTTAGGTTGGCACTTCTTCTGTTGCGCAAATTTTTGTAGTCAACATTATCAATTATGTTACTAATCTTTTTGCATTATTGTGTTACACACATTGTGGTTGGTGCAAATCTCGAGATGGTCTATATATTTAATTCTATTTGTTCTTTTGCCCCCCCCCCCCCCGGCAAGAATCTCAAACTCCGCCCATGGAGCCACCACTCTCTAGAAATCTTGAGGCCGGATTGAACCTCTAGTGTCCGGGCTAGGAGAATGTTGCTACTAAAGGTGGAATGATATGTCTCGCGACAAGATAACTCAATGCTAAAACGTCATAAGATGTTATTATTATTTTGTTATATTGCTGTTGAGTTGAAAACGTCAAAGAGAGTTCAAGTTTTCCAACTGCAATTTGTTCTTTTTTTTCTTTCCAAAACTATGGCATCGTATTGTGAGCCCATTATTATATTATATTATATTGTATTGTATCGTAGCATGAACTCGGTATATCATTCCATCCCTCACCTGTTGGTTTTTATTGCTCTTACTAAAGTTTGTTTTAACAAAAAGATGACAAGACTAACTAGAATATTTAAATTTCCTGAAGAAAATGCAAGTGATGATGCAGGTGCTGGCCTGCATCGCACTGCATTAGCTTAGCATTAGCATTAGCTTAAGTTAGCAATAACATTAATTAGCATTATCTAGCATTAGCATTAGTTAGTTAGTATGAACATAGCATTAATATTAACCTAGCTTTAGCATGAACCTAGTGTTAGTATTAGCCTATCAATAGCATTAGCCCAGCATTAGCAATAAACTAGCATTAGCACTAACCTAGCAATAGCATTAACCTTACGTTAGTATTAACCTAGCTTTAACATTAACCTAGTAATAACGTTAATCTAGCAATAACATTAGCACTAACTTAGCATTAGCATTAACCTACCAATAGCATTAACCTAGCATTAGTTAAGCATTCATCTACCAATATTACATTAGCAATACAGTTAAAAAAGTTTGAAATGGGTTGAAAAATGATAAATGGATATACAGTACAAATCAATTCAGTTTCACAAAATTTTTAATTACTCAAAGAGTTTAAAAGTTACAAATTATATCAGTACAAGCATAAATCTCTGGAAATTTCTGAACATTTTGATAACTTATTATGTCAAAATTGGACAAACGGTGTAACGACCGACGGACCAAAAACAGATAATAATAGTGAGGATTCACTGATTTACCAAAACTATTTTTGCCGTCTAATCTCTAAGATTCACTCACAAGTTTTGGCCATAAGATAATGTCCTTGAAGTGACGGTATCAGAATCCCTACACCTGCATAGTTCATTATATTTTCATTATCTTTCCAAAGCTTTCCAGAGGAGTCTTTCCTCTCCAAATCACTGCAACTAAATGTCAAAGGGTTTCAACAATATGTCAGGAACATTTGATGCCTGCCACTGTGATAACTAAAAATCCTTGTCACATGTCATCGTGTACCAGATGCGGCGAATGTGGCTAGAATGTGTTACCTTTCCGATCATCGAGGGACACGGTGACACCTCGGTGAGACCCTCCATCAGCGAACAGCTCGGAGGGCTGTCATGAACATAACAGATCACAGCCAGGAACCATTTATATCCAATGATGACAACTAATGACAAATACCCATCACTGTGATGCTACAACCTGATTACTGTCAAAGCATAAGAGGTTCTAGAAGGATATGGAAGATCAGCTCATCCCCAACAATAGATGAGGCCAGGTAATTTACAGCAAATGACTGCTCTGCCCCAAGCCCCGAGGACTGTCATATTTGTAACGTGTGTTTCAAAAGGTCAGATTTACACGTGACGAAAGTGCATATTGCTCTGTGTTATCATAATAGGTACACAGTGATCACAACTGCATTTCAGCCTTTTGATTGCTCCTGAGACTGTGGATAAGGTTGTTCATGGGATGACCTTCATTACCAGGACTAATTTCCACTCCTCGGCCAGTGGAATAAATCACTCGAGTTTGATTGGTCATGTTGTTGTAAAGTTTGCAGATTGTATGGATAGAAATATCAATATGTAGAACGGCTCCAACCACTTTAGAGTCCAAAGATTCCTTTGTTCCATATTTCATGAGGTGTTTGTCGATACTGAAAGTGGCATTTCTTGTAAACCTTTGTGAGTTTTAAGCAATAAAACTGAATAAATAGCTGAATGGATTTTTACAAAGTATTCTGGGAGCTTGTTTGAGGCAACTGGACTTAAAGATTAGATCGTAAATTAAGCATTCCCCAACATGACCTGAAGGACGGATTCGACAAGGTTTGCCCCTCCTCTTTTTTTACCCTTGAAAGACCACAATCGCCCCTACATTCAAAATATTATAATTTTACTGGGGCAATACAAGGTTGTCATAATATTGAAATATCACCTAAAAAATAAAATGCTGATATGGCCTATGCCTTCCAGATTGGAAGTTTTAGGCAGTTGGATATTGTACATTTATTCTATGTTCAGCTTTTTCGACACCAACTCTCTTGATTACCTCAACTATATGCATGCACAAAGTTTCTGTTTTCCTCAAGGATCCAAACAATCGGGTCGTACATATTGATTAGCAGGTGCCTTAGGGACTCAGAGCAATTGTAAGGAATGCAGCTGTTTTTTTTTTTTTTTTTTAAGAAAATGGAAATCAGGGGGTGAACTATGTATAATCCATACACATGCTCTGAATGATTTATTAACAATTATTTTGGTATGGAACCAATTTGTTTCATTAAATGCATTTGTTTATTTATTGAGCTTTGGGGATGAGGTTAAAAATTAATAGGCAAATAATTGCCGACAGAAGCATGGCTGCTCAGTCAAATATAATTTTACAAAGTGATCCTGAGTGGCCCGGTGTGCACGGTGAAAATCCTTCCTGCAGCTGTTATTAAAAAATGGTCTTTGGGGTATCGATGAGGGATGCACAGTGAGCTTTAGGATTAAAATATGAAATTCATTAAGCTTTGCAAAGGCAGTTTTTCCTACCGTCACTTTGGTAATGTGTTATTTGGAATACATGGATAGGGTTTTTAATGAGTAACTATTGTTATGTCTTATAATTTCAGAAATAAAATTAAACGTGTTTATCTGTCTTTCATCGAGTGTCTACTTGGTGTTGTACGAAGCTTCTGCCTTCCAGTACTTTTTCCTGCAGATTATTACTTAAAGGACCCATGTGAAGCTAAATCGACTTTTCTGTGCTTTAAACATCACAAAGTGTTATTAGGGCTTCATACACATGTCCAAAGTGTTTTTTTCATTGATTCCCTTGACATGTAAGCAGACACGCCCACGAAGGTGAGCATTTCAGTGTCTTTCACGCAGTGCTATGTATGTATTTTCTACAGTCTATGTATGTAACGGCGGATGCCCCGCCCCCACATTCTGTCTTGTGTTTATAAAGCAGCATGAGCTCGGCTACGGAGTGGGTGGGAGGTGGGCGGGCTGTCCTCTGGCCTACGTCACCGTGCGGGGAGGAGGAATTCAGTGTCTCGTCTACAGTACCGCCCACTCATGAATATGCATAAGTAGGATGCAAATCAGCCTGTTTGTGTAGAGTTGCTCAGAAAGTGACTTTTCAGAGGTTAAAACTCTGGAAAACAGGCGAGTTTGGGAAAATAAACCTCAAATACTATGTTTTTGGGGTTCTTAGAACAAATGGAGATGGGTGAAAAATAACATGATATGGGACCTTTAAGATAAGTCTCCCATCAGAGTGTCGCCTTGTACTTGAGTTTTAAACGCAGCAGTACTGCAGAGTTTGACTGTTGTTTACTTACCTCTGAATAATCCCCGATGGGAAAGTCCTTCTTTTGTTGTGGGATTCCTGTTTATGAATGTATGGCATTAAATCATTTACATGATTGATTGATTTCACATGGGATTTCACTAAGGTCATATTCACTCTAGTGCTCCAGCTTAGCTCACTTTAATTGTGACAGGTTTGGTTCCGGCTTGTTTGGCCAGGTGTGAACGCCCAGCCGAACTCGCGCGGATCAAAGAAGCGGCCTCTCGTTAAAATCCAGATCGGGGTATCGGCAAAGTTTGCAACAGACTCTGGAGTGATTCATTATCACCTGGCACAGAACACAGACAGTGAACAAAAGTAAAGTAGGCCACACAGCCTTATGTGTAGGAAAAATAACTGGCCATAGCTCGAAATGAGTATTTTGGAAAGGGAACAAGAACCAAAGAAATTGCTGTTATTTGACTTTAACTCTGAGCATACTTGCTCTGGGTATAACCTTTTCAACTCAATAGAAAAATAAAAAAATACAATAAACAATATTATAAGTTAAAGTGCAAAAAGTGTAAACAACACAAAAACAGAGACTGACAGTTTAATGCTTCTAAAATTCCAACCAAATCATGACATTCTTCCAAAGAATATTCCTATCTGTTAGGGAACTTTTTATAACACACAGTCTACACAGTTCAGATTTAAGATATGAACATGTTCTTTTCCAAGAACATTTTCTGGCATTTTTTGGACATTGACTTTGTCTCCTGCAGTAGAAAAGACACAATCCCTTAAGAAAGTAGCACGGGTGGGGAAAAAACACCCAATTAATCTTTTGACGTTTTAATATGACAAAATAATGTTTCACAATATATTCTCCCACCTTTATCAAACAATGATGTAATGTGGATCAATGAGTTGAGATTCTTTTTTGTTATTTTCCTTCCTGAGAAATGCTTTGCAAACCGGGTCAAATCAAGATGGTAAAATCTTCAGGGTTTAAGATCGTGCTCATTTTAGCCAATTTCCGGACTGTTCTGGTGTGAAAGCAGCCTTACAGCTCGGTAGAAGACCAGATAATGAGATAATCAACACACATGGGCAGTCCAGGTACTGCTTTGGAGATTATTTGCAGAGATGTTGCTTCGGAATATCTAGGCATACACATGTCAACCAGTAAAGGCCAAGGCGTGGATTTGAGATACCAACCATCTACTGTAGCTAAATGTCTGCATTGCTAACTTGTCTTGAAAACGTAAAGTTATCAGCCTTAATTTACCATTCCCAAACTCTGTGTAATTTTGTCAGCTTTCTTTAAAAAAAAAAGAAAATTGAAAGCATGCTGTGTGTTGTGCAGAATGGTTTGTGGGTCAAGTTTCAGCTGTTCCCTTTGCGCTCAGTGACACAAAGTGTAAATAGTTTAAGGAAGCAGCAGAGCGATGAGAGATTAAATAGAACAAGTCTCCCTCATTCTCTAATCTTCCCTCACTCTTGCTCTTTCCCTCCCCGTTTCCCTGCTATCATCGTTAGATAATTTCAGTGACCTTTAAGTCTCCTGAAAGAGCGTATTCTTTCACACTGAAAAGTTAGTAGTCTTGTGTGGAACATTTCGTACAAGCTGATAGTGGGTGTTACTTTTATGTTTAAAGGCCACTGCTTTGCCATTTAGCTATACTTCCACGTTTTTTCCATGCATTTAAATAAAAAAAACAAAAAAACATGCACATTATCTTTCATCCATGTACAAAATAAATTCAAAAGAAATGGGAGTGAATTACATGTAATTAGTATCTGTTGTGTGCTTTATGAACACAGGCGACAATAGGATCGTAATGATGATTACTGTATTATTGCTTTATTTTCATGTAAATTAGGGCTACTGTGTACTTGTGCTGAACATATCTACAGTATGCAATTAGCACAAACATGAACAGGAACCATTCGATTGACTTGCAGTAACGATTACATCTTAAGTCTCCCTATTGATACCCTAAAGTTTCCTGATCTGGCTCATTTCCTTCTTCTTTGACCACTTGGATGGAATAACTTGGAGCTCTGTGACATTCACGGAAACTGTCAAAAGAAACTGATTGAAGTCACGCTCCGGTTGGTGCTCTCATACTTTACATTCGCCATTGTTGTCATCTTCCGCTTGGAGGAATCTCCCATCAAAAGAATGGCAGATGATTTGAAATGACCTCAGGATATTGCAGTTTCTTTTCGTTGTCTGTAATGATGTGAATGTAACGAGGTGTAACACAGAACAAAACAAATCTTAGATTATGTTTTCCTGAAAAAGTTTTTTTGGCAGGGTCAGTCAGTCATCAACTCACGATTGAGATCTCTGTTCCAAGGTCTATCAATGTTCTAATCCTCACCTCTTTGGGTCGTTAACCTTGGTTAATGACCCAAAGAACAAGATCGCAAGTATGAGTGGCTGAGATGTGTTTTCCGAGCCGCTCATCCTTACAGACAATTTGATGAGCTCAATCACCTTGGAGGGGATCAGAGTAGAGCTGCTGCTCCTCCTCCATGTTCAAAGAAACCAGCTGAGGTGGTTCGAGCATTTGGCAAAGATGTCTCCTGGACACTTCCTTTGGGGTCGACCCAGAACACTCTGGAAGGATTATACTGTATCTCATGCCTGACCTGGAATCCCCCCACAAGAGCTGGTGGAAGTGGCTGGGCAGATAACCGGCTTGGCTTTTCTGTTGAGGATGTTGCCTCTTCAACCCTAACTCAGCAGATGACGGAACAGAATATTAAGTATTCCCTGGCCGAATCATATAACCGGTCAGGGTAAGTTTGGAATTTCTGTGAGAATTCTTTGCCAAATGATCTGGAGAAACTCAACAATGGTACTGTATATATTGAAATGTAAGTTTTAGGTGAAATTTGAAGTCTTCCATGCTGCAGTATTTATTTGTAATGTGGAATCATTGGAAGGGTGACAACAGAGACACTATTGATCAATGCTGGTAAAACACTTTTGGAAACGTGAAGATGGCAAACAGTTTTAACAAGTAATGGTTGTCCTGGATATTGGTTAGAGATATCTACAATTCAATTCCTCTTATTCTAAATGAACTTTTCAGATATCTACAAAGTCATTCTGTCTAGGCGAATCTACATCGCCTTGCCTATTCATGACTATTGGGTTTGTCGTTGGAGATATCTCAAAGATTTCTCAAACGTCATGTCGACTTATCAAAACTCTGGTTAAAGATATCTTTAAATCCTCCTTCATTAAATATATCTATATTGTTTGCTTTGGATATTCCAAGTTAGGTTATTTGCTAGGCGAAACGATGTACCCTAATTAGCTCAAAGGAAAAAAGTGATTCAGTTTAATCTTCAGTGGAATTAGTTTTACCTAGGGACCACATGCGATTTGTAATAATTGCGGAGAATGTCTGTGATGTTAATCCAGTGCGAATCGGCGATGTCAGTAATTTGTAAAGTAAAAATTCCGCCGCAAATTACCTACTATATTTTGCTGAACTCCGAGGTCCTGTGATAATACTAATCCAATGTGAATAGGCATCTCTGTGATTTGGACAGAAATGGGCGGGATCTGATGCTTTGTTTCCGGTGCCACGGTCTGAGTTTACCTTGTACTGAGGTCGGTTAAGAGCATATATGTGTATGCGCGAATGCAACCCTAAACCCAACCTCATTCAATAAACTAATTATACCCCTCTCCGTTCACTTTGAAAACAAAAATACACAAAACTGATTTATTTTTCATTTTCCGGTAGTGTGCATGTGCATATATGCTCATAATCGATCTCAGTACAAGGTAAACTCAGACCATGACACATGGGATGCATGTTTATTTACGTTTGGCAAAGAATGGAGGCTGCATTGGAGTGTTTAGAAAACCTTTTAGGTCCCAGGCCAGGAAAACCTTACCGGCCCGTTAACGTACGGTAACAAAAAGAGAAGGAGCATTATCAGATGCAAATGGTAGACCACGTCCTGCTTTGCACTGTGCGGTAAGAATCTTTTTTTTTTTTTCCTGTTTGTAGCCTTCTATTCAATACAGCTGGCTAGCGCTAGCAGTAACTCAGCACCGAGCTGTGGTCAAAAGCCTGCAAAGTTGTTTTAACATCAACTCACACACTGTTGTTTCACGTTTTCAGATGTTCGTAAATTTCAGCAAAAATCTCAGGCTTCGGTTATCCCGTGCGAATGTGACACAAAAAGCAGACGCTGGGGGGTGATTTACTTATTACATGTGGTCCCTAGGTAAAAACAACGAATCCCGTGTGAATAGGGCTTTAGACGAATGACACTTGAGATACAGTACCTGTTCCTGTTGTGTTAATTCTGGATAGGCCCATTTAGGCCTTACCATGTATTTTTCTGGTATGAGTACATGGGACTTCAACTTCAGCTTTATTTATATAGCGCAAAATACAACAAAGTCATCTCAAAGCGCTGAACAAAATATAAAGTCCATAGTAAAAAAAGAAGAAAGAACCCAACAAGATCCACATGAACAGGCATTTAGCGACAGTGGGAAGGAAAAAACTCCCTCTTTTTTATAGGAAGAAATCTCCAGCAGAACCAGGTTCAGAGGTGGCAGCCATCCGCTTCGACTGGTTGGGGTTAGTGAACAGAAGGACAAACAGAATAGGATAGAAGGATCGTCCATCCAAGTGTCCCAGACTAGTTGAGCCGCGGACCATTGATCAGGAACCGCCAGCTCCAGCATCAAGACACCTGAAACAGAAAAGAGAGCGGAGGGCAAGGAGATGGCACAGACTGCAAGAAGAAGAGCAGTGTGATGGGTTATGCAACGAGGGACAGAAGTGGGGGGGTTGTCTACAACCCAGCACAACTGTGTCTGCCTGGACAATCATCCCATTGCATCCCATTAGAGCTATGTGCAGTGTATGGAATGGAATCTTTGGAAGAGTAACTAATTGAATAATGATAGCTTGGTAGCGTTGACCAAAATATGTGACAGATTCCATTGTTACTGAATCGCTCTGCTCATCCCTCCATGTCCTTCCTCACCTTCAGCTTCTTCTTCTTCCTTTTATCAACCAAACTGAAAACTGAAAGCTGCTTCTCAGAGCAAGAAATCGGTCTCACTCCACCGGGCAAAGTAATAGAGAAATGACTCGAGCAACAGGCAATGGTTATTTACAGCTTTTCTTTATTTATTTGCTCAAACGTTATCTGCTGCTGCTGGGAAAGGGGGAGGAAAGAGCAATATTCATTACTTTAATGGGGCTGCCCTTAACAGATATTCCTGGTTTTATTTCCTTTCTCCTGGATTTCTCATGTATTAAAGTGTGCGGGGAATGCAAAGAGGTGCTTTTGTTCTTTCAACCAGAATAAAAAAAAAACTACTACTAATTAGACTTTCCTGCTAACTTTAATTTATGTTTTGCATTCTTTCACTAAAGCACACAAAGAATCAGCCAGATGAAGCCAACATTGGTTGTTTGGTTTCTCTCTTTTTTAAATCCAACTGTAGTTATTTAATCCATATCACAACTTAACCTTCTAGTAGGACTTTTATTAGGCTCTGCCGTGGGACTGCTGAGTAGCTAAATGCCTTTAAAACTAATAGTTGCTAGTTCAGTGAATTACGTGCCTGAATAATGAGCTGCTTTGGCACTTTCTTGGCTCCCCAGTGGAGACACGTTGTCAAAGATTAGATGGAACGTCTAAATCTAGTTGTTTCAACAGTCTGACACTTTCCTTTAGCAGCTGGTTTGCCTTTCATTCATCTTGTTTGTGTGTTTTATAAATGGCTTCTTTTAAACTTCCATTCTTTGTCGTTCAGCACTTCGTCACTTCTCAAAAACTCAAAAGTTTCTAGAAATGTCCAGTTGTAAAAATGGAAGGGTGAGATGGTTTGGATGAAATTGTGAATGATAGAAAGCTGTTATTGTAGATTCAGGGCTGAGCATCAAATCCATCCGAGAGCTTGTCCAAAAAACCAAAACTTTTTCAGGAGCAGGGCCAATACTGCTTCAACGAGGACAACTCTTCTTCCTCTTCTACTGTTTCAATCCTGATCTTATCCAAGAATAACTACAGTTGAATTACTTATTTTTTGACCACTTTTTGTTGGAGTAAAGTCTCAGAGCAAATGTCTTAGTTCCAATTCAAATAATTTCTTTATAGATATGGAGGTCATGCAGAAAACATGTTGCAGAAGACTTTTTTGAAGATAACTATTTTTTCATTAAAAAAAGTGTGTTATTGCCAGATTTGTGGCAGATTGCCTGAAAAACAGGCCAATCGTCCTCAAGGTGGCGCCACAGCAAACCTCTAAAGTTAAAAATCTTGAAATTCACAACAAATCAACTACATGTGCTACAGATTTACAACTTTAACCAAACTGTAGCCCCAACACGAGAGAAACTTTGGTTCACTTAAACCTATTGCGATATTTATGACGTCTATAACTTTTTTTTTTTTTGATTTATCAAAAATTGAGCCCACAGTGCATCAAAAAGTTTAACTATAAATGGCATATTTATATACATATATATATATATATATACTGGCAAATTTTTGCTAAATACATTTTAATCATTCGTATAAAAATGTCAACATTTAGAAGTCATGGTAGATGTATATATTTTTTTACAGCATTTTGAATTTCACTTTCATGCAAAAATGGCATTTTTAAGCAGCAGTGTTTCACTTATAGAGTCAATAAACTATTGTTTAGAACAAATTCCCAACATTTTCATGCTATCTGTATCCGATATGTGTATTATTGTATTTTTCTTAATTCCTGAATTTTTGACCACAGATTAAATTCTGCCTTTACACGCTAACAGCTGCTGTGTTGTTTTGCCTAAAATTGCCTGGCCCGGACCATTGCTGCGCAGCCGCTATATTATCAAAATTGCAGCACAGTGGTTGTAATAAAAATGCTTAGTTGTAAACAGACATTTTTGTTGAGTTAATTTCACCACTGATTGTGGTCCTACTCTGCTGTCATCTCTCTTCTTTCTGGCCTAAAGCTAAAACAGCTAATCCTGGACTTGTTTCTGAAAGTTGGTATGGCTCACGTATCAACCACCCTCTGATAATCAGGAACAGTTTGTTCAAGCAGGATTGATTTGTCACTTAAAATGACTGCTACTCTGGAAGAAATGAGACACAGATTGAGCATCAGTCTAAAGCTGGAGGTAATTGGTGATACAAACTACCAGCACATGTCGATCCAAGCTTCTGAGGTTATCCTTCTCTAGTTTGTGACATTGCAACAATACTTTTGTTCGACTACATTTCTGTTTTTGTTGCATTTCGGTTCCACTCATAAGATTCCATTCTCAGATATCTACAATGACATAAATTAGAATTAGAGGTTATAAGTGCACAAACATGAGCTTGTAACAGCGTTATTGTCAGCATGCGTAGAAGTTTTTTTTTTTACTTCATACCATGATTTTTTGTGTTTGCCTCCAAAAACTTAGCCAAAGTAACTTCTCATCACATTTCTGGTGTTTTCACAGAAACTGTGGTGGATGTTTATTTCAGGGCTTACGCGGAAAGATCTGAATCCATCCAAAAATGAATGTCTCACAGAGTGAGGCTTTAGGGGACAACTGGAACAAAAACAATGTCAAGCAAATCACTGTCCTCCAAGTCTGGAGAAGAAACACAAGAAATCACAGTGAGAAAGAGGTAAAAACACTTCTTAACATCCATCGAGATCAGTGGTTTTGTGCCCAAGGTTCACCAAAGGACAAGTACAAATCTGAAGGCACAACTATTGTGTGTTATCACTCATATCATGTACAATATCTGTAAATGTGCAGAATTATTTACTAATGCCAAATAAAATGTGACAGACAACTATATTACTCATGAAATAACTAGGGCCCTATAAAATCTGTTTTATTTTTTTTTCCAACTTCCATTTATTTTTTTCCCAAATTCCGTGTTTTTCGCGTTAATTTTTTAAAATTCATTTTTTTCATAAAAAATTAGTTTTTAACTCCTGTGAGGAAATAAAATACTTACTAATATATATATAAAATGAGAGCTTAACTATATTATATGATATTGTTACTGAATTAAAAATATCTCAATTTATATCGTATTTCGTCGTTTTGAGAAAAAACATTGAAATGTGAGTTTTGGTCCATGTGGCTCAGCCCTTTCTGCCAGGCTATAAGTGATGTCTGGATGTTTTTTTTTTTTTGTCTTTTTGTGAACTTTAGTTGTATTGAAATGTGAGAGATTTGGAACAATCACAGGAGCTGAAACTCTAGCTCAGTTTGTAAGGACACATTGACCGTGTATTCTTTCCTTTCCATTCAGAGCAAGGACTAATGGTTTGTTTAAAAGCCAGCTCACTGTTCCTATTGGTGGGAGGTGTGAATAAAAAAAATCAAAACATGCCCAGCCCGGACGAGCGGCAGAGCTAGCCAGCATGGCTTTCACAGAGGTGTGAGAGGTGCCCTTCTCTGCCTCTAATGCATCTGGGGGTGCATGATTGATTTTTTTTTCCCCCCGTGCAGGAGCTGGTGTCTTAATGTCCTAATGCATTGCTCTGTCACAGAGGACTGCTTTGGCAAGCTGCCCTTTCCACAGACTGATCTGCCACTTCATTGGACGAGACCAGGGTAAATAAATAAAGAGGGAGGCTGCAAAGAGCACAGATGTGCAACAAGCATGATTACACCAGCACAAATGTACCTGCACGTATACGCACACATACACTCACCATCCTGCAATACAGACAAATGCAACCATTAAATTCAGACACAATCTTACAATCCTGTTTATTGTTTTTCTTTTACTTTACTGGATATTGATTTAATGTAGTGAGGCAGTTGTGTTACAGTGGTTTTGCTGCTGGAGAAAAAATACAGTCAAAATCAATATATTTGATAGTCCTTTGCTGGGAAATGCCCCAAAGTTTTGTAATATTATGTTTTGTATCTATCTTTGTCTCAATGCATCTACTTTACCCCCTTTTATTGGATTTTTTTTTTTTTTTGCCAAATAATTCAACGTAGGGCCTTATTGCACTGATGTTAAAGTTGAATTTTGCCTCAAACACTCAAATGTCTGTTTAACAGTGGTTTAGACAGCAAATATATACTGTAAGCAGGGGAAACATAGTACATGAGGCTAACTGTGAGAAAATTATTTCTGTGGGGAAAACAAGAAGAACAGCAAAATAGAGAAAGCAAGATGTTAAAAATAAATAAATAAATAAAAGCATAAAGGAAAAAACGATTTATTATTATTTTTTATTATTTTGTTCTAAAATGTTGACTTAGCAGAAAAGATGCTGAGCCAGCATTCCTCTCCTACTTTAATTAATGACTAAAGCAGTTTGGTGTAAAGCTGACAGCCAACACCTGCTTGTCAAACAGTTTGGTTCTTAATGAATTCATAAATGCATGTATTGGCATTTTCTCCAATATTATGCAATCTTAATGTTATTTTGCAAAATTGACGGACATGTTCTTATATAAATAGATCAAAGATGGGTAACTTCTATCACAGCAACAAAAATGTGATTGTCTGATCCGAGAGTCACATTATCCACATCTGTCAGCATATTTTTTCCTTAAATGATCTGAGCATGAACAATATGGTTTGTTTGTGTTGTTATTTTGTGTATTTCTGTTGTCATTTTGTATATTCTTTTCTTATTTTGTGTATTTTTGGGTTTGTTTTTTGTGTTCCAGGAGTCATTTTGCATATTTTGTTTTGTGAGTCACATTGTGTATTATTTTGGTTATTTGGTATCATTAGAAAACATGTATATATTACATATATAATATACATTTTTTGTTATTTTTTGTAGTCTTGTCTTGTATGTTTTTGGAAGAAAAAAAATGCATATTTTTGTTGTCCCTTAGTGCATTTTCTCTATTTTCTATGTTTGTTTGTAATTTTATCAATTTAATGTAGTTTTGTGTATTTTTATTGGTCTTTTTTGTAATTTTCTGTGTTTTTTGTAGTCATTTTGTTCATTTTACTTTAAGGGAACGTGGCCGATGGGCTGCAGTTGCCAATGTCTGCCGTAGACCAACCACTTCATGAGTTGGCAGATTGATTTCAGCAAATTTTCACGCATGCAAACCTTTAATAATGATGTAATTGCCATTAAATTTCTAGAAAGACGTGTTCTGAATTATAGAAAAGTGGCTGTGTTATGCTTTAAAATTCACTCGTACATGGTAAAATGCAGCTTTGAATACTGACGGCGAGTGCCAACAACTGTCCTATGAGAAATAATTCTCAAAGTACAGCTTTTTGTTGCCAAAAAATTGCAATTTGCAGCTTCATTGGAGTGTTAACATTTAATGACCTGAAGTGGAAGCAGTGGGGGGGGGGGGGGGGGGGGGGCTTAGGAATTATCCAGCATCAGAAATCTTCTTCACCCTACTCTTTTACACTAAAACACAATAGATATCAACTGTAATTGTTGCACGTTTTGTTTATGTGCTCCGAGGAGGAGCTGAGAGACAAACGCATACATTTGTTGTCTGATCCCTTTGCTCTGAGTGCCCTCCTGCCCCCTTTTCACTGAAAACTCTGCGATGCTTGTTGAAAGCTACTGTCAGGAGGTTTCTCGTCAATGGCAAACAACAAGCTCAGTGGACTGCTCCCAGTGGTAACCGAGAAAAACCAATAGAACATTTAAGTACAACCACTCACCTCTCACCCCGGGATAAGCAAACTGGCTGCCTTGTAATGTGGAACGTTAAAAACCACGATCAGGGTTCACTTTCCCTTTAACTCTTTTGCTTTTTTTGGTTTATTAGACTTGGGATCGCAGCTCAGTGCACGAGTAAAATCCTTCTGAAGAGTAGGATGCAGAGGTGGCAAAAGTACTAGTCAGGGTTAGGGTTAATTACAATTGTAATTGAGTACTTAATAAATAATTACATTTATGGCGTGATCTGTTGCTGTCGTAATTGCAATTTATGTGTAATTGACTTTAGATCATTGACTTTGTAATTGTAGTTTCCATAAAATTTCTATAAAAATTGTAAATTATAATTTAAAGCAAAACTGGGGGACCAGGTTACAATTCTGTGTAAAATTCTATGTACAGTTCTAAAATCTAGGGGTACACTGACACAAAAAAGCCTCAGACGCTCACACCAAAATGATTAATACCTATATTTTCATTGATTAGGAAGCCTAACATGGTAACCAATAGATAGGAAATAAATTAGATGATAGATATTTGTTTTTAGTGTATTTTACAGCTGATTTAGGACCCGTTAGCATTAGAAATGCTAAAAGAAAGCTAACACAAGAGGAAGATTAACTTTTATTAAGTTATTTAATTATTATTGTCATGAATTGAAATTGAACTTTAGTAATTGTGAACATAATTATAATTGACTTTCTGGGGATAAAAATAATTGTAATTTAATTGTAATTGGAAAAAATGCTGGTCACTGTAATCGTAATTGAACATGGATAACTGAAGATGTAATTGTAACTGAAAAATGTAATTGACCATAAAGCATGGATACTTGATAAAAAAATGACTCTGGGAAAAATAAATGTATTGAAGTTGATCTCTTACTTGTGTAAAAGTAAAAAAAAAAAAAAAAAAACTACATGCTACTAAATGTACTTAAGTATAAAATAAAACCAATATCATTTCAATAATAAGACAGGGTTTTAAACCAGAAACATTATGAACTTACTGGTACATGGAAACACGTTCAATCTGTTACCTTTGAACACATGGAGAATTTAGCACTCATCATAAATACAGTTTCTTAATTAAATACAATTAAATACAAATGCTCAATAAAACCCAGAGCAGCTTTGATTTTAACATTTAAAAAAACTTGAAAATGTTAACCATAAAACTAAGGGACCTGCCTAAAAGAAAAAAAGCTCAAACTACCAAAATTGTGCATCTTTTTACGTCGCGGCGTCATCTTTGAAGGTCTTAAAAGTAACGAGCTCATTTTTAAAATGTAAGGAGTCACAAGTACAGATATTTCTTTAAAAAAGTAAGGAGTAAAAGCAAAAAGTTGCCAAAATAAGAAATACTCAAGTAAAGTACAGATAACCGAAAATAACGACTTAAGTACAGTAACAAGTGAAAGTGTACATAGTGTTTATGCCTTGTGTTATTTAATTCTATTGTATTTTTTTCTTAACTTATTTCATTATTGTTTGATGCTGTTATATTTCCTGTTTCCCTGTTTTTTGGAACTTCTGCAACATCTAAATTCCCCCATTGGGGATCAATAAAGTTTTATCTTATCTTAACGAAGTAATAGTACTCCGTTTCTTGTCACCTCTGGTAGGTTGTGAGCTTCCTATTTGCCTTTGCAGCAAAAGGAGGAAAAAGCATCTGAAAAAAATGTCGATTTTACCGAAAGCGAACTGTCACGTTGGAGCCCAATTACACTAAGAGCTGCACTTGTGTTAAAATAAATGGCAAGAAAAGGTATTGAAAAGGAGTCATCTACACATGGACCTGTACATTTCATGCCTAAGTGGACGGAGATGAATTCACTGCTTCCAATGAACTGCAGAACATGTGCTTTTTCTTCTTTTTCCTATTGCTGCTATAAAGTAAAGCCCGCGTTACAATGATGAGCGTCAGAAGTTAAGTGTACGTCTTGTATCTGCACCCTGGAATTAGTGTGTCGTGTGTGCTTCTGACATGAACTCTTTAACCATGAAAAGCTTTTACTTTAGATTGCCTATGTAGTTTACCATTGAATCCACATGCAATACGTTTGGTTTTACATTAGCGTTCCACTCCAACATGTGAGTGAAAATATAGACTATACTATTCCATACTATCCTATTCTATACTGTATTATATACAGAGTCGGCGCCAGACTAAATTCAGTGGAGGAGGCATTAAGAAAACTGCGGGGGGCACAAATGTTTGTTTATTCCTGGAGTTATTCTATTTATGATTACGAATACGAATAGATACTTTGTACCAGGGCTCCCCCTGTAGAGTGGGAAGAGTGGGGTGGGGGGGGCAAGGTCCGTGAATGCCCCCGCCCCCCCTTTTTTTTTAGATATAAACAAAAATTTCCTGTGTGGCAAAATAGATCATACATTTCATTGAATAATCCCAACCAGCCTTTAAATCAGAAATATTTCTGCCATATATTCACAATTAAATGTGTGCAGCTTCATACAAACCTTCATTTGAGGCTTTAGTTGACTGTTTATCATCTACTGGTTAATTATAAATGTATGTTATAGACTAAAATAATTGATAAAAATAAAAAAGAATAATTCCCGACATAAATATCCAATTTGCACAAACTCAAAACGGGAATGCAATAATCGACAACAGCTGTTTTATTTCCATATAGTAAATATTGCTAAGCATTTTTCCATGTTTGAAGCCAAATTCTATTCTATGAATAATGTATCCTATTTTATATGCAATTATGCTTTACTACACAGTTTTATCATTTCAACTATATCTTTTATATCAACAAAATTGCACAAAAACATCACCAAATCTCACCATGATCTGTTTCTAAATTCATTATTACACACAGCTAATTATTAGCATTCATAGCTGATGATCTTTAATTTTAAATAAAAAGTACCAGGTTATAGTTATGATTAGGGAAATGCCTTGAATGTAATCACTTCACTTTATTTAATGTATAGGGGTTAATGGTGTCCCAGCCTATGGTTAAGAAATAATATTCTATTTAATTAAGCATAGATGATGATGTTGGCCTCGACACCTATACATATATTATGTTACAGTAGGAGAAAGACTGAGTTTTCTTTAGCTTTAAATGAGTACCAAGGAGGTCATATGGAAAGTGATGTAGATGTTATTTAAATAAATAAAGTTAATGGCAGGGTAGGTAAATTGCGAAAGCTAGCATGATTTTGAATGTAGCATCCTCCGACGGCTCCGCCTTTGAAATGTCGTTATTAGAAGATCTATGCTGAACAAAACGCATTATTGTACACCATATTTGTTTTGTTAACCACATTTGTGAAAACAGTGGAAGATCCCTTTAAAAGTCTTTTTTCATTGGTCGAAGTATTTACAGGTTTACAGCTGCTACAGAAGACAGATTATTTTTTTTTTCGTCACTTTTTCAGAGCACGAGATCTTAATTTCTGTAAATTAAAGAAAATTTAATCGAAAAACTTAAAAAGTGTATCTGGAGAAAATCAGTTGAATCTAAACAATTAACTAATTTGGATGTAAATGTTGGATGCAGATAAGATTTTTGATAGTTTCATAGAGAATGTCTTTATTTAAAAAAATATCTAGTTCATTTTATTCTTGATTTTAAACAGAATCTTTATTCTTCATTCCACTATCAGCCAAAGCAACAATTGCCCCATGCTGCTCAGCGACCTCTGACCTTTACACTTTGGTGCAGTGGTCATCTGATTGAAGTGGTAATGACTAAAAGGTAAGATTATCCCGGGTCATTATCTGCAAAGACACATTAGATGATTTTTCTCTGCAGAGACACGGTGTGGGTCAGAGCTGTTAGAGCTGTCAGTCTGAGAGAAACCAGATACAATATACACCACCTCCAGAATTATTGGATTTTACTTCAACATATTGTTGAAAATGAGCATTTTCAACATTATTGTGCCCTTGTCTGTGTTTTCCAAGTAAAACAGATATGTAAAGTGTGTAATTCATGCAAATAAGTGACAGACTTCAGTCCCTGCACGAGCCTCACTTTAAATTCTGTTGATTTTGTGGCCATTTTTTTTTAAATTTAATTTGGAGACATTTTGTGCAGTAATTTAAGGGAAATTGCAGGGTTAAAAATGACGGTAGCACTTTACTTTAACTTCGATACGTAAGTGTTACATTACGCTGTCATTATTATAACTACATGACACCTGTCATTAGCATGAATGATGTGCCATGAATACATATGTATTTAATAATAATGCATTGATAATGCATCGTTTTCTCATAGACACTCAAAGTCACTTTACAGAATTAAGGCATTATTCTTTCACTCCACACTTAGTGGTGGTAAACTATGATTGTAGCCACAGCAGCCCTGGGGCAGACTGACGGAACCGAGGCTGCCAAAGTGCGCCATCGGCCCCTCCGACCACCACCAACACTCACTCACACACTACATTCATACTAGGCAATGTGGGTGAAGTGCCTTGCCCAAGGACACAATGACAGATACCACTGGGGTGACTGCCACCCCACTGTGGCACATGGAATTCTCAGTGGTCTCCATCCAACTACTAACCAGGCCCAGACCTGCTTAGCTTCAGAGATCTAATGGGATCAGGCAATGACAGGCTGGTATGGGTATTAAGTAGTGCTGTTTATTAATCCTAGTCCCATCCTTCACATTTTAGTAAAAGTATTTTAATTTTGTGTATTTAGTTTTAAAATGTCAGCTACTGCCCTCTTGGCGTTAAATAATAAATTTTTTGGGTTTGTATTTTGGGCTATTTTTTTTTCTGTTTTCCTAACTAAATTTTTTCTATGTATTTTTTTTCTGTTTTTGCATGAAAAACAGAAAAAAAAATAGTAAGTGAATGCAATACGCTTCTGTAACACCTGTATCAGATTTAGTTGACTAAGATCTTACTGCCCTCTTGGCATTGAACGCCTGTTATTACAACGGGATTTTGCTATTGGCTGAAACAGATTCCTCAAGATTCCCCTGCGTCATCAACTTTCACTGTTGGCCCCGCCCCTCCTAAAAGCTGAGAGGAGGGAGGATGGTTTCCTCCCATCACAGCCCTCAGTGAACATTGATTGACAGCCATAATGAGGAAGTCTACTGTAGCGGTGATGTTTTTAACTCTGTGCTTTTATAAAGAGCTGATTCTGCGCTAATCAGAGGGTTCATCAAGCTATGTGTGTATGTACAGACACACCTATGCTAAGTGTGTATTCCCGTCTCTCTCTGCGTGTGTGCGGATGTGTGTGAACGTCTTATCGTTATGTGCGCGAGGGAGTGGAAGAGCTGGGCTGTTTGCCCCTGAGTGGTGTCTGTAAGGCTGTGTGTTTGCTTCATGTCGTGATTGTGTGTGTTTTTTGTAGTAGTGACACATCTCAGCGGTCTGAAGTCGCTGTGTGTGTGTGTGTGTGTGTGTGTGTGTGTGTGTGTGTGTGTGTGTGTGTGTGTGTGTGTGTGTGTGTGTGTGTGTGTGTGTGTGTGTGTGTGTGTGTGTGTGTGTGTGTGTGTGTGTGTGTGTGTGTGTGTATACAGACACATCACTGTGTGTATTACCGCACAGGGCTGACCGGCTATCTGACTGGGCATGTCTTACTGCTACAGCAGTGTTTAGTTACACTTTAACCCTACCTAACCCCACTAGATCCCTCCCCCTAACGCAAAAAATGCCAACATAGCTCCAAAGGTGTCATCATTTAGCGAACGACACGTCATGACTACCATCATGCGATATAAACAAGTTCCTTCAAATATTCTGGAGTTTAATTGAATTCTGAGATATGTAAGTGAATTAGTTTGTAATTAAGACAATTATTCATGTTTTCTGTCATTTTCTCCTGTAGGTCATATTTGATGCTGTAAAGCAGTGGAAGAGAGAAAGTGGAAAATTAACAAACGGAAACATTAAAATATGAAGTTTTATAATTTTTTAATGAAAAATGATCATCATAATAATGATGATGGAAAGGATCTTAATTAGGACATAAACTGAAAATACAAGGTTCAGTGTTGGTCCCACACCAGGTGGGAGAAGACCAGAAATGATTTTAAAAAAAACTATAAAAATGAATTAATTCAAGAGGCACTAAATACAGTTTGATTTACAAAGTTAGATTATTTCAAATGTGAGTTATCACTCATTAATTCCATCATTATGCTTTTTATAGTTGTTGTTTTTTCCATAGTATTCTGAGCAAAATGTTGTTATTGGAAAAAGGGGTAGTTAAAAATTTGAAATTAGAGAAAGGGGGTACTTGGGCCAAGAAATTTTGAGAACTACTGCTTTAAAAGCTGGGATTTGGCCCCTGGGCCAAGAGTTTGACACATGGTCTAACATAAACAAGGTAAACAGTCAAATACAAACAAAAAAAATAGAAAAAACAAACCAACCTAGAGCTACACCTGTTTGGACGTTTTGTCTGTGACATTCCTTATAGTTATGAAGTAGCTCTTGAATCTTCGTGCTGTAACTATTTGGATCAGATTCAATAGTTGAATTCATTAGTGGATAGAAAGGATTGGCCTGGAGACTGTAAAATGGCAGCAGAGCAATGCATCTTCTTCTATAACTCCATCAGCCACTAATTAAGACTAATGAGCAGGCGTTAGGGAAAGTGGCAGACTCAAAAACTTAATTAATGTCAGGACCCATGACGCCTGGCCACAACAACTTCCTTTGCACCTTCTTAGTACACGGCCGCTCATTGCTGCTGCTTGCAGTTCTTAAGACGATCCACTAATGACACCATAAGCCTTGAACTGGCCTTAAAATAATCTCTGATTAGCTCGTAAATGTCAACGCGGTTATCAAATGTTTTTTTAGAAAATAGTATACAGTCTGATCCAGTTGCCAGTGTCATGCATATGAATGTTGACTTACCCATTTTACAGCAGTAAGTCAAGAAAACATCAAAGCAATCAGCAGACGCTTCTGAAGAAGACTGGCAGTTGACAGTCGAAACATGTCAGGAGATCAAAGTAAATTTCCTGAAAAAAGGTTGCCTGAATAAATGAAACCATAACATATTATTCAAAAAGACAAAATGAACACGATGACATTATTATGTGGAAGTCAAGAAAACATCAAAGCAATCAGCAGAGGCCTCTGAAGAAGACTGGGGGTTGACAGTCGAAACATGTCAGGAGATCAAAGTAAATTTCCTGAAAAAAGGTTGTCTGAATAAATGAAACCATTACATATTATTCAAAAGAAGACTAAAATGAACTTCCTGGAATTATTACAACAGTGTACTAAAAAATTCTGCCATATTCACGTCGACAACATTTTTTTTCAAGTGACAATAACGAGACTATGATTGATTAAAGGAAAATGCATGTGAACGAAAACTATATCAACGGAACAATAATGTTCACATAGGACAAAATCAGAGGGGAATCCTTTTATTTATTTATTCATTTATTTATTTGTTTTAAGTATCCAATTAAAACTACTTTTCTTGCATGGAAGGCGGGACAAAAGGATTGTGTTTGTGGATGTAAGACGACTAATGTAGTGATATGTATTGATCCTATATCAGGTTGATGAATGCTAATTTAACCTTTAAAAAATGCTTTTATGCTTTATATTTTAGTCGACTATATCTTACAGATGCGTATTGCATTCACCTGGAAAAAAAAAACCCAACAAAAATCTTTTTTTTCCTAAATTATTTATTTTTTGGGTTTGTATTTTGGGCTATTTTTCTTTTTCTGTTTTCCGGACTAATTTTTTTCTGTTTTTCAATGTATTTTTGTTTTTTGTTTTTGCATTAAAAACCGAAAAACAATTAGGAAGTGAATGCAATACGCTTCCGTAATATCTGTATCAGATTTAGTCGACTAAGATCTTAATTTCCATTGAGTTGACTATTCCTGAAATAGTCTTGAAGACTAGTTGAATTTTAGTCAAAAGGCAATGACTAAACCTAAATTAAAAAAAAAAAAAAAAATGTTTTCAAAATTAAGACTGTTTTTTTATGTTTCTGCACATCGAGTTTGTGTCCTTAAGTTTCTTTTGTGTTGCTTTTACCAGAATATCTCCAGTAAAATGCAATCCCATCAGTAATTTTATTCATTGGTTCAGTAATCAACTTCTTTTGTCCGTCAGTGTTTAAAAAAAAACTACTTTTAAACCACTTATTCCTCTGTCAACCCGAAAACCCTCCATCGCCACTTTTCAAAATGGTGAACAGTGAACATTTCTTGCCGGTATCGAGTGAGTGCGCACATGAGCTTTTCAGATGAGTTAAACGATTCAGCAGGAGCCAAGGTCAAGATGAAGAGTCAGAATTGACAGCCCTGATGGTCGTCCCACTGTGCTATCTAGGCCTGACAGACTGCCAAGTCACAGGGAGGCACACTTCCTCTCAGCTCATTTCAGAAGATTTTACACTGAGTCATGTTGAGAGGGCACCCACTGAGCCAACCTTCCTCTGACACTGTTAGTAAGACACAAAGAAACCCCCAAAAAACTGAATTTGGTGACCACATACCAATGAAGGACATTGTGCCTTAAACAAACTGTAATCACCCATATTAAAAAGGAAGTGTCTCCTAGTACGTAATACGCATCCATATACCGGCATTCTATCTGTACAAAAGATGACGTTAACGGAAGTCACGTGACCACGTGTGCGGTTAGGATTAGTTCGTTTGTAATGTAGGTTAGGTTAGGGTTAGTTTGTCCGTAACGTAGGCTAGGTTTAGGGTTAGTTAGTCCGTAACGTAGGTTAGGGTAGGGTTAGTTTGTCTGTAACGTTGGTTAGGTTAGGGTTAGTTTGTCCGTAACGTAGGTTAGGTTTAGGGTTAGTTTGTCCGTAACGTAGGCTAGGTTTAGGGTTAGTTAGTCCGTAACGTAGGTTAGGTTTAGGGTTAGTTAGTCCGTAACGTTGGTTAGGTTAGGGCTAGTTTGTCCGTAACATTGGTTAGGTTGGGGTTAGTTAGTCCGTAACATAGGTTAGGTTTAGGGTTAGTTAGTCCGTAACGTAGGTTAGGTTTAGGGTTAGTTTGTCCGTAACGTAGGTTAGGTTTAGGGTTAGTTAGTCCGTAACGTAGGTTAGGTTTAGGGTTAGTTTGTCCGTAACGTAGGTTAGGTTTTGGGTTAGTTTGTCTGTAACGTAGGTTAGGTTTAGGGTTAGTTAGTCCGTAACGTAGGTTAGGTTTAGGGTTAGTTTGTCTGTAACGTAGGTTCGGTTTAGGGTTAGTTTGTCTGTAACGTAGGTTAGGTTTAGGGTTAGTTAGTCCGTAACGTAGGTTCGGTTTAGGGTTAGTTTGTCCGTAACGTAGGTTAGGTTTAGGGTTAGTTTGTCTGTAACGTAGGTTAGGTTTAGGGTTAGTTAGTCCGTAACGTAGGTTCGGTTTAGGGTTAGTTTGTCCGTAACGTAGGTTAGGTTTAGGGTTAGTTTGTCCGTAACGTAGGTTAGGTTTAGGGTTAGTTAGTCCGTAACGTAGTTGACATATTAATACAAACGGAAGTACAAGTGCGTAGTGTCTCATTGGCCAGTTTAGGTCACGTGGTGCACCTATCACGTGACTTAAACTGGCCAATGAGGGGCATTGCGTACAGATAGAATGCCGGTATATGGATATGTGTTACGTATTGACAGCCACTGCCTATTAAAAACCTGTAATCAGTTCTTTTTCCTGGAGATGTGATGAGAACGCTCACCTTTTTGCTCATTTGATTGACAGTTTCCATTGATTTTTTTTTTTCTTTTAATAAATGTAAAGAAGAAAGTCATTTTATCCCTCCAAATTCAATCTTAAATCCATGTGAGTTCCCACTGCCAATCAGCGGTAATTAAAATGCCAGTATCATTACCTTCGAAGGCAAGATAAAGATTCTGTTAATTCCATATGTGTCAGGTTCAGTAAAGCTTGCCAACTATTTCTGATGTGTTGAATGATGATATCAACTTAGCACATTCATGTGGAATGGTAGCAGTTAGCCACGGGTGATAATTAATTTACAACAACATTTCTTTCAAGTAATTAATGTATGTAAGGTTCTTTAAGTCTTATGTCATTTATTTAAGGTTAAAAGCTAGATATAGCTCTGCCTTTGTTCCCATTATATGATGCTCACATTACAAAGTAATGTGTTAATGAAACACCATTACTTTTGGCAGTAACTCTGTAGTGTAACACATTACTTTTTAAATTAACGAACCGAAACGTATTTGAAACGTTGTCATTGTTCTAGATGAAATACGCAAACATGCCAATTCTGAAGTAACGTGGCAATTGCCTCGTGTTAGCGCGTGCTACAATGACTTCCTTCACTTGCAGATATTTTCACTATTTCTATTTAATGGAAGACAAAGACAAAAATATTGTAGTTAAATGTGAGTTGTTTCTATCTACTGCCAGAAACGATTTAAAAGAGTCAAACCACGCTATCCATGCAAAAGCAGCTGGATTTCAACCAAGGAACGGCTAACTAGCATAGCATGTCAGAGTGGCACATGGCACATCAAACGTATAACATATTGATATTAGTAATGTGAGTCAGGCATTAGCCAGTAGTTAACACACACAAGTAAAATGTGTTACACAAAATAATTTCCCACGATAAACCAGAATTTTATTAATTTCATTGCTATCCAATATCTATTGCTCTGTTTGACTATTTGTTTAACGCTATTGTTGCTATTATTCCTACTATTACTATCATTCATACTTTTGTTGGTTTATCCTTGATCCTGTTGTTTTTTGGTTTTGTTTTTTTAATGCACGTAATTACGATACCAAATAAAATATGTATCTATGTTTTGACAAAAGTATATTTCATTTTAACAATTAGGAAGGGTTCGGTGAATGCGCTAATGGAGCTGGCAGGGACCACTATCTCCAATTATAGTTTAGGCTTATTTGTCATGAAATTTTTGTGTATTTTGTTTTTTGTTAAAGCAAAACCTCTCCTGATTCTGTTAGAATATGATATAAATATAAGGAAAATTTTTTTTAATTTAACAATGACAACATTACAGTAGTTGGAGGAATGTAATGTTTTAGTTTAGTTTGGTTTAGTTTTCATCGTAACGGATTCATTTCTGATTTGAATAATGAGTAAACTAATTTGAAGTAACCTTTCTTTTCTTTTAGTAATCAGCACAACACTGTTTATTGCAGTGTTTCTCAAATGGGGGTACGCAACAGCGCTACAGGGGGTACTTGAGAGAGAGAGAGAGTGTAGAAAATTACAAATTAAAAATATAGGGTTTTATAATGTTTGTTTTTAGTTAAAAAATTATAATCACACTGAATTTAACCAGAAACGTACAAAACAAGACACAAAATAAAAGAAAAAAATATACTGAATAATAAAAATAAGAGACAAGCAACTACAAAATACACAAAAAACACACACAATGATGATGTAAATGATCTTCATTTGAACATTAATTGAAAATACAAAGATCAGTGTAGGGCGATGACAAGAAATGATAAAAACTATAGAAATAAATCTATTCAGGAGGCACTAAATACAGTTTTATTCCACTTATTTACATAGTTAGATTCTTTAAAAAGTGAGTTATCACTCATTCATTCATCATTATTATCTATAGTTGTTTTTTTTTTTACAGAATTCGGAGCAAAATGTTCTAGTCGGACAAAGGGAGTACTTGGATTCAAAAGTTAGAGAAAGGGGGAACTAGAGCCAAAAACACATTCAGTATCCCAAGCAAGATGTAACATTAGCTCTATAAACAATTACCAATACAAAGTTATTAATCATTGATTTAATTTTTTTTGGCAGCTTTGTTGTCATTCATCCATTTAGACAAAAAAAAAAACTTTTTTTATTTTCTTGAAATTCCCATAATAATAAGGTTGCTAAAAGCTGAGTGTTTTATAGAATTGTGATTTTATATAAAACACTATTAAATGCCCTGTGGCAGCATTTGACAGTGATGGTGTTTACATACATTCTACACTCTGTAACTCGCTTGGCAAATGTGTCAGGAGCGTATAGCTGTCAGGCTAGCTGCTGAGGGTGATAGGACGTGATGACCCGCTGCTGCAAGGCTAAGAAAGCATGTGCACGCACGCCTCCACGCTGGGGATCCTGTCTGACCCTAAAGTGAAAAACAGAAGTGGCGAGGTGGAGAGGTCGGCTGTTATTAGATAGTATTAGATGCAACGTGGCACACTCCAGTTACTTGTCGAACAGTGCAGAGGGCAGTCGGGATCTCCAGGGAGATTGTATGCTGCTTTTTTTTGATTGACAAGGCAGCACACTTTAACAAACATGGGCTGTTACAAAATGGCAGGAAAAAAACAGGAGCGAATGGGGAGGATAGGTGAAACCGAGAGGTCGAATGTGCTCAGTGGAAAGTCAAAGAAAAGCAAACGACGTGTCTTGGACTTAATTAAGACCCACAGGATCAAGATGGTTGTTGAAATATTGAATACAGGAAGGGTGAGATGAGCGTTATGACTGGAATGAATCATACATGCACAATATCCAATTTATTTCAATTTATTGGCCGTGTCAAAGCCTTGATGTCTCATACTACAAATCTCCACTCATTTTGGAAATCACCACAATATCCTGGTGGCTCATTTTCCTCCATATCTCCTTTTTTAATATGACAGCAGGGGAAAGGTTTGAACAGGATTTGCATTTGTAAAAGGCAACAACGCCGCAAGAGACGGTGGAGATGGTTGGGTGATTGTAATCGGGCAGAGAGAGGAAAATTGAAGACACTGGGTTTGACCTTGAAAGCAAAGAGCAAACAGGAACGATGACAGTCAAGATTGAAAGAGAGATTTAGAAAAGATAAAGGTGTGGAGATTAAGGAATGGCTGTGCTGTAAGCGACATATAGCCACGGGAAAGGAGTAGAATAAAAATAGTGGCTAGTGAGACCATATTTTGGTCAAAGTTTGCATTAAACCTTTTTTGAAGCAAAACTAACATTTGGAATATGACTATAGATTCCAGCAAGTTATTTTTGTTTTATCTTTGAACAAGAAGACATAGTCATCAACATTCCCCGCCAGATTGGTTCTCATTATAACTCACAACTTTTTCCTAAATGTCCTAAATCTAAGAACTTAGATGTATACATAAGAAAATATTATCACATCAGAATATAAAATGACTAACTATCATAATCAGTTTCTAAGAAAAGCTGTCCCCTTTGAATACTTAAAAAAAAAATGGACAGGGGCTCCGGAAAAAATAATCGCACACTTCTCATTTTCAAACTCCATCAAGGTATTGATACCCTGAAGCCACTCACCAAATTTTATTATCCTACCTTAAACGGTTTCTAAGAAACGCTGTCTTCTTTTAAGATACTTTGAACAAAGTCAAAAAACGAAACAAGGACAATAACTTCTGAAAAAAAAAGTATGCGCTTCTCATTTTCAAACTCCATCAAGGTATTGATACCCTGAAGCCTCTCACCAAATTTTATTATCCTACCTTAAACGGTTTCTAAGAAATGCTGTCTTCTTTTAAGATACTTTGACAAAGTCAAAAAACGGAACAAGGACAATAACTTCTGAAAAAATAATTGTGCGCTTCTCATTTTCAAACTCCATCAAGGTATTGATACCCTGCAGCCACACACCGAATTTGGTTATCCTATCTTACACACGGACAGATGGACGAACGGACACACGGAGCTCAAACCTATATCCCCTTCCACTTTGTGGCGGGGATAATAATAACTTGTGCAGTGCCCGTAGGATGTATGTAAGGCTATAAAGTGGGAGGTTAAGTAGCTATTTCATGGATGTCCAAATGAGGTTGTGTTTGAGGGTGGGACATCAGGGACATTTAAGTTTGTTGTGAAATGTGTAGAGTGATAACTATTGTGTTTTCATTTATTTAAATGAATAAATTGGGATAAAGCATTGTACCAGCATTAATTTATGCCTGGAGAAACACTTTGACATCTTTAATTCTTCTTTAATTCAGAATAAAATTTAAATCCTCTTTAAACTGACCTTGTAAACACTTGCAAACGTAATTCTGCATTAAACGCACACACGCATACACACACACACACACACGCACGTTCACCCAAAGTGAGCAAAAAGGAAATCTCTGCAGGTCGGGACAGGCCGTCTCCCATTTACAGCAACCTGACAATAACAATTTTTTGTATAAATTTAATTTAAAAAAAAAAATTGGGCAGCAAATTGTCTCCAGCAATGGAAAAACATATATTTTAGTTTGATCAGAGTCTCTTTATTGTTTTTCTGTCTGTCTGTAGCTGGGTTTCCATTACAGATTTTTGCAAAATAAAAGCAATATTTCTAAATGTTGACAAAGTATAATTGTTTTGCCTAGCAACTCCCGTGAAATCTCATCCCTCGAGACTTCTCCGCAGGAAGATGGACGCTCCAAACCTCCTTATAAAACTCTGTATTCCTTTGTTGTTTCACTTCTAATGTGGCAGTAATATTTTTTTTGTATAATGCTGAGAAATGTCCCGGTCTCCACTTCTGTCCACACGTACCGCGTCATGTTTACTCGGAGAGAAGTAGACATGTGACAAAACATCTGAAATACCTCCTTGTGAAAGCGTAAAAACTTTTTTGCGATATTTGAGTCTTTTTTCAAAATCAGGTGTTTCCATTACCAGTTTTTATTGCGCTATTCAGATTTTGGGCAAGGGTTGTAAGATATCCAAGGGTAATGAAAACGCAGCTTGAGTCGGTCCTGTGATGAACTGGTTCTCTGTCCAGGGTGTTCTCTGACCTAAAACTGTAAATGGTAAATGGACTTGATTTATATCGTGCTTTATAACCACCAAGTTAGTCCCAAAGCTATTCACAATATTAGCTCATTAGCCCATTCACACACCAATGGGACAGAGCTGCCACGCAAGGCGCTAATCAACCACGGGGAGCAACTTAGGGTTCAGTGTCTTGCCCAAGGACACTTTGACACATAGACAAGTATAGACTGGGATAGAACCGCCAAACTCTAGATCAGAAGCCGAACCCTTTGGCCACGGTCACCCGTACCTAATAGAATATAGTGGCTTTGTACGAAGACTCTCCCATGTTTTGACTAACGCTACCAGCAACACACATAAACAGAGAGATCACCAAACTGGTTCAAACTCTCCCATCTGGTTAATATTCAAATCTCACTTTGGTTTGTCCATTGCAACCTTTGACAAAGAAACCCTGTTTCCGTGCACCCCTAAAAGCTTGACTCCGTCTCTGCTCGTTCATCCAAAATCGCCATAGCAGTTCCTTCTAGCAGTTTTATAAGCCTTCAAAAACATGCCCAGTCCAAATCTGACAAAACACACCTTGAGTTGCTCTATCAAACAGTGATGAAAGCTAAAAAGATTTCTCATTTTTTTCGACAAGTTCTTCGTTTAAAAACTTCAACACCTTCAAATCTTCGAAGTCAGGAAAAATTGCAAAATACAATTTGATAGCTTGGCCACAAATATCGTTCGAGACGAGTATTTCTCTTTAACTTTGCTCGGGGGTTGTTTTTACTGGAAGAAGGACCTATATATTCCTATATTCTTACTGTGAGTGAGAAGATTGATCATGGCTTCTTCCAAGGTCTGTCCTGGACCTGTTAACTAAATACACTATATTTTCACCCACTGTCTGCTGCTGGCAGATGGAATCACTATATCTTGTGGTGACTCTCCATGACACCTTTATCATGAAATACCCTCCTCTGTCCTTGAACATTGATTGTACCACAGGCCTAATCTAAACACTATATACTTCTTGCCAGAAAGCCTTTTAGCCTATTAATGTCTTAGCCCCTTTTCCTCCCTTTTGAGCTCCTTCCGTCTATGACATTGTTCCTCCCCTTCAGCGTTTATCCTGGCACATGAAATGATGGATATTAGAAGGATTAGGGTTACAAATAAGTTTGGACGACTGATGGTGTGCCTCGTTGGTGCTTAAAGCCAAGCTGGTTCTTCATCGGAGTGTGACACACACTAAGGCTACAATGATCCAAAAGTATGTCAGACTAATGGAGGATGATGGAGGCAGCATGAGGGGGAAGGCATCCATAAATTAATGAGTGAAAAAACAACTTGCGGCGTGCGCATCCCCTCGGCTGTGTCAGCAAAAGCAGCTATCATTAAGTAATCTAATGTTGTCAATCTCTATATTTCTCACCTTCTCAGCGAATTAGATGTCTGCCTTAAATTCATGGCAATTAATTTCAGTGATAAAACCACTGAGTTATGTATCGCAGTGCATTCCTAGGCTAGGTAAGGCAGAGGGATGAGTGAGCCCAGGGTTGAGACAGTTTTAAAATTCACTGTTGCTGTGTAATGATAAAATACGGCCACACAACTGTAAATCTCCGCCGTTCTCTTCCTACAAATTCACCCAGATCAAGCATTTGTCAGACCCTATTCTGTGGGTATTTGGATTTATTCTCATTCCCTGTTATCCATCCCCGCTAAACAACAGTTCAGGTCCCTGCTCGCCAATTGTAAAATTATGCTGAGCACAGCAGGGGGAAAAATAGTGGGAATAAGATGCTCCTCTTAAATAACTTCTTCAAAAAACACAGACTGGTGGTGTCTAGAAGTATTTAATACAACTTGTGTGAAAAACATTGACAAGAACTGAGGGATAGACAAACCTAAGGGGGAACAAAGCCTTACAAGGATCAATAACCCAAATGACCAAGACAGCTCAGCTGTAAGACTGGGTCACACTTCACTTGAAGTTTTATACCGTCATTATCTGTCATTAGCATGAATAAGGTGTCATGAAGGCTGTCATTAAGTGTCGTTTGCTAAATTATGACACCTTTGGAGCTATGTTGGCATCTTTTGGGTTAGGTAGAGGGATCTAGTGCGGTTTGGTAGGGTTAAGGTTAGGGTTAGGGTTAGGGTTAGGGCTTCACAATTATGGCCAAAATGATCATCACGATTAATTGGATCAATATTGTAATCACAATTATTGATCACGATTATTCATCAAAAATCATATGTTTGCCCCCTGCTGGTTGGCTGACTACTGTAGTGGAGAAAGGGCCTGGTTTGATATGCAGCAGACCCCAGATTTTAAATATCAGATCAGGTTAATTTAATCATAGAGGCCAAACTCGTAATCACAATTAAAATTTGATTAATTTTCCAGCCCTAGTCAGGGTTAGGGTAACAAATGACACTTAATGAGAGGCTTTATGGCACATTATTAATGCTAATGACAAGTGTCGTGTCATATTAATGACAGCGTAATGTCAGACTTTGTGTGTGAAACTTCAAGTAAAGTGTTACCAAAGACTGTTATAGAGTATGTGAACTTTACTAGTTGGAATGAGAAGCAATTTAGACTTTAAACTCACGCTTGTGGTGTTTAACATACGTAGTGATTACTGAAGGAAGTGCTCCAGTCATGTAACTCCAAGTGGTTTGATGAGGTTAAAGGTATCCAATGGTTGCCATGGTAGCGTAGACCACCTCATTTTAAGGTGTCTTCCTTGTCCAGCTGGAAGGCATGCATGGATCTGTTGTAAGATGGCTGGCTTCTCAGTTTTGTATGATCGAGCGGAGACAGAGTCAAGCTTTTTGGTTGTTTGGTCAAATGCTGGGACGTAATTTATTGTGGTTGCATTAACGAACAAACCGATCCTAGGTTTGCAGGTCTGGGATCGTCAATTTTGGCGATATAGGAAATTACAATATCGCCTATAATGATACATTTTCATTTTATAGCTTATTTTATATTAAATTACCATTTTAGGAGTCGCTGCTTTTGAAACTTCTCAGTACAGCATGAAGAGCACAGTTGGATGGATTGCTACGTGCGTCCTAGCCCAGATCTTCCCTAAACAAGCCACGTAGCAGAACTCACTCACACGTGCTGTCTCTTATGGGGGAAAAAGCCAAAAGTGGCACATATTGTGAACTCAGAATTGTGTTTCTGGTAAGACTGAGTCAAAAATATTGAGATTATTATCGTATATTGCCATTTTGAGTAAAAATATTAAGATTAAGAATTTTGGTCGATATTGCAGAGGCCTCGTAACAAAGTTTTGTTATTCTGTTTTAGAGCGATTGGTTGGGTTGAAAAAAAAGGACTTTGTTCTAATATGTATTTCCTAGTTAATGCTTTCTTTCTTTGGCATCAACATGCATACTTGACACATTTACCTGACATTGCCATTTCCCCTCTGTTCCCATTCATTTCGTTTCCACCTACTTCCTAGTTCTCTCTGTAAAGCAGGTCTCCAGTGAAACACACAGGGTGAAGGATTACAGCATGTTTTGGAGACTTTTGGAGCCTCCACAGATTTCGAGACTAATCGTGGCCTTAGCAGAGCCAAAGTTCTGTGATCCGTTCCATTCAAAGGGTTTCCCTGTGGGGCACGACTGCAACAGAGATGCCACAGCTACCATGGAGTAAGCAGCTTTGTCAGGACACATATTCTCCCCGTTTCTCCTCAATCCAGGTGTCTGCTCAACATTTGTCGATGTAGTTAAAGCAAAAAGCAATCCATTAGTGAGTTTGGCAGGTTCTGCATCTATCCAAGCAAAACATGTCTAATCTCCAAAGTATTTGCACTTTAAATGTTTCCTCGTGTTTTGACTTTTTGTTGCAGGTAATCCTGACTCTGCCACCAGTGATAATAGAATTTTTGATTTAATAGTCGATGTAATGTTGAAGCCTTGTATCACAAAGGTTAGTCCTGTCTTGTAATTTGTCAAGGAGCTTTGGAATGAGAGTGGGTGGCTGGTTTGTTGTGTATACTGTATATATTTGTGCACACATAGTGAGTGCATGTTGTTTGTCTTGTAAATTCTGTTCAGTTGTTGGCCTGGCTGTGTTAAGTGGATATTTCTGCGAAGACTGGAATGAAGGCCAAACATGTAACTTGTTTATCTTCTCCGCATGGACCACAGTTTATTTTTTTTACATAGAAATCTATACTTTCTTATTACTGAAGAAATTGTTTTCTTTTTCTTTTGTAGTCAACAAACTATTCACAAAAGCTTTTCTCTAACACTCACCAATACACCAACATCTGATGACTGAGCCATGTTGTTATGGTGGCCGTGTTACTCAGCAGTTTATTTTTGGTCTAAATTTTGTTACTATCTTTGTTGACTTGTGCTTTATTTGTTGGCACGTACGTCACATTTGTGTTGTTGGTTTGGAATGGACTCAAGGTGTACCTTTAGGCAACTACTTGCTATCAGCAAGTATCTGAGTCTGGATCTTTAAAAGCTAAAGACCAAGTCAAAAACCTTGGTGTTCTGATTGACTCAGATCTGACATTCAGCAGTCAGATCAAATCTATCACAAAAACAGCTTCTACCACCTAAAGAACATCTCCAGAGTGAAAGGTTTAATGACTCAGAAAGATCAGGAGAAACTGGTCCATACTTTTATATCCAGCAGACTGGACTATTGTAATGGTCTTCTGACAGGAATCCCCCAAAAGAGCATCAAACATCTACAGCTGGTTCAGAACGCTGCAGCTCGGGTCTTAACCAGAACAAAGAGGTCAGAGCACATTAGTCCAGTTTTAAAGTCTTTACACTGGCTCCCAGTCAGCCTCAGAATAGACGATAAAGTTCTGCTGCTGGTTATAAATCTGTGAATGGGTTTGGTCCAGAATACATCAGTGACATGATAGTCAGGTATGAACCCAGCAGGTCTCTCAGATCTATGGACACAGGTCAGATAGTGGAGCCCAGAGCTCACAGTAACCATGGTGATGCTGTGTTTAGTTGTTATGCTGCAAAGAAGTGGAACAAACTGCTGCAGAGCTGAAGTCAACATCACGTGAACATTTTTAAATCAAAGTTAAAAGAACTTTTTTTCTCTACTGCATATGATTGAGAGAGAGATTTTTAGTCATGTTGTTGATGTCATGTGTTTGTTGATGATTTTAAATGTTCCTATTGATTTTAAACAGTTGAATGCTTTATCATGTAAAGCACATTGAGTTGCCTTGCATATGAAATGTGCTATACAAATAAATTTGCCTTGCCTTGCCTTGCCTTACAAATCTGAAGTTTTCAGGCAGGTAAAAGGTGAATTATCCATTCCATGTTGAGCGAACAGATAATTCTCTCTTTCTAGCAGCATCTGCTGTAGTGTGTGTGCTCAACTCGTCAAGAGAGAGCTAAACTACAAGGCGAAGGACTCAATGTATCTTCATGAGCTCTACATAACACCAAAAAAAATCAAGATCAGAAGTACTTGTGGCCAAAATGAAGTTGTTCTTCAGGGTGGCTGGGATCAGACTTGAGGTGCTTTCACACCGAACACGACTGAAGTGATTAAATTACATTACAATCAATGTAAATGACGCAACCTCAAGTTATCCCCCCTCACGCAATGTGACTTGCGTGATTTGAGCGACGAGGTCAAGCGCGACGTTGTCGCTCAAAGTTGAAAAATGGGAACTTTTTAAATGACTTCAAGCAACAACTCTCCCGTCCTTCACTGTCTGTAGAGCGGGTGCTGCAGCCCCTCCCTGCTCCCTCCTGCTTCAGTGCAGATGGCTGCAGCAGAGGCCTGTACAACTTTTTCAATTTATCGGGGCAAAATGAAAGCGGTTAACGACTGATCATAACACATTCTAAGTGAACCAATCCTTTAATATCTCCGTAAGTTGATCATTTAAACCGTAAAAGCGGAGCAAGAAGGGAAAGAAGTGATCAACCCTCTGTCTCTTTCTCGCTACCCTGTCACCGGCTCAACACACACACCCACACATTGATGGAGTGACCAAAAAGCACCACTATGTGCAAGCGACTCATCAGGGGCAACTTAAGTGACCGTGTTCGGTGTGAACGCATCTTTAGAGATACAGCCTCACACATCTGGAATGGACTTAGTACCTTATCTGAACAATTGATGTGGTACCTTTGGGAGGGGTTTTGGCAGGACCAGCTGGGAGGTGACCTCAGGCATGACCTAGGCATGACTTGAGAGATCATTTTTCTCGCCTCGCATTGGAAAACTTTAGATTCTCCCAGAACAGCTGTATGAAGTTGTTGGCTGTTTAGGCTTCCATTTGAGGACATTACCCATGAGACCCAAATCTTTTAGATGCTGCATACCTTTACATGCAGGATTCTTTTTTCTAAGACAAGCTGTCCGACTGAAAAGTTTGCAAACTGCGAGAAACTTGACTAACAAGAACTGCAGCACTATATATCCAAGCCCTCTCTGTCCTTTAGGCTTGGCTGATCAGGAAAAGATCTTTTCAAGCCCGGAGCTGTATGGTTGAATGTGTGAACTGATGGTTTCTGGACAACTGTTATTGTATAGTGCTAATTCGTCTTTCTTCAACAAAATCGTGCCTCACATGCCCACATCCTTTATAATTAAACAAAATATGGCTTTTGTCTTCAAATGAAACGACTTCTAATGTCTGAGTTTCTGCATAAAAACAAAAGATTATTCAAGAACAAATGTGATTAGCATTATTGAGCTTCTGTCCTTTGACTTTCTGTGGTTCTTTTGTCTCTGCAGTCCCTTCCCTTTAAATCTCCTGCCGCCGTCAATCCTTCTCTCCACAGTCTTCTGATCATCTTTAATTCCCCACCTGCTTTTCCCAGATTAACGTCCCTTCGTGTGACCCATGTTTCCTCCTGGTGTTCATTACTTTGCCACCACAGAGTGTGGAATCGACTCAGGCATGTGACACTGAGCCATGCATGAGCTTTTTTAGTTTCCTCCCCGCAGTGTTTAACAAACCACTCGACATTCTGCATATCACACTACCCTAGTAACTTCATCCGCTGTCACACAGCACATGTGCAACAAAGTACATGTGATGAAGACCATCTTTAATAGAATTTCAACGCTAAAATCTTAGTATTGTATTAACTTTTAATATTTTTTTCCAACTTATGAACAGGCTCTAAGTGCATCTTGTATAAATTATTCTATTTTGTGCATTTGTGTACAGGCTGCTCCATCATTGATATTAAGTATCGTCCGTGACAAAAATGTGATTAACTCCATTATTGCAGTATTAATATGCATGAACTGTACACATATATGTTATGCACTGTAGCTTTTCGTTTGCTAAATTTCATCAACAAATATACATATTTTAAAGCTCCTACAGTTGAGGCCTCAATCAGATCAATGAATCAAAGGTAATCTGTCATTTACTCAAAAAAAGTCAAAAGTTAATTTTGGTCTCTACTGAAAACGCTCAGTTTATTGACATTTTCAGAAAGGTTTCACGCACTTCATAGTGGGATATGTTTTTCCTTTATTCTTACTATAATATATTACTATAATTTGCTTCCAAAAACTCTGACAAAGTGACTTCCAAAAACATTTATAGTGTTTTTTCACAGACTGAAAGTTGCGGTAAACCAATGGTGGATGTTTATTTACTCAGAACCAAATCTGGCCGAAATTGAGTCGGGATGATATCGCGGGTAATACCGGGAACAAATTAAAAATAAGAAATAATGGAAACAATGAAAGAAAAACACATTATTCCATCTGTCTGCGTGGCTCCACATCCCACAATGCAAATAAAGCCTACACTTTGTCTTTATCTGATAAAAAAAATAAATAAAAATAATGTCTTCAGCAGCTTTTTTTCATAGGATTAACTCATTTAGTGCCATTGACGTAATATTACGTCATTTCAAATCCAAAAATTCAGTGCCAAAGACGTAATAGCACGTCAATTACGTTTTTTCACGGAAGTAGCTAGGATACACTGTGACAGAGTTCTACTGTGAATGTACGGCTTCACTGTTGATGTAGTGACCAACTGTGCCCTGAAGGTGGCAGCAACACACCTTTGGATGAGAAATTAGCCACTGATGCTACCATTAGCTAAGGAGGAAGGAACGAGGGAGATTATGGAGCTATGAAGTGATATTGTGAAGTATCCAGCTCACAGCACCACATACTAACACAGAACATGTGTGGACTTGAGTGGATTATTGATAATCTTGCGATCGTGAGATAAAACCATCAACTAACTGGGCCAAACGGGTCATCTATGCGTGTAGAGTGGAAGATAAAGTTACGTCTGTGTGATTGACGGGGGTGGGGGGGTACAAAATACAATAAGCAAAACATTCAACTGTGAGCCAGATAGCAAAATAATAGGTGACATGTAGGTGGTAGCAGCGCACCTTTGAATGAGAGATCACCCGTGATGGGCAGAGCTCAGAGGGAGAGGAATGGAGTGTACGAGACAGATAATGGTACTGCGAGAGTTGATGCTGAAGTTCCCACCAGCTCACAGCAGCGCACACTTGAGCAGAGCATGTGTGGAACTAGTCAGGGCAAGCGGTGACACCCGGCATGTCCGGTAGAAGGAGGAGGTTGCGTGTGTGGCGAATGACGGGGGGAGAGACTTGGAGGAATGCCAAAATACAGTACGAAATCCATTCAACTCTGACCTAGATAGCAAAATAATAATAATTTTGCCATCAAAAGCGCAGGCTCAGTGTTGTTTTGTAGTTTTATAGAAGGAAACCAATGTTTAGGTGTCACTAAAGCAAAACCAAAAAAAATTGCTTCAAAGTCACAAATAGCTTTTTTTTAGAAAAAGATGTTTTTCCCAGCTTTTTGTCACAAACTGGCGCTTTGTCTGAAACTTGCCTCTATTCAACTGCTGATTACGGAAAAACAAAATCTTTTCAAAATTCACATTGGCATAGTAAAAATTATTCTGTGGGTCTTTAAAAATCAGTCAAAATGCTCAAAAACGGCTGGCACTGTGGGGGGTAGAAATTCTGAAAATGGCTGGCACTGAAGAAGTTTAATTAAGACAAATCTTTTTTTTTTAAATTATATAAATTAGCATAATAAGTGAAATTAGGGCTTGGAGTCAAGCCGAGTCTACACAGTCTGTCACAGTCTGTCACAGGACCAATAAGAGACTCTGAGAAAAAACCCACACAATTAGCAAGAACAGAGAATGGGCGTTTCTGGCTAGAGGGGAACAATTGTCCACAGCCTTATTTTAGAAGACTAATAGGCTGCAAAATGAATTTAGAAATAAAAATAAAATAAACTGCAATAAAGAGCTTTGACTCATCTTTTTGAGGCATAATTAAGTCCAAATATTTGGATTCCAAAGTTATGTAGTGTATGGCATCAGGCGACAGGAAGCTTTTTGTTTCCTAAAGTATGAATGTTGGAGTTATGCACAGCAGAGTGACAAGCACTGTAAAAATTTCCAATGTGTATTTTCTTCTGACCTTGCAAAAGGTAACAAGAAGTTGTAACCATGGAAACTGCTGCGTACACAATGCTGCCTATCGTCGCAGTCTCATAGTGCTAGACTAGTCACTCAATGTTTATGACTCATTGTGGATGATGAAACTGGAACAAACAGTTTTTAAACTCAAATCAAGAAAGCTTATTATGTTGGTTAAAAAAAGGAAAAAAATATGGTTTTTTTTCTTACAGACCCCACACATGAACATGAAAAAAATCAGGTGTAGAACAGTTTTGATAATACTGCCATTGATCTTCCTCCAAGCCAGAAATCTTGCGTGATCAAACAAGATCTCACAACGTGATTCAATGCTGCGTTCCACACAACTCGGAAGTCGGCATTGTCCGACCTCCTACTTGAAAAAGTGACTTGGAACGCTCCCTGAAATCGGAGTTCTTGCTCGGTAAAGTCGGGAAGAGAAATCTAATATTACAGCGGACAGCTATGTTTGAGATATTAGACGTGAAAATGCCAAGTTCCGAGTTGCCTTGAACGCGGCATTACGTGTTTCGTCAGCTCGATTCTCGATTGGTTACATTTTGTCCCACGTTACAAATCACTGGGTCATGAGTCGTAGTCAAAAGCTTTCCTCACACACACACACGATCTGGTCTTAAATATGGAACAAGTTTACTATTTTCGGTTGTCGGCCCTGACCCGTTTTGGGACAAATTCACTCTCAGCACACTTCAGACGATAGCACTTTACTTGAAGTTTGATACATAAAGGCTGACATTATGTGGTCATTATTATGACATGACACCTATCATTAGCACGAATAAGATGTCATGAAGGCTGTCATTAAGTGTCGTTCGTTACCCTAACCCTAAACCTCTGTTACCCTAACACCTAACCTTAACCCTAACCCCTAACCTTACCTAGCCCCTAACCTCACCCCACTAGATCCCTCCATCTAACCCAAAAAATGCCAACATAGCTCCAAAGGTGTCATAATGTAGCAAACGACACTTACTGACAGTCTTCATGACACCTTATTCATTCTAATGACAGATAATGAAAGCGTAATGTCGTGTATAAAACTTCAAGTAAAGTGTTACCGAATTTGGGGTACCCGTCCTTGTCTGAAAGAAAGAACATAAGGACAAAAATGATTATCTTTGTGTACACCCTGCTTTAAAGATGACGTTTCTTGGCTGGAAACTTGTACATTTCAGTGTTATTGAAGTCAAGCTTCCCAGAAAGAGTTTGATTATTATTTCTCGTGTCTTCCAAAAGTTGGTTGTGCCTCCCAGCGGCTATTTGATTTGTTGTTGGACCTGTCTGTGTCTTCCCACTACTCATTTTATGAAATAATTCAGTCATTAGAATAGAATCATGAGAAAATCAGTATATCAATGTGCTCCTCTGTCACATCAGGACAAAGTTTTAAAAGTAGGACATTGGTGTTTGGTTACTGTGAGTCCTTTCTGCATTACAGAGGAGAGATATTTGTCGGTGCTCATTGTTCGGCCTTGCTTATTGAATCGCTGCATAATCAACAGAAATATCTTCTTGAGGGCGATGACAAGGATGATAAAGTGCTGTCATAAGCGGCCTTAGTGGTTCCTGCTCACGGTGACCACACAGCCAGGGGAGGATCAGCAGTTTCTTTGAAAAGAAATATTGTGATGTGACTGTGAGGCCAACTCTGTGACTTCAATAAACTCCCCTTTGTGTAATACAATAAGCATTTATCAGCTTGTTTTCTCAGCTTCTCCCTCTAATGACCCACTGTCAACTCACATTATCTCTGCCATGTATCTGTCTGTGACGTGTTCCCTACGGTTCACATAAGACATAATACGACACAGGCGTGGACATATCAGAGGATTTAATTTGATTATTATAATATTTGCATTCTGGCGTTTGCGCCATTAAATTCCTCAATGCTTCCGGTTTGTTTCCGTGGCCTTGAATTGTAATGAATTGACTTCAGAGGAGTGTTAAATTCAACAGCAAATTTTCATTTAGTTTTAGTCGTAGTCTTTTGACTATAATGCAACTTAGTAGTTGTTACAATTTAGTCATCAGATCTATTTCAGTTATAGTCATTAGGTTTATTCAACTAAATAAAGATTATTGTCGACTAAATCTGTTACAGATATAGTCGACTAAAATATACAGCATGAGTTTATGAATAATAAAAAAAAAGATTTCATTATCAATGATCGACCTGATATGGGACGGTATTCATGTTTGTAAATACATACAGACAGATTTGACGTGATCAATGCTTAAGATCACATGATCAGATGAGTTCTGATTTGATTTTGTTTCATTTGACAAAATTGTAGTTTAGCTTTTATTAGATGATGAAAATATCAATATATTTTGATGCAGTTTTCATTTGTTTTATTTTTGTTCTATTTGTATTTTCTTTTCTTTATATTGTTAATTAAGATCCCAAATGTTGTGTTTTTAGTCATGGTCTTGTTATTGATCCTTAAAAAATGTAAGACCACATGATCACGAGTTCTGATTGGATTTATTTCCATGTGACAAAATTGTAGTTTATTAGATGAAATATCAATACATTTTGATACATTTTTCATTCTTATTTATTTATTCATGTATTTATATATTTTATTTTATTTTTGTTTGTTGTAATTACGTATTTTATTTGTATTTATATTGTTAATCAGTTTGTTATCGATCCTTAAAAAATGTAGCCGACGAAGACTTTTAGTCGATAAAACTAAGTCTGCTTCTGATGATTAAACTTCGTATATATTTTGGTGGCTCTGAATTTTTCTGGTATAATTTCTTTGCAAAGCACATGGTGCAGGAAGACCTGAGGAAGGCTTGCTGTGAAAATGAGTGTTCCTCACTAAGCGTGTGATTTCCATGCAGCAGGAGGTCAGTGAGAAGTTCTTGAACGGCTTACTGCGTAAACATGTGATTTTATGTTGCGCTCAAGGTTATCAGACACTCTTTAGGGCCAGACCCTCACCTGAACGCCTCCGCAGACATCACTTCTGTTCGGTGACAACAGCGTCTCATCTGCCTGTGATCTAACCAGCCTCTTGGTGGTGGTTTAATGCGACGATGCCTGAAAGACATTCCTGCCGCACCAGCAGCCCGGTTACCCACTCCCGCTGTCTTAAAAGTTAGAACCAGCAGGAACACTCGTTTTCCCAAGCATCATTAATCTTACTTTTCCATGACCTGTCCTCCTTCCACCTCCTTTCTCCCGGGGTGGTCTCCCTCAGGCACTCGTTTACCTCCGCTTTTCCTTCAGTAAAACACTCAAGTGCACACACACACACACATATACGTCTCGCTTTCTCATCTTAGTGAGATCAAACATGAGCGGCCGATGTCCTGGAGTAATGTAGATCAGACAGCCAGAGGAGACTTCTCACAGACACCAATGTAATCAGAGGACAAGTCTCAGCACCTTCATTTTGTCAGAATGTACTGATTAAAAAAGTGTTGTAAACTTTTCCTCCTCTTGGGTTTGTACAAACTGTGATGTATCTAAAGCGAGATACACACACACAGATAATCTGGATACACTTCTACACAGTTTTGCATTGTGTCCCAAAGGTCTGAACTATTGGATAAATATTTTTAGAATATTCCCTGAAATCCTTAAAATTCAACTACTTCCTGATTCTAGAAATGTCAGACACCATAACACTAAACAGTCAGACTATAGCCCAAGACAACCGGGGTTACCTAGGAATCGATTTTGGAAAATTTCAATGAAATTGATACAAAATCGATCAAATCATTTTTTTTACTCAGCTCTATTCATGACCTTGTGATTTGTGACGTGGATCGAAAAGCTGATGAAACACGTAATGCTGCGTTCAAGGCAACTCAGAACTCAAAAATTCGAAAATTTTGATCTTCGAGTTTAACAAAGTCCAGCTGAAGCTGGTCAAAATATCTCAAACATGGCTGACTGGCCACTATAGTATATTTTTTCCTTCTGACCTCAGGTGGCATCAAGTAGGAGGTTAGAAAATCCTGAGTTGCAGATTGCTTGGAACGCAACTTTAGATCATGTTCTTCGATGTTGTTTTTGACAGATCTGGAAGATTGGTGTTAGGACAGAATGGTTGTGTGTATGTTCTGTGCCTGATTTTTCATTTTTTATTTGTATTTATTCTTCATGTGTAGGTCTGTAACAGCTAAAAAATATTAGAGGAAAAAACAATGTGTAGAAGTGAAATTACTGAGACAAAAAAAGCAATGCAAAAGTTATCTGTTGATTCTTCTTCTTCTGCCACTTGATATATATTACCATCACCTACCTTCTTTCAGGGTGGAACCCTTCAATATCTACACTCTTTGGTTTTGGGTGTAAACTGGTTTGAATGCAGGCTAGTTCAGAAACGCAGGCAAATTCATTTGTTTTGTGCATTTGCTAAACAAAGCAAATCAATAGGCTTGCCAATATTACATGGCTCGCTTCCCAACATAGTCAATGTGAGTATTTCAATACTGAACTCTAATATATAACTTGCATTAGGTGGACTGGTTGTGCAAATGAACTGCTGTATGAGTTTAACACACAAGCTTAGTTCTTGTAAATGATATTGAGAGGAAAATAAAAACCAATTAGAGTTGGCACCAAATGTGAAACCCTAAAGACTGGGATGCCAAAGTCCACGGCTCGTTTCGATGACTACAAGGATCCTCTGAAATTGGCACAAAATACATTGCTCTTGATGTTTTCAAGTGCTCAGGCTTCAGTTTTTATTCCATCTTTTCAAAAAAGAAGGGCGAAAAAAAAAGGAAAATCAGACAATGGTTGGTTTTGATGTGAGTCACTAAAGCTCAAAGCAACTCAAGAGCACAACTTAGCATCAGCGGAAAACCTCGTCGGCTATAGTTTGAAGAGCCCTTCATTGGCCCTTCATTGTATTACCAGGACAAAACACTTATTCTATCAGATCCCGCTCTTAAGGGTTAACTGTTGTTAAGGTCGTTGTTGGTAACGTCTCTGAATAATTCTCACATTTACATTGTCAAGCTTAAGATAACAATGGATCCACTTCACAGTGTTGTGTTGGTTTTATGTTTATTTATTAATATTGTGTATCCAAGATGGTTTCTTTATCAGGGTTAATGATGCCCTTTTGTGCACACTTGGTCATATTTTAAAAGCATCCTTTCAATGATTCTCAGAAATAGATTCAAACCATAAAAACATTTAATGAATGGATACCAAACCCATTTTGTGATATAGGAAATCCTTTATTTGTCCCACAAAGGGGACATTTGAGAGTATTTAGTTCTTTGAACATAAATCTTTGTAAAAGGAAAAAGAAAAAAAGGAATATAAAAATAATTTTAAAAAAAAAACAGAAAACTGATTGCTACTTCTTACTACAAAGTGAATGCACAAATAAACTGTCTTTTCAGTGTTCACTACTACTACACAGGGATGTAGTAGTCGAAGTAGTATTTGAATTATTAAAAAACTACAGTGCATCAAAATGCATACTTGCTTATTCTTGCTAATTACATTTTTGATGTTCATTTAAAAATGACAACATTTTGGAGTCATGGTAGACAATGTTTGAAAAAAATTTGAATTTTCTCATCTAAATTTTGGAATTTCGCTCTCTTGCAAACAGTTGGAGGCATTTTTATTTTTTTAAAATGTGTTTTTCTGTTTATAGCCAAAAAATCATTGTTAAAAACGAATTATGGACTTTAATTTAATTTGTTATTGAATTGTTTTGGGAACTTTTTAGTATTTTATATAAAGCTATAGCTTGTTTTGTGTGCTGCTGTCTCTCTTGGCCAGTTCGTAAAAAAAAAAAGGTTATTAATCTTAATGTGTTTCTCCTGGTTGAATTAAGGTTTTGATTAATCTTGCGATTCTTACCCAACCCTGGACACACTTCTGAGCTGTATTCACAGATTCACGTTTGTCCTGATATTTTGTATTTATTTATATATTTATTTTAGAACGATTGTAGGACGACTTAGTGGCGTTCAAATCCAAACTGTGTCCCTTCTTGACAACCCCCCCCATCCCCATTCCACACACACACCTCCACCAAACATCATGGTTAAATAAAATAAAGGAATAGGTCAGTGTAATTTCTATTTACCCACTTTAGATAATGTCTTACTCTTGTGTATGAATTACTGGCAATAATTACACAATACTCTGGTTTAATGATTAGTTGCTCGCGTCTCATCTTTGCAATGCAGGCCTTGTTGTTAGACAGCAGTGATAAATTGTGTTTCTAAAGGCCATGATTCCCAGGCTAATTACCCTGGTCTTCTTTGGTCTGGAGACCCAACGTCAGAAAACACTCATGGCTACACACACAGTAAACCATTTCAGCTGAAGCTTCACAATCTATAATTATCAAGGAAAGTAAAGAGTAGTCTGACAAAATAGGATCATGGTTCACACACAAATTGGTTTTAACATTTAAAAGTTGAAAACAGCCACTGATTAGATGAAATCCTGCATTATCAGTAATATGCAAAGCAAAATGATCATTTATAGTTTAATGTCATGTCAATAGCTAATCTGCTGTTTTTCAACCCATTCAGTCACTTAAAGAGTAACTAAACCCTGGTTTTAGCCAATGCGTTTAGCTAGAATTTTAGTTTGAAAAGCCTTGATTATGGGTGGGGCAACTGGGGCAGTTAAGACACGCCCAGTCTATACTATAAAATCTCCAAAGGACAAACTAGCTATACTCAATATAGCTCTCTATTCACTCTTCTTTCAATCTGACCTACTCACCACAGATTGTAGAGCCCACAGGTGCTAGTTTTTATTGGAAGGGCGGAGCCAATAGTGACATTATAAGTCACCAAAACATCACAAACCACCATTTTCAGCCAATAGAAAAATTCAATTGTAATAGCCAGGTTTCAGCCCAGCATGGGCAGGCACAGTTTTACAACAATGTACGCCAAATTAAAATACTTTGACTTAAATATCAAACAACAACACAACTTCATAGCCAAATAAATTTGTTTTTAGATTTTGGTGTTTAGTCACTCTTTAGTGTATAATTGCATTTCTATTCATCTAGATCTGTATTACAGGAACAAAGGATGAATATTAAAGGTAGGGTAGGTAATTTTCTTCAGATACACTTTTTAAGATTTTGGTTGAAATTGTCTTTATGTCCCGACAGAAATTAAGATATTATGTGGTCTGAAAAACGAACTACGTAAATTCGTCATCTGTAGCAGCTGTAAATCTGTAAAAACTTTGACCAATCACATCTCCCGGTCTCCCTGCTCGTTCTCTACCCCTTGCGTGCACGAGCCCACACAAAGTGCGTCACTGGTGACAGAGTTAAAACTGAGTTTTCGGTCACATTTTTTAACATATGTAATGATAAAGTTTAGTGTTTACTTACCGCTGAAGATGAGATGACGTAGTTTTTACACAATACAAGCAATGAGTTTAGGTCTGCTTCTGGAGCACTGGCGCTCGCACATGTGAGTAAGGGGCGTGGCTTTAGAGGGAGCACAGAGGGGAGGGGGGGGATAAAAGAGCAGCACTTAGAGGATGCTACATTCAAAATCATGCTAGTTTTTGAAAATTACATACCCTGCCTTTAAACATATTGATTGTTTTTACATGTAAAGTAACAACAATTGCATTGTATGATATATTATAAAATACAAATCTTGGAAATATATCAATAGCAGTCATACATACTTCCATAACTATTATTTGTTAAATATATATACACTGTATATATGTATATATATATACAGTATATATATCCATATTCAAATTGTGATGAAGGGGACTAATTACAGTTATAAAAATGATCATATATATTTGTGAACTATTGTAATAGATTTATAGTAGTAATATACATTTCTGTAACAATTATTTATTAGTGATCTGCATTATGTTTATTGTAATTAAGTTCATGATGTATATGGTCTAATTCTATACTGTTCTAATCCATTCATTGTGTATAGGAAGTAACAGTGACATTGCAAACTGATGTTTGTAAAAAAAAAAAAAACTTCTTTTTAAAATCTTGTTCATAATACAATGTCAAATGAAATAAATAAAACCCAAGCACCAGCCTTTGACGACTGGAAATAATCAAATGCGAGACAAGAAGTGGTGGAATAATAGTGCTTTGAGTGTGTTTTCCTTCTATATCTGTAGCAGCATGTAGTCACACCCACATGTTTCATTAGCTGCCATTGTTTGCTCATTGTTGCTTGTATCAACAGCTGTTTGAGACTACAGTGGTGGTTAGTGTTGGGGGTTGATCATTAAAAATCCATTATTGGACAGAACAACTTGAATAGCTTGGCAACACTGGCGCCCCACCCCCACCCCGTCCCCCCTTTCAATGAGTGCAATTAATGCTCCCGAGGGCTCCCTCATAATAACATGGTAGAATGCATGAAAAAAAGTGAGTGAAGGATTAAGGAAGAATGGGACCTTCAGCATGGGACCAGAGAGGGTTGGATAGAGAAATAGCTCTTTATGGATTCTCTGGAGCAGACTTGGCTTATTATGAATGATTCACAGCAGCCTTTGGGGAAGTGGCCCCCTGGGGTGCTTTATAAAGACCAGAGCTTTGATTGCACAAGAGAACACGAATCATGGGAGAAGTTCCTGCCTGAGCTAAGCTTTGGCTGCTGCTGCTTTTCCCTCACTGCTCGTACCGGAGCGAACATTTGACCCTTCATTCCCGAACATTATTGTGTATTAAATGTTTTTTTCATTTGCTTTGTATCATGTATGAGCTCTAACGCAGAAGTATGACTTTTTCAAAATAAAACACACAGAAATAACAGAAAATCTTTAGAAAATGTATTTTTGTCAGACCACTATTGGTGGTTTGGGACCAGTATTGGTACTCTTGGAGACTACTGGTTTACATTATTATGAATGCAATATTAACGTATCAATGGATGTGTACGCATTGGTGCACAAAGCCCAATTTTTGATTTGGCTTAGTTGCGTTGCTTTTGTCTGTATGAGACACAATACTTATACATTAGCAGTAATTGAATGGTTAGATGTGCTGGACGGAGTGGTTTGATTGAATGAAAAAGAAAGTTCCCAGCAGGATGAAGAAAAGTGTTAAAAGTTTGACTTCCTGGGCCTGAGACACTTGGATAAACCAAGTGATGAGCTCGAATGACTTGAATAATTGGCAGAAAGAGATACATCCACTTAAATACTGTGAGCACTCTCCTCTCTGACAGCTGAGGCTTACAAAGGTGGGTGACATAACACTCATCCAGACAGTTGTAAGAGTTCCCCTGTCTTTTGTAAAAACACTCCTGTCTCTGCCTTCTGGAACTTGTCAGGAGTTCGGGCTGAGTGAGGAACATTACTTTGAGAGCTGCTCAAAAGCACAAATTGACTTTGTCATGTTCCTCACTCCTGCCATTCATTATTGAATCCTGGGCTTTAGCTCCTTGCCTCGGGGACAAAGCTTCCCTCGCTGGTAATAACCTTTGTGACGGTGCTCCTAGCCGTCTTCTTGTTTTGTTTTTCCACCACTGGGAAGCGATGATGGGGATGAATAAATGAAAAGAAAGCCCTGTCTTCTCCTCAGCCTGTTGTTTTTCTTACATCTCACTGGTAATAAAACGAGATGGCTGATTGACGGGTTACAATGAAACTGTTGACAACTGCCTTGCTGAGCAACAAATGACCCTGGAGGCTGGAGCATATCTGGGGCTAAGATCGACCAAGGGATGAAAGAAAGATGGGTCGAGATTAATCGCAAAATAACGCGTTAATCGTGAGATGTAAACAAACAGCCCAGTCGGATATGAAGTTTGTGACAATAAAATTAAATGGACTTTGATGTATTAATTTGTCATGCGTGGCAACACATTTTTCAACAGGTTACGATAGCTATTTGTTCTAATTGCCACGTTATTTGTTCATGCTGCGCATTCCAGTCCCAGGGTGGACATTATCAGCGACAACACGTAGAAGCCGTTATTAAGTCATTGAAAAAAAAAAATATTAATTATTATTCCTCCAAAAAAACCTTAAAATTAGAAAACTTTTAATCCCTTTTTAACCTTTTTCCATTTTTACTTTTTTTTTGTTCATTTTTGCAAGTCACTTTTTAATTTTTGGCCCCTTTTATCCAATTAAGCTAACTTTTGCCCAATAAATAACACTTGTTTCCTTTTTTCCCTTACATTTTTCACTATTGTTCGCCACATTTTGCTCATTTAAGCGACCTTTAGCCATTACACACCACCTGGTTCCTTTTGATTTGCCCATTTTTTGGCCATCCTTGACTGCTTTTGGCCCATTTTAGTCACTTTTCACTCTTTTCTTGCCACATTTTGGCCACCTGTTACCATGTCTTCCTCCACTTGCTTGTCAAAAAAAAAACATAGCGGACTGGACCAGCCCACTTTGGGTCGACGGCCCACCAGGATGATGCTCGGTATGCCAGATGGCCTGTCCACCTGTCCACTCCTGTCCGTACCATAATATTTTGTGTCCCTGGCTATTGGGGATTGCAAAGAAATGCATTTTAATGGGAGTTATCAATTTAACCATAACCTCAATTACACAAAGTAACTTCCAATCGACACACATTGAGTCTGAAAGTCGTGTCCCGCAGCACGGAAACAATTGCTGAAGTCTTTGTGGCACACAGAACAACTGAAACTTATTTTGGTGATTGTGTTGAGATAAAAGCCAAAGTTGTAGGAAGCATCTGCCGTTTAGCAGTTCATGAAATATGTTTCCTCAATCCTTTCAAAGTCATAGAACGGAGATTATTGAGTTTTTTCGACATAGAAGTGAGTTGGAAACATCGTTTGTGACCCAAACTTGCAACCGTGGATTTGTTTCATGTAATTTTCTTTTGGTTTCTTTCTCTTTGGAGAACGAAATCTTCTGATAGTCTTCAGCTGGTGTCTCGGGGGCGTATTTTGGCCTTTCTAGAACTAACCTGTTGGTTATTAAGTTAGGAGCATGTTTCCCTCTAGAGTTAGCGATAAACTATCAGCCTGTTCAAGGTGTTACTTGCCGTAGTGTGTGTGTGTGTGTGTGTGTGTGTGTTCTGCTTGTCGGTGTGTGTCTTGCCCTGTGTCTGTGCTTGGTGTGGTAACAAGGTCATGATGTCATGATGTTGTTATCGGCATGCGCCGCAGAGACGCTGCTACAACAACAACAACAAGACACTACTGGTGAAAACTTTCATTTGGGATAGTAACGCTGTGGTCATTATGTCGTTGAGTGACTTTTGCTGTTTTTCCAACACGAGTATGAGTTAAGGACACGTTAACCATCCTCTGGCGTCAACATCTTAATATTTTGATTTGGAGCTATGCTAATAGCGATAGCCCAGCGAGTTCCTCTCCCGGCAACTGCGCATGTGTCAGTTTTGCTTCAGTGCTTCTGCCTTCGTCACACCCGGATATCCCGCCCTAAACCACAACACTGCCTCATGATTGGTTTGAACCGTTTTGGTACAAGATGGATTCTGGTGTTTGTGAACACCAGGAGAATCCATTTTGCAGGCAAGGTTAATCTTTTCATACTATCTGATGTGAAGGCACTACATATTAATTCTGACGTCACACTTAGTATGAGTAGTATGTTAGTATGCCATTTTGAACACAGCCTTTGTCTTCATCTGATTTTTTGAAAATCATTACCAGCAGCTTTAACTCTTTGCAACCTTTGTTTGTTATTTAGTACTTTGTTCATTTTTTTAAAACCTGCTAACTTTTGCTTTGTTTGATTCTTTGTTACACATTCTTATATTGTAGTGAATCCTAATCCTCAACACTGATTATTTGATAAAATGTATTCAATGGACGGGTGTATCAGTTACTAAATATAAAAAACCTTTTTTTATTCTAATAATTGTAACGTCTTTGCTCAAGTTGTTCATATATATTTGCATGATAGGCAATAATATACATAAAGATGAATTGACATTTGCATGATTGCAGTCGACACACTCTCGCCCTCTCTTCATTGTCACATCACAGAGACAGGCCTCACTTCATGCACGTTCCTACCACTTCTCTCCAGCTGCATTGGAAAAAACAAACAGCAAACCTTTCATCCATCTCATATCTGGTTAAGAAAGCGCTCATCCACACTTGGACCTCCTGCTGAGAGCATGAGGGGATCGTGCTGCCTCAGGAAAAGCTCTCAGTAAGCCATTCAACTCATATAGATGCACCATTTGTCCATAAATGCAACACATTTTGCTTTTGTTTCAGGCCATAGCGAACGATAATGAAGTTAAAGATGTATTTTAAGAGGATTTAAAGAGGATTGTGAAGAGGAAATGAAACAACACCGAGGCAACGTATAAGACTTGTGGAGAAAAGGATAATAAATGAAAATGAGATGATGAATCGAAATGAATCTCATGTTCAAATGTTTAAAGATGTAGAGCGTGGAAAAAGCATGACTCGTGCGTTCATTCATCAGTTGCATAAGGAAAGCGGAACGTGCCCGAGAGAAGAGGCTGTCTTTTGGATATTAAATTTGGGGGATGTGAATTTGCAATGAAAGGTATATGTAGCTGAATAAAATCTTTTTAATAAGTGTCTGAAGGTTATGCTCCACTAGGTTTAATTACTTTTTAACAATGACTTTTATTCTACTAACTAGCCTGCACAGACATCCTCGTCATCTCTTTCCTCTGGTCGTGGTCGATTCCACCTTTGCTCATTTGTAGTTTTCTCATCTGACTCAGTAAAAAAAAGAGCTTCTGTACATTTTCTTTATCTTCATACAGACTGCACCAGAATCTTTTGTTTACTGTAGTGAGACTCAAAGTCAAAGTCTTTTCGTCTTCCCTTGCAAATTTTACTGGCTGTTGGCAAACATAGTCAAATATCATCACAAATCCTCAACATTTCCTTACTCTGTAAACCAGTGTGTTTCAACCTTGGAGTCGGGACCCCATGTGGGGTCGCCTGGAGTTTAAACGGGGTTGCCTGAATGTCTAGTAATTAATATAAGAAAAAAATACTGATCATTTAATTATTCTTTTTTGAGTTGAAACACAATCTGTATTCTATACTTTCATTTTGTTAAATACAAATGTCATTTTTATTTGAAATGCAGTAAAAAAAAAATATGTATATATATATATATATATATATATATATATATATATATATAACTTGTCACTAATCCTGGCTACTCTGTATTTGTAATACAGTATAAAAAAAATGTCTTTAGAATAACCAGAAATTCTTGATTATAAAATGGGGTCATGGTCCAAAAAAAGGTTGATAATCACTGCTTTAAACTTTTGTATTTGTTTGAAGAGTAACTAAACCCTGTGGTTTTGACTGACCTGACACAAATTCCAAAAAAGGTCTTGATCATGGGCGGGGCAACTGATGCAGTTAAGACACGCCCAGTCTATGCTATAAAATCTCCAAAGAACAATCTATGGGGGTATTTTTACCTCGAGAAGTACGCAATGGCACTACTAGGGGGTCCTTGAGAGAGAGTGAAAACTTGACAAATGAAAGCATTACAAATATAGGTTTTATAATGTTTAGTTCTATTTTTCATTAAAAATGATAATCATAATAATGATGATGAAATTATATTGATTAGAACATGGTAAAAGCACATTAAGCAGCATTTTATGTATGAAAAGGGCTTTTTATAAATAAAGATAAAGGTTAATATGAACTGAAAATAGAAGGGTCAGTCTTGGTCCCACACCAGGTGACCAGAAATTATAAAAACTATAGAATTAAATCTATTCAGGAGGCACTAAATACTGTTTCATTCCACTTATTTACAAAATGAGATTCTATAAAATGTGTGTTATTACTGATTTATTCCATCATTATGCTCTATAGTTGTTTTTTCATATAGTGTTCTGAGCAAAATGTTGTAGCTGTGTAGCTATTAGCTATGCTAATGAGCTACGATACTTAACACTTACTATACCGCGCTATTCACAATTCTATCATTTCAACATTCCCACAAGTGCTACTTTTCATAGGAAAGGAGGGGCTAACGTTGATGTAAGAAGCCACCAAAACATCAAAAACCACCATTTTCAGCCAATAGTAAAATTTGATTGTAATAGCCGGGTTTCAACCCATAGAGGGCAGTCACTTTCGGTTTGTATCTCCTTAACATTACACTTTAAATAAGAAATAAAGTACAAGGAATAACAACTATTCACTTCCTGCATTTGGAGCTCAATAAAACATTGAATAGTTGTATGAAAATGGGGTGAGTTGTTTTGAATATGGCCCGTAAAGCTCAGCGATGCCTGAAATTCAACATGGTAACAATTTGTAAAAGTGAAAAAAACTGAAAGTAATTTAATTGAAAAAAAAAACAAAAAAAAAAAAACATGCAAGGTAGAGTTGAATTTAAGATTCATTTATTTTAGTGCAGCATAATATTTGGTGCAAACGTGACATGCTCACAATAGAAGAAAACAAAGCAATGAACCCTTTAACAACTCTTACTGTATCTCGCAGGTTGGAGCATAGAATGATGCTCATTTTGTGGGCTGCCTAATTAATGTCGGGGGCCGTCTATATGAGGCACTTCGTCAGTGAAGGGCAAAACCAGATTAGGGTCATTAAGTGTAATGCTTAGTTAATGACAGCATTTCAAAAGGAAGCAATGAAAATGATCGTGAAATACGCCAAAGGGAAGGTAGGAGAAGAATATGTGCTGAGTCGATAAGACTCGTCCTCTCTCAGGGATTCATTCCTTCATGATTATTTCTGACGGGAAATTACAGCTAATGTACCAATATTAAGATGTATTCATGTTTAAATTCTTCTCATATTTCCTAATGTTGTGAAATAGTTTGTTGGATAATGACTTTTCACCATCCATCCTAATATACGTGTCAAACTCAAGGCAAGGGGACCAAATCTGGCCATTCAGAGCATCCAGTTCGGCCCAAAGAAGAAGAAGAAAATGGCAGAGAAAACATTAACCATCAAAATACACTATTTCAATGAAACTGTATTATTTACAGGCATCACAGTTTTTATCATGCTCAAATCACACGATTGCAGCGATTTTTAATCTGAAATTGTTAAAAGAACACTCGATTTTTCCAAAATTCTCCAGTTTTCCTCAAATGATTCTCCAAAATTTACCCAAAATATGCTAAAAATAAAACACGACGTGACATAGTATGAAGAAACCAGAAATACACATGACGTCATCAATATGTACGGCTTCAGATATCAGAGTACGTTATTTTCTATTTATTTTTAAAGGTTAAGATATATCAAAGTTTCATTTAATCAAATAATGCGCTGATATATCTTAACTTTTAAAAAACAAAAAGGAAAGAACATCTTTTCAACTTACTTCTTCATGTGTAAATCCGGTTCCTTCAAAACAAAACGCTCTGTCGTGCTTTACGGACTGAAGTCGTCGACTAATAACTTTTATTTTGAAGCCTGCGGCTGTGTCATTTAATGGCATGGACAATATCCAAACACTAAATGACAGATATTAGTTCCTACTGGATCTCTACTTACGTTTCCTCTGTTTTCTGACCAATTTTCACATAATTTGGGGATATTTTGTTGAATCATTTGAGGGGAAATTGAAGAATTTTGGAAAAATTTAAGAATTTTGGAAAAATTTAAGAATTTTGGAAAAATTTAAGAATTTTGGAAAAATTTAAGAATTTTGGAGAAATTTAAGAATTCTGGAAAATGTAAATTCAATTCAACTTTATTTATATAGCACAAATTACAACAATAGTCATCTCAAAGCACTTTCAAAATATAAAATTCTGAAGAAAAAAGAAAAAAAACCAACAAATCCACATGAACATGCATTGTTGTTCATTAAATTTGTGTATTTTGGCCCCTGGATAAAAATGAGTTTGGTGCGCCTGCTGTAAGGTGAAAAAGATGTATATTATGTACTGTATATGCCTTATGTGGAAAATCCATTGAATGTTTGAACGACAGGACGTTGTGCTGCGAGCACAAGAATAAAACACCATTTCTCTGGTATTTCTCATTAAACGCAGCAAGAAGGCACTCGTTTGGTGGTTCCATGTACATGTGTGTGTGTCGTTGGCAGACAGTGAATCAGAGTGTGGGAAAAAAAAAAAATAAATTTGATTCCTGAGAAAGAGGAGAAGAAGAGGTGAGCTGCTGTCACAGACCCCTTCGTGCCCCGCTGTCACAACGCCAGCAGCGGTGATTAATGAGATGGTGAGAGCAAACAGAAGGAACCGCCTTGTGTAGACTATAGAGCTGTGTTAATGTGTCACATTTATGAGAAGTATAAATATAATATAAACAAATAAAAAGTATAAGGTTATTCATTATGGGATAACTTTTATTTGATGGTTTGTTTAAAAAAATAGATAAGTATGTAAAGCACAAAGCTTTGTTCTTGCAATTAGACAAGCCTGAGCTCACAAGGAGGAGGCAGCTAAAGAGAAATATGACAGCAGAATCTTTCTTTTTCTCCCTCCCCCACCCCATCTCCCCCCCTTCCCAAAAACAAACAGAACAGACTGCATCTGACAGCCAGAATGTGAAAGTATTTATATTTTTTAATGTCCCTTGTTATTACAGTGCCTTGCACCACCTGCCAGCCTCACGTAGGGCCGTGAACTGCAAATGTCACACACGCTGAGCTCTTCTCATCACTATACTTTTATACGTTCTGTGTTTTTACAGCCCTGTTAACCAACAAAAACAACAAAAAAAAAAGTGCTGGCTCTGCATATGCCGGGGTGGCATTTTTTTTATTTAGTTTTTTATACAAAAGAATCTGTGTATCTATCGTTCATTCGTTTTTCATTATGTAACAAAAACATGAAAAACAAAAAAAACAGTCATTATTTGATATTTGTTTCTAAAACCAAAATGAAAAAAACAGAAAATGCCTTGCTTTTCAAATTCAAGCTCTTTTGCTTCGGTACAGAAAACAAAAAAACGGAAAACAAACACCTTTATTCGTTCATGACCCGGAAGTGTACTCTCATCCGACGCTAACGGCTATGCTAACGGCAGTTCAGCTTGACAAGATCGCTGCTTCCAACTGTGCATTCGAAACGTGTCCTTTTCGCTTTCGCTGGTGTTGGACACAGAACCTCCTCACGGACATTTTGGAGGATTTAGAGACTCCTAAGTGTTGCAGAGCTAAAGATATCACGGAATGTGTAACGCTTCACTTCCGGGTCACGTACTTTGGCAAATCGGTAATGGAGAAAATGGATAAAGGTGTTTTTCATTTTCTGTACCGAAGCAAAAGAGCTTGAATTTGAAAAACAAGGCGTTTTCCGTTTTTTCATTTTGGTTTTGGAAACAAATATCAAATAAAGAGTGCTTTTTTTTTTTGTTTTTCATGTTTTTGTTACATAATGAAAAACGAATGAACGAATGATTCATGGATTCTAAAGGTTTTACCTTTAAAAAGCAACGAGATACATCATTATTTAAAGAAAAAGTCATTTATTTCCTTTTCTTTTAAAGCCCACAGTCACTCTATGTTTCTCTTCTAGCTCTGCCTTTGTTTTTGTAACAGTTTTAGATGAGAGAAGATGTATTTTCATCAAAAGAAAAAACTAATTATTAATTCAAGCTTCAAGCAGCGATGAACGGGCCCTCGCAACCGACGCACATGTCTGGAAACGGCGCACGATGAGGTGTGTTGCATGTCCGGGTGTGGCAGAAATTTTAAAGTGTTGAGACGTAGCTGATCATTTTCAAGGATTATATCACAAACTTTCCTGCAATGTTCTGTGAAATGATGCCTATGATTTCCTTTTACCAATAGGTGGTGCTATGACTATGAATGACTGAAGGTGCTTGATTTGTTTCTGTGTGATTTTAGTTTTAGTTTTTAGAGATATCTACAACTGAATTAGTGGGAAATTTACACAATGATTCATAATTTCTTTCTCCTGCGGGCCGAATTCGATGCTCCAAAGGGCCGGTCTTGGCCCCCGGGCCTTGAGTTTGACACAGATGACTTAGATTATACCAGTACCATTGGTTTTTGAACTTGTTCTCTTGCGCTCCCTATTGAAGAGTGAAAAAGTATGAGCCGCACCCCCACATCCCTACAAAAGTTAAACAAAATGCGTCAAAGATGTCACCGTTATTGTTACGATTCTTCTTCAAAACTCATTAAAAAACCCAAAATATTTGCAATCATATGTTTTAGAATGGTAATAATTAAGTGATAATAGTAAATATTAAAGATAATAAACAGTATTTGTGCCCTCCAACACTGTGTACCCCACAGTTTGAGAACCACTGGATCAAATGTTTAAATCTGTTACTTTGAAATTGATGAAATAACTGCGTCCTTTGATGTCTCACACCTGCAGTTTCCTTGTTTTAGCTTTTTAATCAGTGCTCTTGTGTTTTATGGTAGTGTTGTAAAAGTTTATTGTGTAGTAGTTCAACAACTGTCTGCACTTTTTATTTTTTAATTGTGGTGGGGGGGAAAAAAGAAGAAAAACGACTCTTTTATGTCGCTCATTTTCTTCCGACTCGTCCTTACGAATACAGACCGACGTTTTGCACGTGTAAAAATAAATTTACAGTGTTTGCGCACATAGAAATTCATCGACTGTGAGGCAACAAGTCATTTTGTGTTTGTGTAGCACTCGCCAGTCGCTTTTTTTGCCTTTCAAAAAAACCTGGATTTCCACGCAGACGGTGCAGCACTGAGCTGCCAAATTACCTGTCACGGGTAGTTTATTGGTACTTAAACAGTCATTTTCCCAAGCCTCCGGCATTTTCAGATCATTAATGTCACATCACTCATGCATCCTAATCTTTTCTCGCCTGTAATGCAACTATCAGAGAACGTCTGTGCTCACAGAACAAGGAAACATTCATTCAGATATTTATTTATTTCACTCCTTCAACGTTAACCCTGGTGAAAGATAAACATGTTAAGTAAATGTACTAAAATTTTGCATACTTTTGTGTACTTGAAGCCACTGTAATTATCAATATACTTCAAGTATGTGATGAGTAACGTAATATGTGCTATTTTGGACTAAATATATTTTGATTGAAAAAAATGTTTTTTAATTGATTTATCAAATATGTAGATAAAAGCGATTTTTATTTTGGAAATTCAAGTATTTTTTTCCAATGAATTAATTTTTTTTCCACCACAGTTTTTTCGGACTTTTTCGCGTCCCGTCTTTGTGGGTTACCATAGCACGATGTGAGCTAGCCCCCCTCTTTGTTTACATTTGTTGGTTACATTTAAATGTAATATTATATGTTGTAAAATATATATATATCTGATAATTTAAGCAACTGTGAAGTTGTATTGTTTTGAAATTGTTGAATGACAGAGCCTCATTTACTTTTTATTTTGGGACTGTTCTATGCATTTTAACTTTTAACCTATCCGATGTCTGCAGTTATTTTTAAATGCATTTAAAAAAAATAAATACAAAAAAAAAAAATTGAAAATCAAATCGAAACTCAAATTTTTCTAATAATAAAAATAAATGTTATACTAAATCTGGCTTCAATTTTCTCTTGATAATTATTTCCTGACTTACTTTAAAGCTGATTATTAATAACATAGCACACATTAGCCTCCATTTATCGCCCAAGATACAGTATATACAAACAGAGATATGATGACATGACAAGCCCCCTATTCGTGCTATAATTGGTCAAATTGGTTTAATTGTAGGTTTAAAAAAAAAAAAAAAACTGCTGTCATTTAAATGTCTTTTATCCTAAAGGTAGAGCAGCTCTTTAAGGTGAGGTATGTGGTTTTTTTTTTAATTCTGTTTTTTAAAAAGTTTGGTTAAATGTCCGTTTTTAGAGGTTTTTAGTCGAGAAAGATTTATTTTCTGTAAAAAACAAAAGAAGATTTTACATCATCCTCTTGCTTGGAAAAAAAACAAAACAAAAGATGCCACTCATTTCCCTGTGCTCACAGAGAAAATAAAACCTGTGATTCTAAAGAGACGATTTCTATCAAAACGGGGGCCACAAAAATGTGATCATCTGATCCGATGGCCACGTTATTAAAACTCATTTCAGTCTTTATAATAACCAGTCTGAGCATTTATACGGGGAAGAGACGACAAAAGGTTTTATATATTTTATTTTGTGTTTCTGTTGTAATTTTGGATATTTTTCTGTTATTTTCTACCCTTTTCTGTCATTTTGTGTTGGTATGTTGTGATTTTGGAGTCATTTTTCTGCATTTTTGGAGTTATTCTGTGCATCTTTATTTTTTTTTGACATTAATGTGTGTTTTTTGTGGTAATTTTGTGTGTTTTTAGAGTCAGTTTGTGCAGTTACTAGCATGTGGCGCATGTGTGATCCAGTGGTTAGGCGCTCTTTGACATGACCATACCTTCCCATTAGGTGTGTTGGTCTCAGTACAATCTAGAACAGAGGCTGCTATAATCTTTGTGTGTTATTTGAATAAAAACAGATTTTAAACTATGAAATTGTTCCAAAAAGTACTTTTTTGTTGTTGTTTTTATCCCAATAAATGTCTTTTGTTCTTTGGTAACAGATAAGACAGATTGATGTTGTAAACCTGACCAGTACAGGTACCCTTTAAGAGAAGGTCAGCGCATTTTAACAACTTTAATATAAAGTTTGAAGGTTCAACCAAAGAATAAACTTGCCAGTATGCAGTTTTCATTGATTATTTTGATCATTTGATTTCTAAAGGCTTGGCATCCACCGCTGGCAGTCCGTCACCTTTATAGACTTTTCATGGAGCGAGTAGGAGTAGTTCAAATTGATCTTAAGGAAGTGATCGTTGGTAGGTGTGTGCTGATAGCTGGCTCCATAGTTTGTCATCGTCTGTGACCGCCACAGCAAAAAGGAGAAGGAGGTACTTTGGATCCTCTCCATGTCCTCTTATTGACCTTTAGTCTGTCGATAAAAATGCTCCTGGATGTTTAATGCTCCTCGGCTGGCTTTAAATGCACCATCTATTATGTCCGTTTCTTAGTTAAACCGTAACAGTTAAAGGGTTTGTATACTAGAGATTTCATCATCATTTCCATATGAATAATCGCCACTCACTGATGAATAACCAAAAGTTTGGATTCATTAATACAATAAAGCAGAAGTGCTCATTTTTCCTCCCTTAGTGTGGTTAACGTTTACTAATGACTTTTTTTCTCCCAGGTTTTGTCAGCGCTGCTTTTTCACCTGACAAAAAGAGATTTGTCTGACCTGGGTGATTTGTGGCGCTTGTGGCTCTTATCCTGAGTTTGTTTATTAAAAAATTCCCAGCTCTGTGTTTGATTTATTTCTATATGTTGTTTGGTTTTTTTCTCATTCTGCCTTTTTTTTCAAGGAAAAAGCCCTGTGAGATTTTAGCTTGTTTTATGTAAACTTTGTGTTTCTTGGGGCTGCAGCAGTCAGCATCACTCTGTGTTTCTAACATATGGTCAATGGTTCAAGTCCCGCCTGTAGCACTTTTCTGCCTTAGACCTGTCTACATGATGTTTTATTTAAGTTAAATTGTTCTGTGTATGATTCCGTTATTTCATAGTATTAGGTTTAGTTTTTGTCAAGTTTGCGTTAGTTTTCATTTAGTTACTTGTCGTCTGTTAATTTGCATATAATGTATGTAAATGGACTTGGTAAATGGACTTGATTTTATATAGCGCTTTATCACCACACTGAAGCAGTCTCAAAGCACTTTACATATCAGCTCATTCACCCATTCACTCTCACATTCACACACCAGTGGGACAGGACTGCCATGCAAGGCGCTAGTCGACCACTGGGAGCAACTTAGGGTTCAGTGTCTTGCCCAAGGACACTTCGACACATAGTCAGATACTGGGATCGAACCCCCAACCTCTCAATCAGAAGACGACCCACTACCACCTGAGCCACGGTCGCCCCTTGTTCCGCGATGTTGAGAAAAGTAGAGGCGTGGCTTCTGGTAGATGGGGAGAGGCAGTGGGAGGAAGTGAAGCTGTTTAGGGCGGGACATCGAGACGTTTCTCAGAAACACTAACTCACACTTTTGTGTTTTGAATTTTCTTTCTTTCAGAACCTAAAAGATGTTGTGCAAAAACACTGTCATTTTATGTCATCGTTTAATAATTGATTGACATCCAGTGATGACATACAGTAAGTACATATTCTACAGATAGATGAACTAAGAAAACACTTTACTTGACAATTTTTACATAAGGCTGACATTACGCTGTCTTTATCTGTCATTAGCATGAATAAGGTGTCATGAAAGCTGGCATTAAGTGTCGTTCCAAAAGGTGTCATTATGACACCTTTGGAGCTAAGTTGGCATTTTTTGGGTTAAGTGGAGGGATCTCGTGGGGTTAGGTAGGGTTAGTGGTTATGGTAGCAAAAGGTTATGGTAACGACTGACACTTAATAACAGCCTTCATGACACCTTATTCATGCTAATGACAGGTGTCATGTCATAATAATAATAACAGCGTAAAGTCAGCCTTTATGTACAACACTTCAAGTAAAGAGTTACCAAGAATTCTTCTTTCACTTCTCCTTCATCAAACCCGTCCCCTGCAAATATTTGAGTCACTCTTCCGAGTAAACACAACAAACAAACAAGTGGCTTCTCTGTAAATAAAACGTCTGTGCAAAAGGAAGAGGATGGATCAATCGCTGTTAGCTCTCGTGTGCGTAGGCATCGTCCAGACACACAGACTGTGATGGGCAAAAAGCTTTCAGGAAATGCTTTAGATCAATAGTTTCACGTCTCACATCGATGACACAGCACAGACAGAGCAGGCCTGTGTTTGTACATGGACAGAGGATTTTACCTGATCAGGATAAACCAAAGCATTGATGAACAAACCAGGGGAATCTGTTGAACATGGTCTCAGCCCAGTGTTCCCATTGGTTCTCATTAAAAACCAACTCAGAGGCAGTCGCTGCATTGGCATTACTTGACCCCAGGTTGGTGGGTAGATGAGTAGAGCCCCCAATTTTCCATAATTGAGGAAAATGCGGGATTTATTTTCTGAAACTGAAATAGCAATATATTTTTTTTTTTTTTTAATTCACTTGAAATACATAGCAGTACAGTAGTCCCACGTTTATCGTGGAGGTTACGTTCTAAAAATAAACCGCAATAGGCGAAATCCACAAGGTAGTCAGCTTTATTTTTTTACAATTATACATGTTTTAAGGCTGTAAAACCCCTCACCACACATTTTATATACTTTTCTCAGACAGGAATTAACATTTCTCTCGTTTAAACTCTCAAAGTTCAAACCTTCGTAGATTTTAAAACATAAACCTGTTTTCAAACATACAGTACTTCAGAGTCACACTGCTCGCGATCAGACATTGATGCCGGACACATTCAGAGTCTTTGCTAACGATGATGTCACGTCAAAACGGACACCGGTCTGTTCGCCCATTCAACCATGGAGTAGAAACTGTGTGACCACCTGTAGCTGTATGACACGGCCTTTATAACCGGGACCGGACTAGGGGGGATTAGGTGTGGAGGAGAATCAGCAAGGAGGTGGTAGTAGCAGGTAAAAGTTCTCTCTGTAGCACTGAGCTAGCATAGCATTAGCCGCTAATCATACCGGCTTTTTTCACTGGTTGTTTATGTTTATAGTCACAAAATGCTTCACAAAGATAAAAGATACATTCAAATACAAAAATGTCCTGGAAGAGCATTTCATGTCACCATGGCTCCATACCGTACTTTTCATTCTATTTGTCTAAACTCCTACCAACATGTTTTTGGACAACATTCCACATTTCCACAATATCTGTTTTGCCCTTAAACTTGTGGTATAATGTCTGGCTTTTAGCAAGTGTAGCACAGTTGGGCATCAATTTCGTGAATGAAAATGAAATGAATTAAAATAGTAAACTACGTTAATCCTATTGGGGATTGTTTGCACAATTTGGGGAAGTGTTGCGGAGAGGAGGCAATAATGGGTGAAGTCTGAAAAGGAAATGGTGAAATTTTGAAAGTGAAAATCTGAGGCTCTAAATAAGCTGCAGGGTCTTGTTTGTGTGACTGAATTTCTTGCGTGATTGTATGATTGCGTTGCATGTCAGTGCTTGACAAGAAAGCCTCTTCTGTGCACGCCTCGTTTCAGAGAAGTGAGTCCACTCTGTCAGTGATGTCAAAAAAGACGTGACTAGAACCTCAGATGGTCAATTTGGGTCGTCATCATGCAGGATTTGCTTAGACTCCCACACCCTATTGCCTATCACGCTCTGAGACACATACACACAAACACCAAAGCCACTCTGCTTGTTCAAGCCCCTCACAGTGTAGGGTATATGGCAGCAGATCTGAATATGAATGCCAGAGTTTTCAAAGCTCTCGATGGAAATCTCACTCATGCATAACCAAGTAGGAATATAGGTGCACGCATCCAAACAGAAAAAAAAAAAAGATTTCCTGATCCTCACAAGTCTTTCCAATTTACACAAATGTCTAAACAAACAAGCTTTGATTCCTCAAATGGTTAGCCCAGCTGCTCGTCTGCAGCTTCCACTCATCTCTCCCCTTCGCGAACTGCAGCGCGCATGCTTTAACGGAGTTAATCGAAGTCTCCCAGGCTCATCGCAGTGAAAAGGGTGCCATGTGCCTTGTTGTCTGCCAGCCTGTTATTCATGTATAATGCATCCAGTCTTTTCCACTTGCTCTGATTCAGCAAAGGTGAAGAGATGCTTGCAGAGCTGATGCCAAGTATGACGGTATCGCCGGGATCTGGCGCTGAAGGTGAAGCACTCAGTGTAAATTGAGAATATGGGGGGATAAAGTTGATTGCTGGTCAGTTATAGGGCAAGGAATTATGTGAAAAGGAAAGTAAGCAGCATACAGGACTAACAATCAAACATTTATTCAAAGAAGTAAACGTGTTGTGAGAGTCGGTCACCCATGGGGGAAGCAGGGGATGCGACACCCGCACTTTTCACAGAGGATTCATTGTTGAAAACGTATTGATCAAACCATTCACTGCCAGCCATCTGATGAAGTCGCCGTTCCGTGAATGTAAACAAAGAACAGCAATGTTCTTTGTTTACCTTCACAAGTTAACAGCAGAGTAAATGAGTAAAGTGACAAAAAATGAGTAAGAGGTGGCAAAAAAAGGTCCAAAAGTGGCAGAAAAGTGGCAAGAAAAGAGTGAAAAATGACTAAAATGGGCCCAAAGCAGTCAACAGTGGTAAAAAACAATTGACAAAAAAGAGGAAACAGGTCGTATGTATAGGCGTAAGGTAGCTTAAATTAGCAAAATGTGGCAAACAATAATGGAAATGGGCAAAAATGTGAACCAAAAGGAGGCAAAATGTAGGGAAAAAAGCAAACAAATGTTATTTATTGGGCAAAAGGTAGTTTATTTGGGTGAAAAGTGGCACAAAATGGTTAAAGAATCAACAAAAAATGGGTAAAAGTGTACAAAAAAAAACTTGCAAAAATTGACAAAAATTGGAAAAAAGGATATTTATTGACAAAGGAGCTAAAATTTGAAAAACAAAAAAGTGTTAAATTTTTAGGAAAAGGGGCAAAGGAAGTTGCCAAATGGCCAAAGAAAATAGATAAAAGGGGTTACAAAGTTTCCCCTTTTAAGGTTTTCTGGGGGAATAATAATTCAAATCAAGACATGAAGAGCCACATGTTGAGTATCACTGACTTAAAAACAGCTTTATCATGGATCATGGTTTTAATAAAATAATTTCATGAACTAAATTGGGAGTCGACGGTTGCCCTACTTTTAGAACACCCTCACTTTTAAAATTGCTGCTCCAACCCTGGTGAGTGGATCAGGATTTTTTGTCTAAACTGCATTTCTTAAACTTTAGCAGATTCCTGCTTTCCTCACTATCTCCCATCTTGTATATATCTAAAATGCAACATGGCCCTGAGGTGTCGATCACATTCAAAAGGCGGTCTAAACTGCACAATTTAAGTTTTATCTCAACGTTATTTCCCAGCAGACCAGAGATTTTTTTATTTATTTTTGCTGTTTCTTTCCCAAGCTAAGCAAAAGATCTGTACAAATGATACAACTGTACTACAGTAGAATGCATAGAATCCTATGCATTTACCACAGGGGGAATCATTTTCTGCTTGAACGTATCCCACTGCATGAATCAATGTCGAGCTAATGGACTCTGAAATTATTGGAACTGTTAGACTTACAGCCATTTGATCAACATCATTCTAAGGAGTAGATGTTTGTTTGCCTTAAGAAGGTAAAAAAAAAAATGAAGTTTGCAATCTTTGAACAAAAGTAAATAAAGTCTTAAACTGTAGAGTATTTCATAAATTAATGTTCAGCATCAAAGACGTAAGAAGGAATATATTTTCTCTGGTTTTCTTTGCAAGAAAAAATTACTCCGACTGCTGGAGTGTGTATTTTTAAAAGAGTCTGAGTGGTTCCCTAATTTACAAATATAACCCTTTATTTACCGCCTTGAATTATAGAGTCCAAAGGCGAGTCAGGCAGAGAAGCAGATGACTTTACATCTCCTCTGCCTTTTCTTCAATATTTGTGGTTAAAGGGTGTCAAAAGGGAAGCTTTTAGAGTAAGTTTCAGCTTATAATAATAATAATAATAATAATAATAATAATAATAATAATAATAATAGTTCATTTTATTTAACAGTGTCTTTCAGGCCACCAAAGGACACTTTACAATAAAAACAGAATAATAAAGCAGAATAATAAAAACAGTGCAATACATTACAAACAGTATAATACAAAGAAGAGAAAAGAAAAGCAAGGAAGGTGAAGTTTGGGATGATGATTTATAGAGAATGGGCTAATTGGAAGAGACGGGTTTTGAATCTGAATTTGAAGAGGGGTAAGGTGTCGATGTTTCTGATGTCCAGGGGGAGTTTGGGAGCAGAGCGACTGAATGCTCTTCTCCCCATGGTACTGAGGTGGACAGTGGGTACAGTGAGGTGGATGGAGAATAAAGACCTGAGGGACCGAGAGGGAGTGAGTGTACAGGAGGATTTTGAAGTTGATTCTGAATTTGATGGGGAGCCAGTGAAGCTGCTGGAGGACAGGAGAGATGTAGTCAGAGGAGGGGGTTCTGGTGATGATTCGGGCTGAAGAATTCTGGACCAGTTGGAGTTTGTGATGGGATTTGTGAGGGACACCAAAAAATCGATTCAGGAAGTGACGAGGCTGTGAACCAGGATGGCAGTGGTGTGAGGAGTAAGAAAGGGGCGGACTCTTGACCTGAGGGGAGGGGCACACGGTGGAGCTGTCAATGGTGAGGGAGAAAGAGTTTGTTTTGGGGAAGATGGATTTGGTGCCAATGAGGAGGAGTTCTGTTTTATTGCATCTAAGTTTGAGGAAATTGAAGGTGAACCAGTTTTTAATTTCTGAAAGGCAGTGGGTTCGAGAGGAAGGGGAGGAGTGGAGTCAGGTTTACTGGATAGATAGAGCTGGGTGTCATCCGCGAAGCAGTGAAAATGAATGCCAAATTTCCTGAAGATATTGCCGAGTGGAAGGAGATGATAAAGAGAAGGGGGTCCAGGACGGATCCCTGGGGAATGCCAGAAGTTACTGGGGAGGGCTGGGAAGTGCAGGTTTTGAGTTGGATGAACTAAGTGCGGCCTGAGAGGTTAGAGTGGAACCAGTGGAGGGGGGTGTGAGTCACGTCAATAAAGGAGAGTCTATTGAGGAGGATGAAGGCCGAACTCAGATCAAGCAGGATGAGGATGGAGATTAAACCGGAGTCTGCTGCCATGAGGAGGTCATTGGTGATTTGAGGAGTGCAATTTCAGGTCTGTGGGAGGGACGGGAACCGGATTGGAATTTTTCATAGAAGCTGTTTTGAGTGAGGTGGGAGTAATGTTGAGAGGCGACAATTTTTTCTAAGATTTTTGAAAGGTGGGAAATGGGGCGGAGGCTATTGAAGTCATTGGGGTCTGAACCAGGTTTTTTCAGAATGGGGGCGATGACTGCAGCTTTAAAGAGAGTGGGGACGATTCCAGTGGACAGGGAGGAGTTCATGATAGCTGATAAGAATGGAAGCATTGAGGAGAGGCAAGACGTGACCAGGACTTTGGAGATGGGATCGAGCTGACATGAAGAGGGCTTGAATTTTTTAATGAGGTTTGAGATTTGTAACAAGGGGTGGGATTTTAAAGGAGGAAAAGGGTTACCTGGGCTGAAGAGGTTCGGAAGAGACGAGAGGGGAGGTCATGGGTGATAAGTGTGGGTGGATGTTGTTCACTTTATCAATGAAGAAACAGAGGAGGGAGTTACAGGTGTCAGAGGAATAGAAGTGGGAGGGAAAGGTGTCAGGGGTTGAATGATGCTATTAAAAACAGAGAAAAGTGTCCTGATATTACCAGCGTTTGAGCAGATGAGACCAGAGTAGTATTGATATTTAGCATGAGGGATGGAGTCATTGTAATGAGATAAATGAGCTGTATTTATGTCTTGACACCAGATTTCCTGGAAAACCTCTTGAGCTGACAAATTTTGGATTTGAGGGTGCGTAATTCAGGGGTAAACCAGGGTGAAAGCGACAAGTGAATTCAGAATGCAGGCGAGGCCATTATTGTACTGATAGACAAGTTAATTCAAATCACTTGATACTTTTATATTCTTTACTATTAGGTCAATGTAAAGTTTATTCATTGTATTATTTAGTGTTGAATGAAGTTATTACCTGACAAGAGGATGTCCAGAATCCTAAGAGGATGGTTCCCTCTTCAGGAGCTGATGAGCTTGGTTAGCTACTTTTGGCTGTACCTGACCAACATCATGGCATAAAGAAAACCAAGCAGAGCTTGTATTTCTTGAGAAATCTGAACTGGACACAAATGTCCTCGGGTCTTTCTACAGCTCAGTGTTAGTGTCCTGACCTGGGGCTTCACCGGGCCAGAGAAATAAGCATTGCAGAGTGTACAGCTTGAAACCCAGCGAGGAAAGAGAACCCTGTGACCCCTGTGACCCTGTTCACCTCCTACTGTCTTAAAGGAAGCCAGACTGCGCTCAGGCAAAAAACTTTCTTAGAAACAGCTTGTACCCAGAGGCTGTCGAAGTCAAGATGCTCTCCTGCTTCACCCTCAAGTACTGAATACTTTGTGCTTTTAACACCAAGCCTGGTTGCTTTTATGCAACAACATTGTACTTTTGAAGTGTCTCACTGACTACCTGGAGGTGCTTCTAGAAGGTGCTGCTCTACTATAGTATAGTATACTAATAGTTTGTATTAGTTTTTAGTCGGTGTTTTTTTTGTTTGAAAATGCTGAGTTTTAGTTTAGTTGTCATTTGTTTTAGTGTTAGTTCTTTGTAAATTGGGGTACGTGTCAGGTGCAATACTCAAAACGATCACAGCAAGTACTGTATATCAAAAACTCAACAAAATCCATTCATCCATCCATTTTCTGACCCGTTTTCTCCTTTTTTCAGGGTCGCGGGGGTCTGCTGGTGCCTATCTCCAACTCTCAACAAACTATAAAACTTTGTCATTGTAGACATTACGCGAGCTAGCGCGGGCAGAATGTAAACACATGATGTCTCAGACCATGAACTGCTGTAAACCAGCAGCGCTGATTGAAATAGATCAACCAACAAGCTCATGAATACAATACGAAGCTGAAGGACATCATCTTTAATTTAAGTTTATTTCAGTTAGTTTTGTAAACACAGAATACAGTTTTAGGTAGTTAATGTTATTTGATTTCTAGTTTAGGAAAATGTTTTTTACTTCTAGTTTTACATTTTTTTCTTTGTTTGAGTTCACTTGGGTGCAATCACTGTTTACAGAATAGGAATTACTAATTTTTGTGTGGATTTTATTGCAAAAATCCTGAAATACATTTAAATTTCAAGTAAAAATCACACTATGTATTCTAGCAAAAAAAAATTGTAGCCCCACATTTTCTACAATTCCACCAATTAAAATGTAACAAGTTTTTTATCTAGTCACTCATTTAACAAAGAAAGAACATTCTACACTTAACTCATTATTTGATGTATTTAGATCCTGGACAAGCCCCCAACTGTTATGGCGATTTTGGATGAATGAGTGGAGACAGGATCGAGCTGTTGAGCTGTTGGTCAGATGCGTATACGTAGTTTATTATCAAAGGTTGCAGTAGTGAACAGACCAGTCTGGGAGTTGGAGGTAAACCAGCTCGGAGTGTTAGTCCCTGAGAATCTACTGCCACTTGCATCTCTCTCTACTTGTGTGTTGCTGATAGCGGTAGTCAAAACATGCAAGTCTTTGTGCAGAGACCTTGAGTGTACGCTATCGCTGTGCTGTTCCTTTATATCTCACCTTCCCCAGTCTGACCAGAAATGATCAGGTGAGATAGAGTTCTGTAATTTACCCTATTGATCCACATAATGTCACGTGGTTTGAATGACAAGCTGAGCGTGAATTAGAAACTGTTTATTTGTAATAATGAAACACATACATACATCTTGCCCAAGCTTTATTCCAGTATGGAATGAATACACCCATGTATCGAAACAATGTACACGTATCACAACCTTAAGGCGAGGTTTGGATAAACACGAGGATTGACAGGCCTGAGCCGCAGTAGGCGTGGAATGCTGCAGCCGTACATTTATATTTTCCACACTCCATGTACAAAATTTAACTGCATCCAGATTTTCGCATGTATATTTATTATGGGAGTAAACTAGCGGCACCCATTATGATGAATATTAATAGAAAATTGGACGATGGCGGGGAGCGCTGCAATGACTGTGTACAAATTACTCTCAGGGAATGCAATTTATTTCACCATGTTCAGCAATAGCTATTACGACGAGAGCTAATAATAAATATTACGGGAGCATTTCTACAAGCAGCTCAAGAGATGTGACTAAATTATCAACTATCCACTATCTTGAGCATCGTCTCATTTTTGATTATGGCTCAGCTTTGTCCTGGCCAGATGAATCCCAAAATCCCAAGCTGCTTTATTCTGGATGAGAGGTGAAAGTGTTTCACGTCATGTCATTTCAATCACACCGAGGTTTGTCTTTTTCATTCTTTTTCCCTCATTATTAATACATTTCTTGCTCTGGCTTTCAAACACATATTTGTAAATTGGTATTGGATTGATTTAGATTCAGGTCAGGGTTAGCAGTTTCATGCAAATTTGCATGGACTGAAGTTTAACGACTCCCTTTTGTATTTAACTGCTCATATTAAACAGAATTAGCTGTTGGATGAAGCCTCTCATTCTGTTATGTACGTTTGTCATTGAATTTTCACTTTGTGTATTATTGTGTCATTTTGTGTGTTTTTGGGGTCATGTTAAGTATTTATGTCGTTGATTTGTATTTTTTCTTGGTTTTGTGTATTTTTTAGACAATTTCTGGGTCTTTTGAGTCACTTTGTGTATTCATGTTGTGATTTTGTGCTTTTGGAGTCATTTTGTGTATTTTTGTGATTGATTTGTATTGTATTGTTTATTTTTGAGTATTTCTATAGTTATTGTTTGATTTTGATTTTGTGGATTTTTACAGTCATCTTGTGTGTCTTTTGAATTACTTTGTGTATTTGTGTTTTTTGTAGTAATTTTTTTGTATTTTTGTCACTTTGTGTGCATTTTTAATCACTACATATTTTGTAATTTGGTATTTTGTTGTTGATTTACATTTTGTGTTATTTTTGTCATCATATTGTGAGTCACTTTCTCATTGTGTCTGTGTTTGCAGTCATTATTGTGTGTTTTCGTGTATCTTCATTGTCTTCTGTTTGTGTTTTTGGAGTCATGTTATGTATTTTGTTGTTGATTTAAATGTTGTGTTTTTTCTGCACTCATCTTGTGAGTCTTTTGAGTCACTTTGTGTATTTGTGTTGTCATTTTGTGCATTTAGAAGTCATTTTGTCTATTTTTGCTGTTCATTTGTATTTTGCTGTATTTCTATAGCTATGCTTTGGGTCTTTGGAGTCACTGTGTATTTGTATTGTCATATAGAGTATTGTGTGCTAAATCCTTTTGTGTATATTGGTTGCACTAGACTAAAGTCCCTTTTTATCCTTCCTCTCAAACTGCGTGCGAGTGTGAAAACGCTGCAAAATTTCTTTTTGCTGAAATTAGTCCAAAGCTTTCCAAACAACCCCCACGATTCTAACACAGCCACCGAGGTCATGGAAACATAAGGATTCATCATCTGTTGTCTTCGTCGACACCTCTCACAGAAAAACAACACCAACAAACTTCACATTTTATTGCAAATGACTACTGTTTTGGGCTCATGTGGTGCTTTGTGATAGCTGGGCAAAAGTTGCCTGGAAGTATTATTTGCAAAGACGTGTCCGGTCAGAGTCCACACCTACACACATGACTGTACTTGGAATAGTCTATGCATTAACATGTAACGTTAATTAACTTTTATTTTTGCAGTTTTTTGGCACTGTGTCTATTGGAAATAATGTGAAGCCCTATAAATATACGAAATACAAACGTGAAAACCAAAGTTAAATAAAAATCAAGTTGATTAAAGGGAGGAAAAACAACACGCATAAAGACGAGTTTGGATAAATGCCACCGCGATCAAAAACAAAATCAGTCAGTGTTGATTCAGGCTGCTCTCATCCTTCCAGCACATGCACTAACCACGTGCATGCTTTGATTAAACATTAAAAACCAACCTCGGCATAAGAAACGAGATGCACAACCACTCTGAAATTCTCAGCTTTTAAATTGTGTGAATGGTATTTCATTTATTTATTGAACTGAAACCTATACCTGATCCTTTTTTTCCCCTCTTATTTAACTCATCAACATTTAAAAGACACTTCAGATTAGTAATGCACATATGTTCATCTTTGTTATCCTCTTACTCAATTCTTTGAGCCATTAATCACACCAAAACTTATTTCTCTTGTTGATTTTCCTCTTTCTCCTTTAACTGCTAACTCAGGGCTTATATTATGCTCCGTTGCCTCGCATGGTCTGCAGACTCTGAAAGTGTTGTTTTTTTTTGTCCAACTTTAAGTGGAACCTTCACCCACCTACAGCAGCTTTGTGCAATAAGCTTCAAACTGTGACCCGTGACAACAAATAAAATGGCTTTTTGAACCACTGAAACTAATTTTGCCTGTTTTTTTTTGCTGGATACAATAGTTTGGTAAACACAGGGTTTGCAGGCGGAGGAGGCAGAATGTGTGAATTGAGCGGAGAAAAAAAAAACCTTTAAGGGTGTAAAACAGAGCTGTGATTAAACCTGGTGTGGTTTCAGAACGCGGTCTCCAATCACTGGGCCGGAAACCAGTACTGGCCCCTGGAGTATTTGGTATTGGGCCCCGAAGACTCATTACTCATGTGACTCCTGGGCTTTGATGCATGAAGCCATGCACACACACACGCACACACACACACACACACACACACACACACACGGACACACACAAACCTCACAAGAGCCCAAAATGTGTTTTACTCACATTTAAAATTTCACAAAAAACCCCACAAAAAAGTTCACAAGCTAGTGCATTTTGTTTTGCAAATAAGAAACGTACCTGTCAAACAAATAAGGCATGTTTTACTCATACAAAAAATACGTATCTTCAATTACAAAACACATCCTTCATTTACAAAAACGACAAAACTGTTTGTTTTTTTAGAAAGTTTACTGGCATTTGTATTTGAATCTTCAAGGTGGAAAATTTGTGCCAAAAAAACTGTAAAGTGACTTTTGGGAGAAAACTTGACATGAAAGTGGTTTGTGGCAAATCACTTGTTAAAGAAAATTATGTTTCTCCTATTTGTTAAAGAAATTTTTCTTTTCAGCAAAACAAAAAAAGACTATTTGGGAATAACAATCAATCCGCAGAAAGTTCATGACGTCATTTGTGAATGTCTATCATCTCTTGTAAGTCAACTTGCATCAAATATTATGGAGTTAAATGCATGCAAAATTTTACAAAAACACATAACAATTCACAAACAAACTCAGCACAAACTATTGCATTTTGCTTTGCAAATAAGAAATGTACCTATCAAGCAAATACAGTGTCTTTTACACATACAAAGAAACAGGTCTTCAATTCCAAAAAAATCCTTCAAGTATATTAAACAATTTTACAATAACGAAAACTTTCAAGTGACTTGTTACAAATAAAAAGTTTTAGTTTGTAATTAAAGGACATTTTTTTTGTAACTAAATATCTCTATATTGTTGTACGCATGGTCAACCTACACAGATAGACACACAAACATCTTGTGGGTACTTTGTGGTTTTCTTTTCTTTCACTGTTGAAACACTGTTAAGCTGAATTTATCACGTTGAATTATTGATATGATTAAAAATTATGGTGAGAACAAATGTAACACAGGGATTAAAAAAAAACATGCAGGGGCCTTCTTGTTCTCACAATCTGAATGTGTGAAAGTACATTTCCGGTTTTCTTACCAAGCAACGAGAAAAGTGATCAGCATTTTCAAATGAATGGCATCCAAATGGCCAACCTGGGGTCGTTCAAAGGAGAAAATACAGACAAAAGCTACTGATTTCAAAGATACAACCTGGAACTGGTTATTCAAAGTGAACGTTTTCATATCATGGAGCAATGCTAACTGTCTATCTGTTTCACAGCTAGCCCTCGTCCCAATGTAGCATAGCTTAGCTTTTTAGCTAGCATGGACCAATTTTTGTGTCTCAGGCCAGAAACTATTCTGCACAAAATGCACACATTAGCATACTGCTGCTTTAAATTTTCATTTTGAAAAGATATGTTGGATCTTATTGGCATTAACGTTGACTGCTCGTTCCTCATTGGACTAAAAGGGCACTTTCCTGATTAAAATTCTAACCCCTAAACCACTCTTGGAGTAAATTCCCATGCGTGTTTTCTTGCTCTTTGACTGGCCTCTTTACCTCTGTTATAAATATTTGCAGTGTTTTGAGGATGTACTTCACTTTGTAAAGGATATTAGGAGAGCCTTTAGGGCCGATGTACTGTATGTAGAATGTTCCAACTGCTTGTTTCATATTGTCCGACTGTTGTTCCGTCCTTGAGCGAGACATTAACCCTTTCTTACACGCTGCATTTTCTTATTTCTTTAAATGCATGTCTGAGAGCAGAGATGGTAACTGTGGGGGACACATAGATGTCGTTGTCTGAGCTAAGGGCCACATTATTAAAATTATTCTCAATTTTTAGAATAATGACCAATCTGAGCATTAATAAGCTACAGTTAATTCATACCATTTATAATTATTTTGTATGTTTTCAGAGTTTTTGTATATTTTTATTGTCATTTTGTGGTATTTTGGAGTAACTTTGTGTATGTTTGTTGTTTTTTAAACCCATTATTGGTCTTATTCTGTAATTCTGCTGTTGTTTGTGTAATTTCATTGTTTGTGTGTTTCTGTTCTCATTTTGTGTACTTTTGTATTTACTTTGTATGTTTTTGAAGTAATTCTGAGTGTTTTTTTCTAACCTTAAATTTTCATTTGTGTATTTCCTTTGTTTGTGTATTTTTTGATGTTACGTTATATGTTTTCAATGTTTTTTGTGTGTATTTTTGGTTTGTTTGTCTGGAGTCGTTTTGGATTTTTGTCTCTGTGTGTTTTTATGGTCATCTTGTGAATGTTTGGAGCTATTTTGCGCATCATCTTGTGTATTTTTGTATATTATTGGTTTTAATGTGTATGCTTTTCAAGTTATTTTGTGTTTTTTTGTGTGTGTCTGGAGTCTTTGAGTCATTTAGGGTATTTTTTTAGATGTCAAATTATGTATTTTGCTATTATTTCTTGTGTTTTTTGGTCATTTTGTGTGTTTTTGTTACTTTGTGTATATTTTTGTCATGTTGTGTGTTTTAAGAGTCATTTTGTGTGTGTTTTTTGTAATGCTGTGACTTTTTAAAGTTATTTTGCGTATTTATTTTTGCACAATATTAGATCAAGGCCCATGTCTGCCTTAGAGGCAAAATATGTTTGAGGCTGCGAGGAACTTTTACAATGAAGTGCATATTCAGATGAGAAGTGGAAAAAGTCTGATTAAAATTCTGTTGCTGGTGCTGCAAACATCAACAAAACGCTGACGCTTGTTTGGAAAACCCTCATCATACATTCAGCACTTCTCATGTTGGTTTACTCTCCGATGTGGAGCCAACGCATTTAGCAAATAAGAAAGATGAGCTTTGTTCCTGATTTCATTGACAAAGCAATTTTACAGCGCTTTGTGCTAATCCTGGGTCTTTTTCATGTCAACAGACACTAAGCATATGAATGTAAAATTGTGAAAGATCATAAAAATATGATGCTTTGTGCAGGGTTTTGTCGAAAATAGGAAGGAACCTGAATGCTAATGCTGATTTGTTGTCAGTTGGACTCATAATCTGGTTCAGATAGATCAGAAAAAGTCTTCTGGTGCCAGCGAGAGAGAAAAGTCGTTCCGTCACACGCAGTTCGGCGCCTTTTCTGTCAATTAAAGCAGGCGGCGCTGCACCTGTGTGTGGATGCCAGACTGCAGTTTCTAGCCTAGCGTTCACCCCGGCTCTGAGCCACTGTCCAACCAGCTCCTAATGAGAGGCTTTGTGTGGATAAAGAGGGATGTGCGTGCACTCAGGCACTCGCACACGGCAATTAGGCCGAAGTGTTTCAGGTGGAATGGAGAATCAAACGTCTTCTTGTGTTCCCATTTCCTCTCCCAGCGTTGCATGGTCGACTCATTAGTTCTTTACCAAGTTTGACGGAAACATGAACGCAAAGAAAAGAAGAAATCGTGTTCAGATTCTTGTTTTAGATTTTACAAGATGTTCCATTTATCCACTCATTGATTAATTCATTCATCCATCTATTCATCCATCCATCTTTTAAACATCCATCAAACCCACCTAACCACCCTTCATCATTCATTCATTCATTCATCCATCCATCCATCAACCTACTCATTCATCTGTTTATTATATCATTCATCAATCATCCACCTACCAAACTACCCACCCATTCATTCATTCATTCATTCATTCATTCATTCATTCATTCATTCATTCATTCATCTTTCCATCTATCCATACAGCTCTCAATCTGTCCATCCTTCCATCTTTCTATCCATCCATCCACCCATCCATCCATCCTTCCGTACATTCAACCATCAAAAAATGCATGCATCATCCATCTGTCCTTCTATCCAACCATCCATCCATCATCCATCCATCTATCCATCCATTTGTCCTTCTATCCAACCTATCAACAATCCATCCATCCATCCATCCGTCCATCTATCCTTCTATCCAACCAGCCATCCATCCATCCATCATCCATCCATCTATCCATCCATTTGTCCTTCTATCCAACCAGCCATCGATGAAACACTCCATCCATTGATCTGTCCTTCTATCCAACCATCCATCCAACCATCCATCCATCCATCCATCTATCCATCCATCTGTCCTTCTATCCAACCAGCCATCGATCAAACACTCCATCCATTGATTTGTCTTTCTATCCAACAGCTATCGATCCAACCAGCCATCCATCCATCTGTCTTTCACACCAACCAACCATCAATCCATCCATCGATGTGTCCTTCTATCCAACCAGCCATTGATCCTACAATCCATCCATCCATCAGTCTGTCCTTCTAATCAACCAACCAACCATCCATTCATCCATCCATCCATCCAGATAATACAGTAGTTTCCTAAGGTACAATCCAGATAGACCTCAGGCCGGTCACCCTTCCACACACACATTCCATCTGCAGTCTATAGATTACCTCAGGTGACCCCATAAACCATTAAACAGATCATAGAGAGCATGCAAACTCAGACAGGAGAGGAAAACTCACATCTCACATGGCGTGGGATATTCACCGACTCTTTCATCTTTGTCCTTTCTATAGTGAAGCGGTCAAACCCTCTGTGTAGATTCCTGAATTGTTAGCCAGAAGCTTGTAAATTAAATTGCCTTCTAGAGTTAGACCAGTCAAACCTTGGCAGTCTTATTAAATGGCGTAAAGAAAGTGTTGCAAAATAGGTACATATATTTACTGAGCTGTCAAAGATAACAGCAGTGAAACTTCAATTCAATTTAAGTGTAGTTTTCGCTTCAAACAGCATTCCGTCTACTCTATTCTACATCTCCAGAGGGTTGCTTTTATTTCCCAAGAATATGCAGCAATAATGAATGTGAATGCAGGTACAGACAGATGTGTGGAATAACGCAGAACCTGCTGCCACAAGTCCAGAGTTGATGTTCAGAAAAGGATAACGATGACTTAACTCTCAGATGTGATGCTATAGTATTTGTCCATTTAAGAAAAGAGCTTTGGAGGTCGTTTGAAACTGACTTCCTAGTCCTTATTTTTACCTTAAAAGATCAAGATTTGAGATTTCTGCTGAAACGTGATAAAAGAAAATATAAAAGAGCAGTGCGTTTTTTATGGCCATACTAAAAGGTAACAGCAGCTCAAAAAGTGAAGCTGGATTTTGCCCTGCAACCAGCCTAGAGATAATGCTTAGTGAGCACAGTGTAACGGAGTCAAACACTCGCTCAAAGGTACAGAAGGAACGGTGAAGGCAAATTTAACAACGGACTTTGAAAGAAATGATTGCTTATCAGTCACAACCAAGTACATGGAAGAGAAGATGAAACAAGTGTCTCTGAATTGGAATGATAGCATACACGTCAACTTATACCACAGCACTGCAGTGTGTTCAATATATCTGTGTGTAATCTTATTTTGATAGCGCTTAGAGATTACTATAGCTGTAATTTGCACTATATAAATAATGTTGAATTGAAATGATTAGTACTCGTATCGTCATCTGTATCTTCTTATTCCATCAGATTCATTTTATTTCAAAGGCCAAATTCGACCTAGTTTGATCTTAACTGAACAGGACCCAAAACTTTGATGTAAGAAAATAATCTATGTCATATACAATATCCTGAATGTTAAGCAATAAGTTACAATTCCTGGAATTTGCAACCAATTGTGTGATGACATTTGTCATAAATCTTACAAATTGCAATTCAGTATTACTGGAAATAATGTAATTTTGCACCATCACCCCCACCATCTTGCCCCGTCATTTAGATCACGTGACACAATAAGTCTGTTGCCTCCTTGCTAGCTAACTTGGCCTTTTTGGTTGCGTCAAATGAAAAAAAAAATCCTGATTCAATGACAAGTGGCTTGAAAACCCAGTTTATTTATTTACATTTTAATAAAAGCACTTTGGCCTTTGGTTTGCTCACAGGTTTGAGTTCATTTTGATTTCTGAGTTGTGAGAACTATGTTACAATAAATATCATTTAGGACAATGTTGATATTTTTTGGTCTCTTTCCACATTAATAAATACATTTGAAGAATGTTCTTGAACAACTAATTATTTTCACGTTTCTGACATATGTTTTCCCTTTGGTCTGTATTGACATCGTAAGTTTGGTCTTACATTTTCTTTAAGGTGGTATTAAAAAGGTCTTAAAATGTCTTAAATATAACTTCTTCCTACCTGCATTCAGCCTGAAAAAAACACATCTTTTGTGTTTCCGTTTGATAGATTTCCATTTTCTCTCTCCCAAGTACCCCCTTTTAGGGCCATCGCTTACCCCTAGCGGTACCCCCATTTTAGAAACACTATTCTAAATCACCTCTCGTATCATCTCTTTGTTGTTTAAGCCTGAACTTTACCAAAAGCTAAAAAATGTGTAACTCCTAAAAACAGTTTTGCAGTTTGGCATGTTTTTTATTATTGTAAGTGCGTCCAAGAAAACTTAACCAGTAAATGAGTTCTTTCGGGACACAATTTCAGATTATTGTCTGAGTGTTATTCCAGGAAGAAGGCTGGGGGAACCAAAATAAATTCCTGGCAGCTTGCACTCACCGCTGCATTCAACGCTGTGGGGGCGTGTGGGTCGAGACTCCATCAGGGAAACCAAAGCAGCGGGCTGCCATTGTAGCGGCGAGCAGGGCGAGTGAATGCCTTTTCTTGCTCCAGGCTCGGTGACACATGTATTGACCTAAACGCAGATCAGTGGGTGGGAGAACATCAATGCTTCATAGCTGATGTAGGTGCCCAAGGTTTTATGTTTGGACCAATTTCAGCACTTTATTGACTAATGTTTGATCCAATGTGCTGTAAAGAAATAAACCTTTTTGGAAGGATGAGTTGTTCTTATGATTATTTATGGCAGTTCTGCTTCACATGCTCTCATTTTCAATTGTAGATTTTGATGGTTATGAAACACTTCCATAATACATCTGAAATGTTTATTCAATTTGTTAGATTTTTATAAATCCAAATGACAAACATCAAATGGGGGTAAAAACCCACATGATAAGCAGTTTCTATGACTGATGTATGCTGGGAGTTTGGAAATATCCAGTATGAGAAGAACAATGTTTGAAGCTCACATTTCCTCAGTGTCTACTCTTTGTATAAAGCTCCGTTACAACCAGAGAAGAAGAAAAAAGTGGAACGAAGAGGAAGAAAAAGATACAGGTAGTAACGATAATGCCATTATTTTTTGCATAAGGAACCTAATTATGACAAAAATCTTAATAAACTGTGTTTGAGGGGTTTGAATTTGCAAGAAAGCCACCAGTAAATACTGTAATCATAATAATTAAATCTAAATCTCTTGTATTTTTACAGATCAGTGCAGTGTGACGCCTTGGGCAACATTATGATGAAAACAGCTTTGATTCCAACACGTGTGTTACTTTAACACAGAACACCTACCTATCCGTGCCTTGTTGCTGAGTCCATAGGGGGGCTCTATCATGCATATTTTAGATCTCTTCCTCCTCCAACACACCTGCATCTAACGACTGTGTCGTCATGCAGCTCTGCAGAGGTGCTGATAGCGATATATAACTTTAATAATCAGCCTGTGCTGGTGTACGGAGGAACCACAGTCGAGCAGTACTGTCGTAGATGCTTAAAGCTGTTTATCCAACGTTAAACTGTACAAGTATTTCATCCAAAAGTTGTTCTTATCCACCACTGATGCCAACGGGACCCTAAAAACAATGCAAAATGGACAATTCTAGTGTTTTCACATGTTGAAAACCAACACAAAACATTGGTCTATTGATTTTGTGCCGAAATCACGGAGAAGCGAGTGTCAAGCGAATTGATTAGTTATGAAGTAATGTATTTTATTGATCCTGGTCCCACTCTTCACATTTAAGTCTTAAGGTGCGTTCACAACTAACGTGACTTCAGTGACTATAGTTGCTTTAATTGTCCGGTCAGGAGAAACCTGGGGGTGAACTTACAAATGTTTCCGCTTCGGCGCCGCCTTTACATTCTTCTCAGGAACTCCAAATCCCACAATGCAATGCACGAACCGTTTCTCCTGAAAATGCCTTGATCATGGGCGGGGCTCCTGGAGCAGTTAAGACACGCCCCAGTCTATACTATAAAATCTCCAATGAACAATTTATGCTATGCTAACTAGCTACTCATTACTCAATATTCCTCTCTATTCACTCTTCTCTCAATCCAACCTACTCACCACAGATTGTAGAGCCCACAGGTGCTAGTTTTTATAAAAGGGGCGGAGCAAACAGTGCTTGTTTGTGATGCAAGAAGGTTCCAAAACATCATATGATCTTGTTCTCAGCAAAAATCTATTGTAATATCCTGGTTTCAACCCATAGAGGGAAGATGCTCTGACATTTTACAACTAAATACGCCAAATTGAAATACTTTGACTAAAATGTTGAGAGTTGGACCATGATTAATAAACAGCACTACTTCATACCCAAATACATTTGTATTCAGCAGAAAAAGTAGTTTTGGGGTTTAGTTACTCTTTAAGTAGTATTCCCTAAAGGAAGTACACGATTGTGAACACTGCTACAAATTAAAATACATTTAAGGTGTTGTTATGGTCTACAAATAGCCCAGCTTGTATATCTGGGATGATCACTTCTTTGCCTTCTCAGTATTTGCTTAGGGTCACCCTAAGTGCAAATAGTTTCTAGTAGTTTCTCACCCTAGTTTCTTTCTCTTGTTCAGTTTGTGCACCTAGCCTTGGTTCAACGCTTTAAAAACCATTAAGCAGTACTTTATGATGCGTTTGCCCTGCATATCATCTGCTCCGCTCATCAAGAAGCACAAGTCAATGTAGCTGTAGAACTGACCATGAAAACAAGCTCTAATTGCTGTAAAACTAGCATGCACATCGTTAGCTGAAGGCTGCAAACTTTAGGTTGACCAAGGTCAAGTTAGAAGTTAGAAGGTCAAGGCGTGAGCTCTGTTATTTACCAAGGTGGCATTAGCAAAGCCTTGAGAGCACGCAAACATGTATCAGTGAAATGTTGTTTTTACAGAAGAAGCTGCTCCTTTTTAATGAAGGAAACATGAACGTCAGAGGAGTTATTTTGGAAAAAATGGCTTCGAAAAAGCTAAATAACTTTGAAAGGAATGTTGCTTATCTCCATGTTTATCAGACATTGTGTATTTTTTATTTTTGTGCGGCCGCCAAAGTGAGTGCACAAAGCAATTATACACAAAATATTGACAAAATATGAACAAAAATACACAATATGACCACAAATATGTGCAAAATATACACAATGTACACAAAAAAATGACCGAAAAAACACAGAAAAAGGCAGAAAAATACACAAAATGACAAAAATAACTGAAAAATAGACAAAACCTTAACTTAAACACACACAAAATGACTGCAAAATATGTAAAAATTCAACAAAAACACACAAATGAATGGAAAATTATACAAAACTTCAAAAATACACAAAACAATTCCAAAAAGCATCCAAATATACCCAAAAAACTAAGTGAATCTACAAAACTTTAAATAGAATTTAAAAAAGGACTCCAACAAAACAAGTAAATTAATGTAGAAAAAAGAAAATAAAATAAATAAACACAAAAGGACAACAACAAAAAAACCCACTCAAATTCTTTGCTCTTTTCTGTGTTCACGGATTAGTCGTTATTCTAAAATCTGACATTGTGACTCTCAGTTTAGATCCAATCATATTTTTGTGATTTTGCTGATAAAAGTTGCCCATTTTTGGTGTTGATGGTCATTTTTGTTGTTGTTATTGCATTATATTGTCGTTAGCTTTGGGTTTTTAGGTAATATTTGGGTTGAATTACCCTGATAGACACCTTTCATTGTTGTGTAACTTGCGTTGGTTTCTTTTGAAGGCCAACAGGTGATGCAGTTACTTGCAATCTTCTCTCAGGTGCTGCAATATCATTGTTATAACCTTTATTACATTTGGAATTTTGGCTTGATGTGAGTTTAAGAGATCAATCCATGGAAGAAAAAGCAGTTTTTTTCCAAACATACAGTATTTCACTTCTACTTTGACCATCTGTTTCGCACAAACACTTATGTTTCTCTTTCTCGTTTTCTTTCTGATCCTTGAAGGATTCCTTTCTCCTGTCCATCACATTTCAGCAAATGTCCTTTTCTCTCGCAAGCAGATTCTCTTCGATTTACATCTGAATGACGGTTATGAGCTCCATCACCTTGGAGTGCACATGTTGCTGTATACATACTGAACCCATGTTGTCAATACGTTATGAATGGCATTCAGTCCATAGGGTCATTTAGCTGCTGCAGACGACAACATAAACTCGTCGCTCTATCTTTGATCTTGAAGATTCACACAAATGTATTCCTATTATTCTGCAAGAACGTGTATATATATATATATATATATATATATATATATATATATATATATATAATAAAAAACCTTTTCAATCAAAAAAAACTTTACTTCAATCAAAAATGAATATTTTGAATCAAAGAAAAAGTAAATAAAGTAATAATAATAAATAATTGCATTTCAACACATTTTTTTAATAGAAAAAATAAAGCATTTCAATCAAAGAAAAAAACATGAAATAATAAAAAAAAACAAAAAAAAACATTTTTAATCAAAGAAAAAAAAAGTGTCATCGGTAAATGAAAGGATTGCATTTATCATTAATAATCTTCTTTCTTAAAAGATCTGCACCAACCAGGAACTTCCATCAATGGGCGGGTTGTTTTCTAAGAGATCTGATTGGTCAGAAGGCGGGGCTATAGGACTTGCTAACATCCAAGCCAGAAAAAAAACATTATTCAGTTAATTATTCTCTTATTGTGTGTGTTTTTGTTGTTGTTGTGTGTTGTTGGTAGTATTTCAATCATTCCCTCTGTGTGTGTGTTTTTTGCTGTCGTTTTGTATGTTTCTCTGTTATTTTTGCATATTTTGTTGTGATTTTGTGTTTTTTTGGTCGTTTCGTGTGTTGCTGGTTATAGTTAGTATTTTTGCTCTTAGTGCGTGTGTTTTTGGTGTCATTTTTTGTATTTTGTTGTTCTTTTTATTATTCAGTATATTCTTCTCTTATTTTGTGTGTTTTTGTGGTCGTTTGGTGAGTTGCTGGTAATATTTAGTATGGTTATCATTTTTAACTAAAAATAAACATTATAAAACCTCATATTTGTAATGCTTTCAATTGTTAATTTTCCTCTATCTCTCTCAAGTACCCCCTGTAGTGCCATCGCGTACCCCTAGAGGTACACGTACCCCCATTTGAGAAACGTTGTGTTAGACGTTAGAATGATGGCTGAGGGGTGGAGGAGGAGGTCTTTTCAGACCCTCTTGAAACACACACGTCTTTGCTCAGGCTTTGCTTCCTCGTGGATGTCTGACCTCTATCTTTGCACCAGGGCAGGCGATGAGGAATCTCACAGTGTTTCCTTTTCTGGGCCACGTTCATTAGTCTCTGAGTTTTACCGTCATGGCTGAAAGTCGGAGCTGGTATGATATACTGTATAATATATCACAGTTTTATCTGATTTGCTTGACTAAAATTGTGTTCATATTTGAGAACAAATCATGCAGTTAATGGACACTGAGAAGATGATGGACATGATTTACATGAAGGCCATGCAGCCCTTGGTTTAACTTTGTGCTGCCCCCCACAAAAGTTGGAAAGAATATAAAAGTAATACAATACACAAAAAAACAAACAAAAAGGTGTAAAAATGTAAAAAAAAGTAAGCAAAAATATATAAAACGATTATAAAAAACACAAAATGACAAAAATATTCACAAAATCGACGCACGATTACACAAAAAAAACAAAAACATAAGTTTATGAACAATACAACAACAAAAAACATAACACATGAAACAAGAATAAAAACAATGTTGTTTTGTCTGTTTTTGCAGTAATCTTTTGTATATTTGTTGTTTGTTATTATGAGTCATTTTGTGGTTGGTTATTGAGCCATTTGTGGTGTTTTTGCTTTTGTTCCGAGCGTTTTTGTTGTAATTTTGTAATTTTTTTTGTCATTTTGTGTTTTTTTTGGATTTATTTTGTGTGTTTTTTGTGCAAGCTTTCCACCACTTTGACTTCACGCCTGCGTTTAACATGTTTAACGTGATTTTGAAACGTTTGCAGCTGGTAAACTCATCACCAGCTGTGCTTACAGCTGAACAAACACTGAAATGATTGAAGCCTTTTTAGCACCTGTGAGCACTGGTAACCATTAGGTAACACCATTGGAAGTGGGTGGGGGGGGGGGAGGGGATGACTCCACCTTGCTTGTGGACCCAAGGCAGGGGTGGAGCAGCCATTTGAACAGTGAGGGTGTTCTAATTTTAGTTTATTAATATAATTTACGAAAACCATGATAAAGCTGATTTTTTTGCCACTTTTCATCCAAATAAACAACCTTTTGCCTGATAAATAACACTTGTTTCCTTTTTTCCTACATTTTGTTCCACATTTTTGCCATTGTTCACTATTTTGCCACATTTTGCTCATTTAAGCTACCTAAAACCATTACATACCACCTGTTTTCTCTTTTTTGTAAACTTCTTTTGCCACTCTTGACTGCTTTTTAGCGCATTTTAGTCACTTTTTTCTTGCCACGTTACTGCCCCTTTTGGACCATTTTTTGCCACCTGTTACTCATTTTTTGTCACTTTACTCATCGCTGTTAACTCTTTGTTTACCTTCATGGAACGACGACTTCATCAAATGGCTGGCTGTGATTGGTTTGATGACCATTGCATTGATCTAACTGGACCAATACGTTTTCAACAATGAATCCCTCTTTGAAAAGTGAAGAGGGTGAATTTTTGTTTTTATGAAAGTGTGGGTAAGACGCCCCTGGCCCAAAGCTTCACGTTTCCTGCTTAGGTGTTGAGAAAATGACTCTTTTGCTAAGGTTCGGACACAGTGTATCTTTTTGGAGAAATGGCACCGAGGTCCCTGAACGGCTCTTTGACTCACTTTTCCCTCATAATAACTGACCTCTTATTAACTTTTTTGAAAGGTGTCCCATTTTTGGCATGAGAGGGACAAAGCTATACAGTGTGTAGTTGGAAAATTGATTTGTTGTGTTCTTCTTCTGCTGCCATGCTGGGGTTAAGATTGGCCTTGGCATTTGAAAAAAAAAACAAAAAAAAAAACAACAAAGGAAGAAAAAGAAAGAGTAAAGAAAGCAAAGCCCACTGCTAACATTAAGCGTTCCTGCCTTCTCCTGGCAAGGCGCTGTCATTTTCCAGACGGGAACATTTGCTCCGTCATGCTCTCATTCTCTCCCTCGGCGTTCCTGATGCTGTCCTTTTGGAAACAACATTTGCTCAGTCACTCTCCATCACCCCTCCTCCTCGTCACTTTCATTCCCCCACCCTCCTCCTCCTCCTCCTCCTCCTCCTCCTCCTCCTCCTCTACATCCTTCTTCTCCAACCAGACAGAATCACTCGCAGGGCTTTTTTCAATCTGAGCTGTGTAAAGACTTAGCACGGCCATCTGCATCATTTTCTATTCATGTCATGCATCTCAAATAGCCCGAGAAATTATATCCCCAGCCTAAGCTGAAAAAGGAAAAGAACATTACGATTGTGCTTTGAAAAGTATCACAAAAACTTTGAAAAATACAGCACGAGTTTAAATTCCAACTGGGATAATAAACAGTAGACGATAGGTAACATGAATATTAACCAGGGCTGGGATCAATTACAATTTTAAATTACAATTAAGCTTTCAATTATCCATGTTGAATTACAATTAAATTATGACTGACATTTTCACCCAATTACAATTCAATTACGATTATTTTTCATTCCTTCAAAGTCAATTACATTCTCAATTACTGAAGTTGTTCAATTACGATTAAGTTGACCAGCATTTTTTCTAATTCCAATTATTATTTTCCCCCCGAAAGTTGATTACAATTACAATTACGTTTCTCAATTGCTAAAGTTCAATTACAATTCATCACAAATACTGAGTCTAAATAACCTCGTATTACTTATTTTTCTGGTTGGTTTTGACCCATGTCTTAAATCTGCTTTAAAATACACTATAAACAATTATCTACCATCTAATTTGTTTCTTATTTAATAATTAAGTGTAAGCCATAGAACTGTAACATTGTTTCTCAGTTTTGCATTCAATGAAACTATAATTGACAGTTTTTTATCGAATTGTCACGACAATTACGATTACAGCAGCAGCAGATTTTTTTTATTACAATTACTATATAATTGTAATGAATTATCAACTATGCGATTACAATTATAATTGACTCCAACCCTGGTCGTACTGTATGTGCTGATAGTGATGTGTATAAGGGACAACATGACAGTGCGTAAGATAAATCAAAAATGATATTATTTCTTGGCTTTTTGTGCATTTTGGCTTTGCCTTTAATGTGTTCTCATGGCGTCCAGCCAAAATGTAATGTTTGCTCGATGAAAAATTGTTGGCTCCATTTGTACATTTGTAAAACGAGTAGAATATGATCTTGTTACGTTGTAAATCAAATGATAAATGTCTCCACATACGACTGGTTTGGAACCAATTCATCGTATCTTACTGGGCACGACTGGATTTAAATATTCATTTAGATTTAGGTTTGTCAAGTTGAATTACACTCAAACCCTTGATTGGGCAATAGCCAATCATGGAGCAGGGTGGCACCCGTGGTGGCCAATCAGGTTAAAGCATCTCAGGTGCTAAAACTAACTGCATTCATTTTTATTAGCGATACAAACCATACTCAATTTTGGTTTACTAGTGCACAAGGTGATGTTACTAGTGAAGCAAAATGTTTCACTAGTACTACCAGTTAGCCTTATATGCTAATTGCGGGGAAACGCAAATTCAGACTTGCCATTGGCTTTCGAAAATATTCCAACCAATCAGGGGGCTGGATTTGGTTATAATCCCTCCTACTTCATTTACATTTGGTCAACTAGTGCTACTAGTGAGATTTTGGATGCACCAGTACTCAGCGCTTAATTTGTAAATCATCAGGTTCCGGAGCAAACGCCGGCTGTAGAACAAACCTACCGTGAAAGTTTCCTACGGTAAACAGTGGGCATGCACACCTGGCAAGCTGCGCATGCGCGTCCGTCATTTTGAAATAATCTCTCCTTTAATTTTTAGGGTTAGAATTAGGGTTTATCATAGTAGGAAAAATTAAGGTAGCAAAATATTGTACGTATATGTGTCAATATTTACTACGCTATTCGTGCGAATGAGCCTGTAGGAGGCTTTCACGTGTACGATTATTTTTCACTACACCGGCAGTAAGAGAATACACGGAATACTTCTTTTTAAAGCGCCATTGCTCACTAAATGGGCCGATAATATCACGTGAATACAAACAACCGATTAACTTAAATGTTTGATAAAAAGAATGATGAATCAGCGTTAAAGAAGCACATTACAGAGCACATCTGTCTCTCTCTCTCTATCTGTTATGTTTCAGCAACAAGGACAGCTCAAAATCACCACTAATTTAGCCACTCATCACAAAGTTCACTTTCAGAACACAAAAGCCCACAAACACAAAACATTTATAAAACTTTTACACCATAACTTCTCTTATGAATCAGCAGCACAGCACAGAAGAAAATGAAAATACAATGCGTGAAACTATTTTTTGCGCAAAATCACACTTTAGATGTAGCGTGGGGGCGTGGCTTGACTTTGTTCTCTCTCACTCGCCCTCAGTTTTTACCTTCAATTTTGTGTATACTATGACAGCAATTTCAACTCAATGAAAGGTGCATCTGTCCAAATATTATACTTCAAAATATAATCAGAACACCTAAAAACAAATGAGGTGCTGGGAATTAGTGCGCAAGTAGACCGAACTAGTAAAGCAAAATAGTCTACTAGTAGAGCTGAACGATTAATTGCATTTGCGATATTATCGCGATATCATAAAATGCGATTTTCGCGCTGTCCTCTTAGGTACAGAGAGTGTTTAAGAAGTGTAGTCCACATGTTTCATGAAAGTGAAGTTAGATATGTTGAAGAGATAAAGAAGAATTACAAATATGTTTAAGGGGGAGTAAATGTCCGCCGAGAATCCGCAAGGGTTGGAACTGTCGTCACCTGCGGTCAGATTTTTTCAGGTCACAGATTTTGGCACAACACCGGTAGTCGGCTGCCACTCGACTCGGCTTCGGCTCTTGGTGACGTCATCGACTAGTTGACGTTGACTCGACTAGTATACACATGAAGTCGACCTTTAAAATTCTGAAGTTGTTCAACCCCTACTATCTACTAGTAGACCAAATGCAAATAAAGTAGGAGGGATTATAACCAAATCCAGCTCCCTGATTGGTTGGAACCAATGGCAAGCCTGGATTAGCTTCCCTCCCGCTCCCTTATTAGCATATAAGACTTACTAGTAGTTATATGTGAAGGTACAGCTTTTTTCAGGAGATTTACTTTGATCTCCTGACATGGTTCGACTGCCAACTGTTAGTCTTCCTCAGAAGCGTCTGCTGATCGCTTTGATGTGTCCTTTGATGAGTTCTTTCTGGGCGTGGCCGCTGTTGTGATATTAAAGCTCCACTTCCTGGTTTTGATGGCTTCTTTGATACAGTGTTTGTTTCCTTGATTCTGTATTTTGCAATGGTTGCTAGTTGTACTAGTGACACTTTTTACTTTACTTGTCAAGTCTACTCGTGCCCTAGTGAACCATATGTGGTTTAATTGACAACCAACTGTTGCTTGAATGATGTCACAGCATGTAAGATTACAGGAAACAAGGGTCTGTTGATGTGTGACTTTATAGCGACTCATTGTTTGATCAGTCATTGTTTTTGTCCAGCTCAAACACCAAAGACAAAGAGAGAGAAAATGGGTTTCTGTTTTTTAAAAAAAAAAAAAAAAAAAAATCAATTTCTGACCAATTGGTGACTCAAAGAAAAATAGTTCTGTAGCTCAAAGTGAGTCACTTCACTTTCCATGTGTTGGGAAATGCTGAGGAACTCACCTCTAAAAGCACACAATGGAAGAAAGTAGCGCTGCAGTGACTCCATAATTTAGTGCAGGTTGATGCAGTGATGCTTTGCTCATTAGTTAAGAAACACATGCTTATTATTACATTACGACGGTGATTAGTTCGACTGTGATTGTTGCTAATCCAGAGGCTCAACCTTTTTCGGGTAGTGCACAAAGTCACCACATCAGTTTTTTATACTGACTTTAAGTAGATTTATATTTGAGATAGTTTAAGTATAGGAAACGGTTATTTCATTATTATTGTGTGTGATGTGTATTTGAAAAATACAAATCATTAAAATAAATAAATAAATAAAAAAACTATTTATTTATTTTTTGACCAATTACCAGTACTAGTCATTTCAGGTGACCCCACATGGTGACCCGACACCAAGGTTGAAAAACACAGTGCTAATTCCTTTAGCACAACTGTATCCAAAGTATAGGATACAGTTATTTAATATTTGTGTGGTGTGTATTTGAAAAATAATAATTAAAAAAAATGTAAAAATAGAATTTAAATACTAATTACTAGACCTTTCAGGTGACCCTATTTTCATTCCAGACGACCCCACATGAGGAAATTAGTGGTTAGCACGTGTGCCTCACAGCAAGAATGTCCTGGGTTCAAGCCCTGGGGTGTGTTGTGCGGGTTTTCTCCAGGTACTCCGGCTTCCTCTCACAATCCAGAAAACATGACTGTTAGGTTGATTGGAGACGCTAAATTGCCCATAGTTGTGTGTTTGTGTGTGTGCGTGTTGCCCTACGATGGACTGGCGCCATGTCCAGGGTGTACCCCCGCCTGACGCCCAATAAGAGCTGGAGATGGGCACCAGCAGACCCCCGTGACCCTGAAAGAAGGAGCAAGTGGGTCAGAAAATGGATCGATGGATAGAAAAAATTCTGGTAATTGTAAATGTTTTTACTGCTGATTTTAAATGTTTTCACTGATGATTTTAATTTTTTTTTAAACTAATTTCACTGATGATTTTAAATGTATTTTACTGCTGATTTTAAAGGGTTTTTTTTAAACTAATTTTACTGATGATTTTAAATGTTTTCACTGATGATTTTAATGGTTTTCACTGATGATTTTAAATGTTTTTACTGTTGATTTTAAATATTTTTTGCTCCTAATTTTAAATGTATTTTACTGCTGATTTTAAAGGGTTTTTTTAAACTAATTTTACTGATGATTTTAAATGTTTTCACTGATGATTTTAAATGTTTTTACTGTTGATTTTAAATATTTTTTGCTGCTGATTTTAAATGTTTTCATTGATGATTTTAAATGTTTTCACTGCTGATTTTAAATGTTTCTACTGATTATTTTAAATGTTTTTACTGCTGATTTTAATGTTCTCATTGATTTTTAAGCTGTTGAATGTTTTTTGTTGCACTTTTTGATCATGCAAAGCACATTGGGTTGTATTGTGTATGAAATGCGCTATACAAATAAATGTACCTTGCCTGCCATTGGTTGGAAAACACTAAACGCGTATTATTACATTAGGTATGTGATTATTACTTTGACTGTGATTGTTGTGAATCCCTTTATCAGTTTCATTGATTCATTCAGAAACTGGCAACCCATGCAGGGTAATCATGTCTCCGTGAGGGCAGCCGTGCATGTGAGGGGTTGGGGGTGCACTTCCCCTCTCAGCCGCACGGTGGCGACCCTCACTGCCTCGCTGCTGCAGCGCCACATCCCGGCGTCTGGGCTCGTGCAGCAGTCCGGGACTCACCCGACGCTCACCGGCACACGAGCTGCTCTCCGCTCCATGGCAGCCTCTCACTGTCACTGGCTGAGTGTGCGCAACTTCCTCCCAGCACGCGCTGCAGCTGCTGAACTGAACTTCCCCTCAGCGCGTCACTCACACTGAAGTGGCGACCTTGGCAGTGCCGCGCACCGCGGGGAGGAACTTTCCGGGAGGTGTTGCGCTAGTGCTGCTGCTGCTGCGTCTTTCCCCTCATCTTGCAGAGAGAGGTGATGATTGGAGAGGAACTCTGACAAGTCAACTGGAGGCTGAAGTTTGAAGATAAAAAAAAAAAGCAGGAGGTGTAGACACTTCACCTGAGTTCCATCTCCAAACGGCGTGGGGTCCTGCTGGGTTTGTGGAGGCTGTACTGGAGGAGATCCACGGACGCACAGCTCGTTCCACCACCACCACCAGGAGCAGCAGCGGCGGCACCGGAGGAAGGAGGCGTCCTGCGCCCGCGGGTCGGAGCGTGCGTCACCGGGCACTTGTTGTCCGATCTCACCGCTTTGGGACCATGGTGGAGGACTCCCGGAGAGGACCGATGTGGCGTGCCACATGGATTTTATTTTCTTCCTTCTTCATTCACTCCGCGCACGCTCAAGGTAAGACGGGCACCCGTGGCTGATTAGTCACCGCGCTGGGGGGGCTTTGTTGTGCAGATCCCCTGCTACGATGCATGTCTCCGAGCTGGAGCTGCTTCATCCTCTGTGATGTCTTCATTTTGGGTTTTTTGTGTGCGCTACACATGGTCTCCACTCACATCTGTAGCCATCCTTTTTATTTGATCACATTCTCACACACATCCAGAGCAGTTTTTTAATGCGAACTTACGTCTCCAAACTTCCTAAAGCTCACCTCTCCTCTCAAATTGTGCAGAAAATACCACTAAGATCATCTTTATTGCTCCTTTGGTCACGTGTTTCCATCTGTGTCCGTGCGTAATGAGCGCATTTAGTGCCATTGATCGTTAAATTGGTGAATAAGCACGAATCATTAACCAGCATGTCTAACTGCAGCACCATCACTGACTGAACACATATTGGGGAGATGACTGTGCCAAGTGTGGCAGATGAATCTTTGCTATTACTATTTGAAGTTGCCTGATCTGGACAAATGGCTCCAATTCGGAGTGCAATGCTGCCCACTGTAATGATGGCACACTGACCTCAGGGTTTCCTCTTTAAAATAAATGAATAAAAATCATCCTCACCAACTCATCCCTCCACAAATGTTCATTCTGGAACATTTTAGTGCTGATTCTTTTGGAATATGACGTGCATGTGGAAGCAGTGGTGAGGCACAAAAAGCTTTTCCAGGACTTCTTTGAGTCCCTAAAGTTACTCCAGTTTCCTTTTTTTGGTAGAGCATGAAACATTCAGCCTCTGAGCTTGTCTTTGTGTTCCATCCTTCAGTCCTTCACGACCCTCTGCTGTAGAAAGTTCAACTCAACTGTGTCTTCTTCTCTCCACAGTTCATACAATATGCACACACGTTGCTCTCAGCACATTCTCTGGTCTGACATTCGTCTAGTGGCAGCCCCTCTTGATCTTTCCTCTCCTGTGCTTTGCTGTGCTGTGTAGTTTGGATTCAGGTACGGCTGCCTGTCACTGTGAGGAAGCAGTGTTACGTTTCAAGACAGACTAAGCCTCCTTTGTGGGGCTCACTCAATAATACGATGAAGAGAAGATGCAAAGGGGGGGAAATACAAACAAGGAGAGTATCCATCATTCATGACGGCATGTCCTCGTTCCTGACATTTACAGGAGATTGATAACTTGTGTATCCCAGGGATTAGGGATCCTGACATTGTTGCTTCTTCACTCTCTGAGATGATGATATCGCACTTCCTCTCCCATCGTGTTTAGCCAAGCCAGTAAAAGTACAGCATGCACAGTTTGTCGCAGAGAAGGCTTTGCATAAGAGATGGGCAACTTTCATCACAGCGGGGGGCCACAAAAATGTGATCGGATGGACACATTATCAACGTTCACGTCAGCATTTAGAATAATGAGCATTCAGAGCATTCATAAAGTAATAAGTAAAGGGTTTTGTCTGTTTATGTGGTTATTTTGTTGTTTTGTGTGTTATTGTTGTTGATTCTTCTGTTTTTTAAATTGTTTTCTGTATTTTCCTGTCCTTTAGTCTGTTGAGTAATTTTTGTATTTTTTTTTATTATTATTTTCTGTCATTTTGTGTGTTTCATTTAATTTTGTGTGTTTTATAGTTGTTTGTTGTATTATCCTGTCTTTTTATTTTTGTGTATTTTTTGGTAGCTTTGTGTTTTCAAGTCATTTTTGTGTGTATTTGTTGTAATTTTTGGGCTAACTTTTGTATTTGGTGTCACATTTTTGAGTCATTTTTTTGTAATTTTGTACGTTTTTTTTGTGTGATTTCAAAATCAGAGCGAGGGCCACATGTGGCCCCTGTGCCGCCCTTTGCCCATGTCTTGCACAAAGCAATCTGCGTGTATGTGATCGAGTACAGTATAGGGTGAAGGTTGTCAATCACTCTCGCTCACTCAGAACCCATTACGTGGTCCCTCCTGGGTCAGAACATGTAGGATTTAATTGGGCTCTCCTCAGACCATTCCGAGAGCAGCTCATTGAAAGTGACCCCAGTGTGGGCTGCTCTCTTTCCGCCCGATGATTAAAGGACTTGATGAGGCGAGTAGCATGCCGCTGGACGGACATGTCCGCCAATGCTCGCCACATTTTAATGACCAGTCGACTGAAACGGCTTTTTAACGATGGGAGAGAAGCCTTCATCACACCAAAGTGCTACAAAGTCTCGCTTCAGGGCTAGGAGAGCAAAGAGGGATGATCTTCAGTGCTTTTATTTTGAATATTGTTTTCCAGCATTATGTTGTGCTGTGGAGCAGCTTCGATGTAATCTGTTGTTACATTCTATGGCGGCTAGAATTCCAGAAACAGTCTGGTTTTTTTTTCTTCTTTTTACATCTTATTTTTAGGCGCTGACATCGGTTTGGTGTCTTCTTAAACAGTAACATATAAAGAACCATTCTCCAAAGTCCTCATGACTTCAGTGTCTTGTTTAAAGTGACAGTTGTAAGCGCCGTCTTGTCTGTCCCACTGTTCATTCTCTGAGGTCATGCAGAGACAATGCTGGGTTCGCCTGCTGTTTTTGTCATTTCTAACGTGTCTATTTTCGAGCTCGGAGCGGCGGGGGAGCGCTCGATTGGAATGCCATGTTTGGCATACATGCGTCTGCAGATTAGGCAGACTCGACTTTGGGAGCTTTATAAGGACTTGAAGACTTGGCTTTGTCGGAGGCATGTCACTCAGATTAGTGTGTATAAGTGTGGCTACGACAGGACTAGAGGGTGCGGTAGGTGGGTTGGGGGTGAGGGGGGGTGCCCACTGGGATTTTACAATGCTGGGAGGAATCTGCAGTATGCTGCTGTCTGCTGAGGGGCCACAACACGGGCCTTGACATCGTAGTCAAAGGATGTCATGTCTATTTTAATTCTGAGAGTTGATTGGTCTAAAACTGTCATAAGATGATTTGAAGCAAATATTAAGGCCGTAGGATTCATTCTTCCAACAAAGCTAAAGGGTTCAACTCGTAAAAATGTCTTGCCCCATTTTTGATTGTTGAAATATTAAGCCTAATTTTCTTTAGCAGGCTTGTGCCTACAGATATCTTCTACAACTCTTTATTATTCATGTTATTTCAAAAACTTTTCATTGCCATAGCTCTCTGACCGACATGGACGAGTATTCTCTGACTCCACCAACGACTGTTAAAAGCTTGAGTGCTAATCTGTTGCTACACATATGCAACATTGGTGTTTGTTTGGATGTCGTGTCTAAAACCCCCCAGTTTGCACACCTGAAGATAATGTGCTATGATAGTTTCTTGTGCAACAAGATTTTGCGGAACTGAGCCTTATAGTGAAGATTGTTGATTAGTTTTCACCTCATCCTTAATGCCACCTGTGGTCTTTGATGTGACTAGCACTTTTCAAAGTGTTTTCAAAGGATTACTTGGAATTGTCATAATCTCTATTGATAAAACTCAAGTGATCTTCGGAGGAAGATAAGATAAGGATTGAAGTGGGAATTATTTGTGGATACAGCGGGGTGGAAAGAGCCTCTCTGGACCACAAGTGTCCTGATTTGTCACTCATCCTAATTGACGGACATGGGGAGCTGTGTTTCCTTGCAGCAGCTGTGCCCTGTGAAAGGTTTTTCAAAAAGAAAGAAAAACTGGACTGTCTTTGATGCTCACAGCCAGTACTTTGACAGAAAGTCACAACTTATGGCTCTTAGTATTTGGGGCTACCGAGTTACTGTAAGTCATGGTCAAAGTCCAGTGTTAGATTTTCAGAATAACTTCTTGAAATGCCACCGTGCTTTATTCAATGAAACAAACTCTCCTCCCCAAGGTCTTTACGATAGGGCAGCATAAGAGAGCGACGTGGTTAAAGACTGGTTTTTTGTTCTTGCTGGAAAGCTTCCAGAGCCTTTTGCTAGAAGATGTTCTATAAAGTCAGATTATGAACTAAATCTAATGTAATGAGTCAAAGGATCAGGGATACCAAAATAGCCACATTGTTGACTGTCAAAGCAAGAACAAGCAGTGCATTAATGCTTGCCCGTCTGCCACCGTCAAGATTTCATCATCTCTTACATGTTCCGGTTGTTTCACCATCGTTGGAAGTCACTGAGGGCATATCTTTGATCACTGTTGGCCATTAGCTTGGAGGTTAGCCGCTGGTTGATTAGCATTGGGCTGCTCCGGACCAGAGAGTCGGACGATGTTGGGTCTGCGATTTAAAATCTGTCACCAGTTAAGTTGTGTGAGCACTGGAGAAATGGCTATTAAAAAGAGAACATACATTGTCAATGTAAACGATGATGTAAAGCAGTGATTCCACACCAGAGTTACTTGAAAATATGAAATAATCAATCTGTAGTTAGCTAAATAACCTTACTAGCCAGGCAAGGATATTATCTCTTTAACTTGTGACATGTATTTTCTTGACATTATAAGACAAAGCTATCTGTCACAATACGATAAGATAGACGATAATGGAATCGCGATAGGGCTTGGTGACATGGACAAAAACTCATATCTCAAAATGGCGAAAAGCAATATAAATCTTGATCATTTTATTTAAAATAAAGTTTTACCAGAAAGACAATTCAGGGTTAAATTTGCTGATGCCTATTGCCACTTAGACACATTTATTACCAAATAGCTGCACAATATGTTCCACTTTTTGCTTTTTATCCTCTAAGGGACAGCACATATGAGTGAGTTCTCTAGTGTGGCTTGTTTAGGGGAACGCCTGAGTCAGCAATCCATCTAACAGTTTTTTTCGTACTGAGAAGTAGTGAAAGCAGCGCTTTTTAAAGTATTTTAAAACAAAATAAGCTGTACAAATGATAAAGGCAGTATTGTCATTTTTTATATCACCACAATAGAAAACTCAGCCCAGCCTTAGCCTATGATTACAATGTAATCAAATTCAATAAACATGCATTTATTTGACTTCAACTCTGTACATATTTACTTGGGGCATGGCCTTTTTAACTCAGTAGGAGTATACCAAATAAAAACCAAGAATAACCACCACCCGTACCCTCGACAATACATCTTGTGATGTTTAATATTAGATATCTTGTTGCACAATATATTATCCCACCTTTATGTTTGTCCTACACCGCAAGCGACCTTTGAAAGTTAACACAGAGCTCTGCAGGGTCATCATTCTACAATTCTACAACTTCATTTATCAGACGCTTTTGTCAAAAGTGACGTACGACACGAGCAAGAATTTAGACTGCAGGAAAACTCTGAGTAAGTGCAACAAAGTGCTTCAAGTTTGCTTGGTGGCAGGTACTGCCATCTGCTACTACACTAACATAATGTAAATAATGTCATGTATAGGAAAATCAGAAAGGTGTTGACAGATGGAATGTCCTCGTGTGCAAACCAGGCACATTCTCCATGTTTGCTATTTATTCACACACGAGTGTCACTCCCCACTTCAGCTGTGCTCAGTTCCATCGGAAAGAATCCCAAACCCCTATGGATGAACTTTTCACCTCTGGATAATAACCTAACCAGTATCCCAGCTTGGCTTCTTTCCCCCCCACTCCATCTTCCACGTATAGAGCTGCGTCTTACAGTGCTTTAATTGTAATGTATACTCATAATCCACTTAAATGTGTCACCATCTTGGGTGTATTGTGTTACTGCTTTTGACAACTGCTGTGAAAGCCTCCTGTGGAGTTAATATATTCATCACTGTCGATGTGGGACAGCATCCTGTTTTATTAGCATAAAAGCAGCGTTCTTTATTCTTAATATAAATATTTGTGACAACATTCAACTACTTCTGCCAAGCTGTGCTGTGCTAAGACGCTGCGCTCAGTGCGAGCTTTATATAGATATCAATCTGGAGAGGGAGGAGTTGTAAAAACTCAGTGCTGGTGTGTTGATCAGCTTTGTGTCAAAGTTCAACCTGCGCTGAAGAATTTTACGCTGCTAATGGCATGCCGTGTAGCATCTCTTGTAAACCCACAATTGTAAATGCATACTGTTAAGAATCCAAAGCCTGTTTCTCTTCTGCGGCAGTAAAATTCCACTTTGCGATTGGGTTTGCATTACTGGGTTTGTATTGCTTCAATATGGGAGGTGAAGTAAGGGTCACCATAACTTGGAGCGAGATGACATAAAAATGTTGCCACCAGGAAAGACTTGGGCCTCAGAGGTTACTGCTGAGTGGGTAATGGCGCGGCATAATCAATACCATTACACAGCTATCTGTTCTCCGTGCCCACATTAGTTTCCAAATTCTCCCTCTGGATCGCTGGACACTTTTCATTTTACTCAGTCATGGTATATTGTGAAAAAGTTTCTCTGAATATTTTAGCCTTGCCACCTCAAAAATGGGAATACAATGTCGACTTCATGCTCAGAGTTTGACCAGAATGAGAACTGTTTGGTTGAAATTCAATACAATTTAATTCAACTTTATTTATATAGTGCAAATTACAACAGTCATCTCAATGCGCTTAACAAAATATAAAGTGAAGAGAACCCAGCAGCAATATACACAGCTTTAGCCCCTAACTAGGGATGTAACAATGAATTGTAAGGCAGCTAAAAATCGATTCATAGGTATCACGGTTGATATCGATTTTCTGAAAATTGAATCGCAGTACACTGGGTTACCAGCGCCCTCTGCTGGTCCAAACAAATATCTGACGTAAATACAATGCAGTTTTTTTTTTTAAAGTTCAATTGTTAAGGCACAAAATACATTTTCAGTTGCACTTTTAAAAAGAAAAAAAAACTATTATGCAGTTTTGCATTGTTTACTATAGAACCAGAATTTAAATTAATAGGCTTCTTCTTCATTTGTATTATTCCGTTATTTATTTCATTCAATATTTATTTTTAGTTAATTTGCATTGTTCTGAATAGTTTATCAAGGCATTCTTTTGACAATGAAAAATAAAAGGAAAATAGCACAGTATTTTCTATTTTTTCCCCAAAAAAATATTTTTCAATCATTATTTGTCTACAGTCCCATTTTGTAAAATAAATCGTGAGAGAATCGTATTGTGAACACAGTTTCGTGAATCGAATCGTATCGGGAGTTGAGTGAATCGTTGCATCCCTACTCCTAACAGTCCCTTTTATGCCCCTGTCAACTCGTCTGTCCGGAACATGGCACAGAATGAGTCTGGTTAGTAATTGCCAGAGCTGCCTCATTTGTCTCCAGTATGGTTATTAATTTTGGTTCTGGGACTGGGAAAAGAGGCTCCCATTGCCAGCTGGGAATCCTCACTATTCTCTCATACAAGGGTTGGAAGACCTAAGGGATGAAAACAATGTCGTCCATTAAACAAAGAGCCCATTTATCTCTGTTCTGGTTTTAGAAAAGACAACCTGATGTCATTGTTCTGCCTCATATCCCAATTGGGTCTGTGATTGTGGTGGAATCAACACCGGTTGGTGTTTTCTCTTTTATATGAACTGTTTTTTTTGATTAGTTGGCCACGGATTTACTGAAGTTGGATCACCTACGCTGAAATCATTGCTTTTTGTTTTCTTTTTTAAGGACTATATTCAGGGTTTCCACATCTTTTTTTTTTTTTAAAAATGTATCATATGTATAATTGACAGCCTCCAGGTTTTAACATGAGTTTGTCCGCTTGACGTATGTTCCATGTTTTCCGGGGTATAAGTCGCTCCATTTTTTGGTTTAAAATGAGGACATGACTTATACAGTGGAGTGACCTATCTACTGTATGTATTTTTCAGCCAGTCGACAGCACCATCCAGTGAGTAAAAATGTGAATTGTAAATCCTTTTAAAACATCATTCGCTGTGTTTAAGCGAAAGTATATTGAACCTGGTAAAAGTCTGTTCACACTAGATTTGTGAAAATAGTATAACTAGCATAACATTAGGGTTTTTGTGTTGGTTTGTGCTTTGGAGCAAGAAAAATGTCAGCATTAGCGTATCAGGCTAGCAGCTGATAGATTACAATAAAAAATGACAATAAAAAGCTTTAAATGGACTGATATGCAGACATATCTGTTTATTTCCAGAGATACAACCAGAACTAGAACCACCCCCTGGCATGCTTTGATTTAGTAAGTCAGTTGTTGACTGGCAGCTTCTTCAACCAATAGCGTACCTTGTAAGAAAAGAGGCAAGCCATTGGCTAATAAAGGTGCCAATCAGTGGTATACCAAGCCAATAGAAGACAGCCTCTCATCCTGGCTTGGATTGTTTGACAGCAACGACTTATCTTTGGCTATTTCTTGGAAAGCGACGTATACACTGTGAGAATGAGCCATTGTGGGGTTTCCCAATTGTTTAAAATATGCCTGTAGTAAAGCATGGACTTTTATTTGTTCGAACAAGGGAACCTAGAGTTCTGCTCTTTATTAAGCACTCATCAGTATCAAGGGTCCTTCTCTGTCTTTATGCCATACATCTTTTTTGTCCCCCATGCATATTGCTTTTTTACAAAGGGAAAGTGCTCCTAAATATGCCCTTCAAACCAGCCTCTAAAATCACCTCATACTAATTTAAAACAAGTGGGATGAGTGTGATTATGGACTTGAACTTTTCCCTCACTCATGAAGAGGGTCATTATGCCTGCTGCGACGGGCAGAGGGAGGGCGCTCTCTGTAGTCAAGGACTGTTTACCATCATCATTGCTCATCTGAATGGATGGAAAAAAGGTAAAGACCTCAGAGTGACGCTGGATTCAGGACAGATTCAGAATAAAAGCAAAACTTCCCCCGTGAATCCAATAATTGAAGTGGTTTTGTGATGTTGTTTTTCTCTCAGTATTAATTTCTATAGGTCAGTCAGTGTTGATTTAGATTTAGTTTACCATAGTCCTGTCACTAAAATGCAACTAAGTTTCCATAAAAGATTTAGTCATCACGACTTTCAATTATAGTCTAGTTTTAGTAAAATAAATAACATGACGATTACAGTCGACTAAATCTGTACACAATCCGCTTACTTCCTATTGCATCCCTTACAACTTATTTTAGTTCATTGGTCAAATACAGAGCAGTTTGATCTCAAGTGGGCCACAGATTTCAAGCGGGAAAACGATTAATTTGAACATTGTTATTTATTGTACCCTACTTTACAATAATATGTATACATAAAATACAAAACATGTAAGAAACTGACAATATCTGAGCAATAAGTGACAGATATCAGTCCCAACATGGTATTCACTTTAAATGTACTTGATTTTGTGACCAAATTCTTTTTAATTAAGGGAAATATTATGTAGTAATTTGAGGAAAGTTAAAGGATATTGTAAGATTTTTTTTGTTTTTTAACAGGTTAACAAAAAAAAATGCCATCATGTGATATAAGCACTGCGGGCCAAATTGGATGATCCAAAGGGCCGGATTTGGTCCTCGAGCTTTGAGTTTGACATATGCCTTACAAGCTTGTCCCGACTTCCACTCAACAAAAGTAGTTTTAATTAAAAACATTACAAAAAAGAAACTAGTTTTGTTTTTGTTTTGTCCCATGTGAACATTATTCGCATGTATTATTTTAATTTGCTATATTCTTGTTATTGTTACTTTATCCAACTATAACATTATCTTTAGAAAACTATTTAAAATCAACTATATAGCATAATGATGGAATGAATGTGTGATAACACACTTTTTAAAGAATCTCATTTTGTAAATAAGTGCAAAGAAAACATATTTAGCAAAGTGGTTCCCAGCTTTTTTTGTATCGTAACCCTGTTTTGATAACAATGCTTTTTGGTGACCCCAAAGATATTTACTTATTTTCACTGCATTTTAGTTGAACTATATTCACAAAGTGAAAGTATAGAAATAGTTGTTTATGATTGTGTTTTTTTATTGAAAAAAAAAAAAAACAATCAAAACGCTATCTGAATTTTTCAGAACTTTTGGGCGCCCCAATTTAAACACCAGACAAACCCACATGGGGTCCCGACCCCAGGGTTGGAAAAACACTGATTTAGTGGCCCCTGAATAGTTATTTCTATAGTTTTTATTCTTTCCAGTCATCTCACGCTGGTTGTGTGACCAGGACTGTCACTTTATTTGTTAATTTTCCACTCTCTCTCTTTCACGTACCCCCACTTGAGAAACACTGGTATAAGTTATAGGCTTATTCGTGACCCACTATCGCAGTCAGGGTGATTGTGTTGTAGCAGCAGAATGAAGCCAATGTCTGGGAGAAAACTGAATAATTCAAAATAAAAGCACTTCTGATTCAAGCTCTTTTGTTATACTTGCTACGACTGGTATGATTCCATCTTTGAGAGATGCCGAATGACGAGCAGATCAATGTCATGGCTGGGATCGGCGCGGTAGAGTGCATGATCGATTCTTTAAAAAGACATCCCATCAAAGGCCCATTCCCTCATCCCATTACCCTTCTTTCCAGTGCCTGGATCCGTTGCCTTTCCACCCATCCCACGTAGGAATGATTGGGCTTTTACCCCAGATGGATTAATCAGCCGTAACCATATGCTACCATGTGCAATTATGCTGCGATTTTGACCAAGGCAAACAGCTGTTGCCATTTGAAAGGGTGGAATAAGATTGTAATTGCCTTAACTTTGATTTGTAGAGTGCTTTGATTTGATGAGGGAACACATTTTAAGGCTTTACATAATAATAATAATAATAATAATGATAACGTAAATGAAAAGAAATATTAGTACATGGGACTTTTTCCGCTTTCAGCCTCAGTATAAATTTGGAGGACACACTTGTCGTTATGAGCTATCACTCACAGATTATAAAGGGAATGAGAATGTTTATTCATGCTGTTTTGAATGGGTTTTCTATTTTAAAAGGTGTTTAGATTGTATCTTAGAATGTTTAAATGTGTCTGTTTGCTGGCTTTGTGACATAATCTTTGAGGTGGTGAGGTAGTTCCATTTAAAAACACACGACTGCCAATGTGCTTTAAATATCAGCATCCTGTACCTTTCATCATCAAACTCTCCATTATACACGCCTTTTTAATTAGATGGCTGCAAGCAAAGGCAGAATCTAGCAAAAACCTTTATAATCATGCCAGGATTTAAGCAAATCAGTCAAAAAAAAAAAGTCGACCCCGATGACCTGAGGCGGGCGTGTGCCCCCGTTTGAATAAAATCACCCCCAACCTCGTGAGACTCCCGTCTCTCTCAAGGTGTTCACACATCAAATGCAGCATGTTCTTGGCTCCTCCAATGAGATCAAAAGCACTTAAGTAGCATCACATGTTTGCTTGAACTAAAAAAGAACGCAGCACAGATTTTGTGCCAGCACCTGTTCTTGTGTTAGATCTCATGAATGTGTGTGACAGGTAAATAAGGCTGCGACTAAAACGGGAAAGAGGAAGATATACTTGAAGTATCACAGTATGAACGTCCTTTTTTCTACTTAGTTACTTTTTGCTTCTTTTTATGTGTCTGTAAGCTTAGCGTAAAATGTTTTTTTAGGTTACTAAAAACATTTTGTTTTACAGTCTATTGTTAGTTTTATTTATAGAAATATAGGACAAAGTGCTATAGCAATTTTTAAAGAACACGTTTTTTTGTTTAAGTAGTGCAAACTAAGGGTGTAAGAAAAAAACAATCTGGCGATATTTCACCGCACGATAATCGTATCGATCGAAAAGATTTCAGAAATCAATTTTTTTAATCGTTGTTTTTTGTTTTTAACAACTAAAAAAATCAATTTCATGAAGCTAACACATCACGCAGCACTTAAACGGCCGTTCGCTAGGTGTCAGTTTTATAGATGTATGTGGTTAATTTCTTTTAAGAATTTAAGAACTTTCAGAATCTGTTGTAGAAAATCGGCCGATTTTTTGCATTTTTTATGTGTTTCGGCATTGGCCGATGCGGGCTGCTGCGTTCGCAAATCCGCATTTCAATAAATGTTCCTTTTTTTTAAAAATTGAGACTCGTACCATTTGTTATCAGTGTTTAATTTTTAGGATGTAATTTTAGGGAGCAAAAATAGTATCTACTCAAGAAAATTGGCAGTCCGTATCGGTCATGGGCTAAGGCTGACGGAAAAAAAATCGGTATAAAAAATCCACATTGATCTATCCCTATTTTATACCATTTTGTAATTTGTAATTGTTGATATTGCGATATAACAAAATGTAGATTTAGTGTTGTTTAGTATTGGGATATATCGTGACATGCTAACCACACAACCTGGCCTCCCCATTGATATAAAGAGAGTCCTCTTCTGCGGTTCATATATGTAGTCTGTCTTGTCTTCTTATTTTCTTTTTGAATCTTTGTTTTAACCCTGAAATGCATCTTCAGCATAACTTTTACTAAATAAGTTGTAGAATGAAGCACTTCAAAAAGTAAAGGTTAGCTACTTTACAGCTACATGCTAACCACGACTTTTAGCCACAAACATGCTAACCGCTCTAGCCAGATTTTCACTTCAGATTATTGCCACATTCTGACGACGCCTCCTAGTCCAGATTGTAGTTTGAATATTAACATGGAACGTCGGCACATCATGGCTGTTCTATCGTCTTTGTAGCTACTTGAGCAGTTAGCCGAATGTAAATTAGCTGGATTAACGTCTTGATTATCCGTTGCTTGGATACACTTTACACACGACCAGATCACTTAACACTCCCAGCAGCCAACTTAATGGGAATACCAGATGATAATGGAAGGTGACGGAGTGAGATGGATGTGTAGACGCTGTGCTTTGACCCGCAGCATTACTCGTGCTTGACCTCAACTCCGGGATACTAATGGGCACCTTTTTGCCGCGGCGAACCGCTCCCAGCACTAACTCATACAAATATGTCCACGTTCCCATTTCTGTGCCGTGCCTTTTTATTGGTCACGCCGAGTGAATCAGCCTCTCTGAGCCGAGCCAAACGGGCAAAGGAAGCGCTTCATCCATCTTGATTTGTCAATAGCTACAATTTTAATTACACCTGAGTGCTGTCAGCCTGCCAACCTGGGCGGGGAGTATTGATTCACTCCGACTAATTGATTAATTGCTGTTTCCAAGACATCAGGCTTCCCACCAACCGCATCTCTTATTATGCCTTTCTATTAATTTTCTCCACATTGTAACTGTAGAGTCCTTACCTACAGGAGAAAAAAAAAAGAAAAAAAAGTTGGACGATTGTCAAAAAAAGCCACTGTAATTTCTTTTGTCTAATCCAGTGTTTCTCAAATGAGGGTCCGTGTACCCCTAGGAGTACGCATTGGCACTACAGGGGGTACTTGAGAGTGAGAGAAAGTGGGAAATTAACAAAGAAAGTTACAAGTTACAGTTTTCAGTTACAATTACTTTTCAATTACCCATGTTCAATTACAATTCAATTATGATTGCAGTGACCAGCATTTTTTTCCCCAAATACAATTAAATTACAATTGTTTTTTATCCTCTGAAAACCAATCACAATTACATTCTCAGCTATTAAATTTTAATTACAACCACTGAGCCTTTAATAAATCACCTCATAAAATGTAACCTTCCTCTTGTGTTAGCTTTCTGTTAGCATCATCTCTTATGATAACGGGTAGGGATGTCCCGATACAACTTTTTCACTTCCGATACGATACCGATATTGCAGCCTTGGATATTGGCTGATACCGATATCAATCCAATACAGTATCAGCACGAATCACACATACTTTTATTACTTACTTTGTGGAATGTTAGAAAAGGTTTGATCAAGTGGTGTTACTCAAACAGAGAACAATAGTCAGCAACAGTAGGGATGAGAGAAACTGACCCGTTTATTATGAACCAATTGTATTCTGTACATTTTAACCTTCAACATAATATCTACAGTATTCTACAATTGAATAAATATAATATAATACATATATCGGACATTTTAGATGCACTCCGATAAAATTTGATATTTGTTTTCTTGCTGATATCGAACCGATATCAATGTCGGATCGGGACACCCCTAATAACGGGTCATAAATCAGTTGTAAAATACACTAATATGTGAATATCTGATCTGAGAACCACATTGTCAGCATTCATGTCAGCATTTAGAATAATGACCAATCTGAGCATTAATACAGGGAAGAACAATGTCATTTCGTGTGTTTTTGGTGTGATTTGTTGTTTGTTTTAGTTTTTTGTGGTCGTTTTGTGCAATTTTTTTCTCATTTTGAGCTTTCTGTTCTTGTCTTGTGTGTTTTTATTGTTGTTTTGTGTGTTTTTGAAGTCATTTAGCGTATTTTCCTCATTTTGTTTGTTTTTTTTTGTCTGTGTAGTGATCCAATTTTTGTTTTTGTGATTTTGAAATCATTTTGTGTATTTGTGTTGTCTAGTCTCGTGTATATTTGTGTCATTTTGTATGTGTTTTTAACTCATTTTGTGCACTTAACCAAAATTAGAGCGTGGGCCACCAGTTGTCCATGTCTGCTGTAAAGCGGTAGAGAAGCAGAGCAGACGCGATACTTCATCCTGGCAGCCGTTATTTGACTTTTAAAGGAGGCGAGAGTTTTGGAGGCACACCTGCCAGGGACCTTTTACTCCAAACTATTGCTTGAATTCCTCTGGCAGTCTCACTGTGCTCAACTGTCTCACAGAATAGGCTCATACTTTATATATTGCCATTTTGAAAGACACTACACCAGCGATCAAAAGGAGTAGGGACAGCACTATCTATCGACTACCTCCTCTAAATCTTCTCCACGTCCCCGGCACAAGTCTTTAAAGCTCTCATAAAATGACAGGAGTGCGAAGCCGCGGCGGAGCGCAGTCAGCGAGATCACCGTGACCTTCTTAGATGGAGTCGACGTGGAACGAGCTTGTCTATTATTCCCCAAAAGCTGGTTTGATTCGAGGAAGATAATGAATGTAGCTTAGGTGAAATTATTTAAAGCTGCTGCAGATTAAATCTTTTTTTTTTTTTAACCAGATAAAGACAAAGTTTAGGCCTCACAGATTAATACATTGAAGATCATTTGCTCGAAGAAAAGTTTGAAATTGCCGCGTGAAAGTTTGTTTTCATCACCACTGTAAACAAATGATTACTTCAGAAGTCAGTGACGCGTAAAGCAATCAGCAGATGCCACCGAAGAAGACTGGCAGTTGACAGTTGAAACATGTCAGGAGAAGTACATGTCTTGAAAAACATTTCTCTAGATATATGAAACATTAACATACATTTTATTGACATTTTTGGAAAAGTTTCCTGCATTGCATTGTGGGATGTGGAGTCCCATAAAGAAGTGTTTTTATCTTCATTCTTGATGTGATTTTTTGTTTTTCTTCGACAGACAAGGAGGACAATGATTGGCTTGACATAATTTTTGTTCTACTTTGTTCCCAGTATTTATGATTAGGGGTGTGAAAAAAAAAAAATCGATTTGATGCTTGATTGAATCAATCCGATAGATAATAATAAATAAGATGTTTTGAAGCAAATAGTTTCGACTCAATTTGTCCTCTGAATAATCAGTATCTTCTGATGAACATTTACAGCAACTTGATTTTTCCTCTCTACATTTAATTTTGATATTAACTGGGTAGAATATTGCAATATCGCGATAATATCGTATTGTGACCCAAGTATTGATACATATTGTATTGCAACATCCTTGCCAATACTCACCCCTATTCATGATGTGATTTCATTTTGGTCGAATTCGAATCTGTCCGTATATAAACACCTGACATTTTTTTTTGACACCACTTTCAGTCCGTGAAAACGCCAGAAATGTGTTATAAAGTCACTTTGGCGGAGTTTTTAGGGGCAGATGCAAGAAATTGCAGAACTATTCTGAGAATGAGATGAAAACAAACTTTCAAATTTACATCTTTTTTTAAAAATTTGGGCAAATGATCTTTGAGTTATTGCTGTGTTGTTAGTTGTGTTGTTAGTTTTTTGCAAAATAAAAGCGATATTTTTAAAGTTCCGACAAAGTATAATTGCTCTTTGAACGTGTTTCCATTGAAGGTTGTTTTAGGGGAGGAGCCGAGTCGTAATCTCATCTCGCGAGACTTCGCTGCAGAAAGATGAACTCTCAGAACCTCCTTATAAAACTCCTCCTCTTTCTTTTGTTGTTTCACGTCTAATGTGGCAGTAATGATAACGCTAAATAACGCTAAGTATAACGCTAAGAAATGTCTTGGTCTGTCGACACGTACCACGTTATGTTTTCTCGGAGAGAAGTGATCATGTGACCAGGTACCTCACATAATTGCGGAAAAGTGTTTCCATTGCGCATTTCAATATGGAAACGTCTGAAAAACCACCTTATGAAAGCGTAAAAACACTTAAGCGATATTTAGGCGTTTTTCTTGAAATTCAGGTGTTTCTATTACATGTGTTTATTGAACTATTTAGATTTTGCACATTTCCAAGGGTAATAGAAACACAGCTTATGAGGCCTACACTGTGTCTTTATCTGATAAATAATTTATCATTCCTAGCAGCTTTCAATGCTTGTGGTTTTCTTTGAAGAAGTTTCACTTTTCATTAATTGTTCAGCTTCCTTCAGCGATGAATCATAATGAAACGACGACAACCAACCACCATGGCTGGCTCTCAGTTTGCTATTTTAAATATTTACACTCAGTGTGTGGCCTTCATTCAAACAAAGGGACCCGTTGAGTTGTGACCGTTTGTTTCTCGTGGTGAAATAGACCTGATGACTAATGGAAAAGAAAAATCCCACACATACCCATGCGTGCATCATCCACCGTTTGAAAAACGTGCTACATTACTTGTCCTAAATCATAAATACATACAGCTGCAGGTCTACACACTGACCTCACAATGGGTGTTTGGTAAAATTGTGGAGCCCTGACTAAACATGGCCGCAAGCAAGTCTTGACATGACGAATTATATTTGTTTCAAGTCAAGATGAAGGTCAACACATCTACCCCTCCTGGATTAAATCCCAACAGGCATTGCTGAGAGAGGCTTTGTGAAGTCGTGTATTGATGAAAAACAAATTGGTTTGACTAATGTTTCACGAGAGACGAATGAGATTTAACGTTGACAGTTTTATATTCCTAAATGATAGTACCACATGTAGTTTAGAATGTGGAGTTATTTATGGTTATTGGCCCAATGCACCTGGCTTGAACATTATTACAGCAGCTCAACATATGTAGCTAAAACCAAGAATAAACAGTGGAGGGACGGGGGAAGTACGGAGCCCAAAAAAAAAACCAAGCGTGGCATCTCTTTGCTTTGGTTTTTAGACACAGTGACTTTGTTTCCTTCGTAATTCATGGTAATTTGTCGGATTTCATTTTCTTTTTGTTTTTTTTGAAATTTTGGTGGATTTTTGTCATGGATCTTTAAATAACATTCAAATGTGAATTATTGCTTGCTTAGACACATGCTTTCTAGTATCAAAAACACTTTTTTTTTTCAGACAGTTTTTGCTAACAAGTGAACACAACATATTACCGTACCAATATTATTTATAATACTAATACTTTTCTGAGTCAATAATTGTTCTACTTTAGAGTTTACAGCTTGTTTAGATTGTGTCCTTGTTTGTTTTTGCTCGTGTGAAGTTATTGGTTTGACATTTAGGAAAGAAAAGGCCTTTTTTTTTTTACTTGCTTTCAATCTTAACCATAGAAATGAAAAACTCTAAGAATATTGAAATTATGTATACTATTTTAAATGAGGAATTGGCTTTTCGGTGTAGTGTTTGCATGTTCTCTTTTAGGATGCATATGTTTTGTTAGTTTTTTTTTTATTTTGATCATGTTATTTAAAATAAAATGAAATTTATAAAATAAATGAACAACATTATCTAATATCTAGTCCTACCCCTTTCATATTTCCTAGTTGTCCTAAATTAAACTTGAACAAAAACTCATTTACTAACACTGTGAATGAAAAATCAATGCAATGTAATACTTAATCATGGAATAGTTTATTTTATTTGATTTTACATTAACCTTACCTCCTTTACAAATAACGTACCATATCCAACAAATCTTTACTCCAAATAACAAGCGAGTACCTGTGGTAATTAATTATCAACATATCGCTGAATAATAATTTCCTTATGCTTCTTTTTAAACAGAATTTTTTTACTGGGGTATGCTGGTTTCATGTGGTCTCCAGTACAACACAACCAATAAAAGTCTCTGTGGGTAATAAACTATTGATTTTTGTATAAAATATTCCGGATTCATGTGATTAAAGCGTGGTACAGTACGGTTTAGTTTGAATCACGCTTGGTAATGAATCATCTGAGAACTCGTATTTATGCTCGATCTGAAAAAAGAGTTATTGGACATCTCTTTTTCTGACTAACAGTAGAATTTATTTCTCAAAGCATTTATTTTATCCCCTCAGATGGCAAAAAAAAAAAAAAAACTTGATGGTGGGACTAATTACTTCTCCAAGCCTTGACATATGCCCAGCTGTTACAGGTGGTAATTCAAAAGACACGAAATGTACACAAAAGCTTTAGCTTGATAATCTGTGTTTGTATCACTTCTGACAGAATTGGGCTAACAAGCCTCTGCTTGCAGGCATTACACTAAATGCCTTTAAGTACTTTCCTCACATGCAGAAGTGATGTTGCACCGGGTGTGAACCATATTTTTATAAAAACGTGTATGGAGCATGTGAAAATACACGACTAGGGTTGCAAAGGGCAAAATACATCTCATTACTTTCCATGGAAACTTAAGCTCGAGAATTTTGGATTTTCAGAAAAAATGTAATCGAATTACCAGGAAATTGGGAGTAACTTTTATAAAAGTGATGTTGATATTTTAGATAATGCTAAAATATATTTTACCATCTACATTTAACACATCTGTTAATTCCTGTGGAACGTTTGTCAACTTTGACAATTTTTGGAATTTTGCGACCCTTGTTTAAGTCTTCTTAGTTGTATTTGTTAGCATGGATGCTAATATTTATGTTTAATGTCGTAGTTATTTAAAATTGCTCCCAGTTTTTGGTTAATTTCATCAAATAATTCCCATCTAAAGAACAAAGGCAAGGGAATGACTTGGAAAAACAGCGGGAGGAAATGTGTCAAAAAATAAATAAAAATGGTGAAATCAGGCACTTTAAATTTAAAAAAATCTAAATGAGGAAAGGGATCCTAAAAACCCTTTGATGTAATTTTTAGTGTCTCTTTTCTCATTTATATATATATTTTTAATTCCCATGTAAAGTTTATAATTTTTAATATTTTCCAAAATTTCCATGGAGGCTTTTTGATCTTGTTTTATAACTGCTATAACAAGACTTCCTTCTTGGGTGAAATATGAATTAAGTTATTATCCTTATTTATGGGGTCTGTCTTAGAAAAGGAATTGATGGCTTTGATTTTTTGGCTTTGATCTTTTTTGAAAGAACCTTTAAATTCTGCCTTATTTTACAGTAGGTGTCAGTCTAGTTTTCATCCAGTACAGCAATGTTGTTGATGACGCTGTTTTTTTTGTGCTTCTGTGAGAAGGAATTGTAAATGTTTGCAGGCCAATGTTGCTCATGGCTGAAGGTTTGACAGTGCTCTGTAGTCTGAGGAACACTTTTTTTACCTCAAAGTTTTGCTCATCCCCTCATTTTTTTCTTTTCTTTTAATGGACTAAAGCAATTCTTCTTTTTTCACTTCCTTGTTTGCTTTCTGCTCAGCTCAGCTAGATTTTTTTTTTGCTAAGAGCTCTGAGGGGTGAAGAAGGAAAGAGAAAAGATCAAAGACATCCGGCACGCTCTGACCTCCGATGTCATTAGACCATCTGATGGGATTATTACACCCTCTGCCATCCACTTGTCAGAGCTTTTCTGTGTCTCTGCTACATGTTTCCTTCTTGCGTGAGTGACCGGAATGTCCCCACTGCTTTTCTCTTACTCCTGCGCTGGTATATGTAGTTTGAACATGTTTTTCTGTGCTGCTGCGGCCGCCTCGCCATCAGGCTTTTCTATATTGAGCACGCCATCCAAGGCTAGGTACATGAGGGAGATGCCCCCTGTTTGATCTTCCTTCTCTTTGGCTCTGATCTTTCTTGTAGAAGAGTATCTGTCATACACGGCTGCACAGATAATAGGAAAAGACTCAGAAGAAACATTCGGGACACACAGAAGGGATGGTCTTGAATCTCAAATTTCCGCAAGTTGTGAGAGTCAATTAATAACATCTACCTAATGTCCGCAAAACTTGCACAACTTCCCAGAACGTACGTAGTTTTTTTATTTATCAAGTTTTCAGACTCCTTCAGCAACTCCTTTATCACACAATGTGACTCGCGACAGATGTAGTGACTTCTTCCGGTGTTAATGGAGACTTTTGCAGACGAAAACATGGCTATTTCCACTTCTAAATGAGAAGCGGAGCCACCCTAAGCTCCGCCCCTGTCTTGCATCGTTCACAGGCAGCAGAGTTCCTAAAAGTCCAAGATTTTTAAATTGACTTCAGCAAATATATGAATGTTTCAACAGTATTCACTCCTTATGATGGTAAATAGGTCACCTGGCTCAAGCCAATTTACTGCATATTTATTAGTAATGCACCGAAATCGAAAATAAGAAAAAACCAAGACCAAAAACCGAAACACCGAAAGATGTTTATGGCTCTGAACATCTTGGGGATTCACATGGACAAGCTGGCCCGTTTTTAGACAAGCGCATGCGCTGACCACTCGCGTTTGTTTGTCTTTACAACAACATGTTTTTAGTCGACTATTTTGGTGAGAAAAGTCTTTCGGTCGAAAATTTACCTTTGGGCAATTTTTCGGCCGAAAATCTTCGACAGATTTACGCATTGCTCAGGGTAAGAGCTGTCTTAAACCTCAACCGACGTAGTTTCCTTTATTTACTCAAATAATATGATTCTGAAAACAGACCCACTATGATGTATTGCACGTACACTATTGAATCACAATCTCTCCACATACTGAAATAACCTGTATTGTACTCTGTTCTGACTTCCTCTCATGTGACTTAGATACTGTTGTGGGAAAAAAAAAATGGTGCAGGAGCGATAAAAGACCAAACACCAACAGTTGGGGACATTATTTCACACATGAATGTTTAGATTGTTTTTGAAAATGCCTTTTTCATTCAAACTGTTGGTTTCCCTTGTGCATTTCTCGTCTTTCAATTCGTCATACATCATCTGCTTTATTGACTATTTGGCCAGCGTTGGACTTCGGATCTAATGTGTGTATATTTCTCCCTCCATGATGCATGATTGCTGCAACGCTGCTATAGTGAGGACTCGGAGGTTGCTTGTATCAGGTGGGTAGCGCCAGTGTGCGAGATTGAGGGATGGAAGCATTGATGGAGACAGGAGGCAGAGGCGGTGGGAATAGGGAGGCAGTGTGTACAGCCACGGAATCCATAAAAGGTCTTGGCAAGAGTCTAGGGGCTAATAAAATAAAGTTCTTTCAGATTAGTTAGCTAATAGAGCTGTAACAAAGCGCCGCATCCAAACGCAGAGGGGAAACGGAGGCTTCCCGGGCGCCCACTGTGAAGGTGGGTGGGCATGTGGGCGAAGGGGGTCAGGCATGAGCCGAGCACCTGCTGTGCACCAACCCTCTGGGTCTGGTTAGTCAGTCAGCGGTGAGCGAGAAGACGAGGAGAGAACAGGGAGCATAGAATTACACTTCCAGCAGCTTTATTACTTCCCGAATCAATGCACTGTGCTTGTGTTCCTTTTGTAAAGGCTTGAGAAAATAGTGTTTTAATATTAGACTTCTAACGGTTTCCACTGTGGGTGCTTATGTCTTTGCATAAAAGGAACAGAAAAAAACATGTCGGCCAGTGTTCGTCTGTAGAACTGTAAAAAAAAAGAGAGAAGAGCCCTATCGTTGGTTAATTTATTAGTGGAAATATGTAGTCTTTCTTTATATGTGAAGATTTACTCCTAAAATGCAGCAGTTCTAGATGATAAAAGGCTTTCATATCTGGTCCTCTTTGGTTAGATTTAGGCATTGTAGAGCATCCAGAACATGAAATGGTTTGTCTTTAGAAATCTAGTTGGATTCTCCTGGTTAACAGTAGAGCATGTGCTTGATATCAAGTATTTGAAATGAGTAAATAATCAATACTCCGGCATTCGGCATTCCCTTCTGACACGATATCGGCACAAATACAGTTTTTTAGTGTGGAATGTTGGTAATGGACTGATCAGGTGATTTTACTCATACATAGAACAATAGTGTACAACAGTAGGTAAGAAAAACTGACCAATTTATTATTAAACAATGTGTTAAATACATTTTAACCTTCAGATAAGGAGGAATATTCTACAATTGAATAAAAAGAAGCACTATAACTTAGAAGTCACTGAAAAAGTAACTCAAGAAGTCATGGTTTTTCACCCTTGGAGTCGGGACCCTATGTGTAGTCGCCTGAAACATCTAGTAATGAATTAAAAAAAAAATACAGATTTTTTAAATTATTCTTTTCAAAAAAAACAAAAAAAAAACAATATACTATACTTTCATTTTGTCACATATGAATGTAGTTCTAAATTTAATCAAAATGCAGTAAACTCTATTTGTAATAAAACAAACAGGATCAACCACTAATTCTAGAGGAAAGAAACACCTTTAGGGTCACCAGAAATTCTTGATATCAAAATGGGGTCACGATGTAAAAAAGGTTGGGAACCACTGCAATAAGTCCAATAAGTGATTTTGACGTTGTAGATGTTTATTGTGATGTTTGATATTTTCTCTTAAAAATGCCTCAAACCAACTCACAAAAACTCAAGTTAATGTGTTGTTTAAACACTCAAGTGAACAGGAAAGAAACGCGTTGAGATGAGTGGAAAGCATCACGTCTTTAGCAACCACAAGTGATTACCAGGGGAACGGATAATGAGAAGCTTCTCAGTATGGGATGCATCGTCTTTGTTCCGTTCCTGGATTCTGTGGCTTAACAGTGATCCCACTCTTTTCTGTCTTCCATCTCATTCTTGCTCAATCTCTGTTTTTTGGTTAAAATCTGTGTTGGATTTGTGCCGTCTTGGTAATTATTTCATTCTGTCTTCGCCTTGGTTAAAATGGGAGTTAAAGTCTCCATGGAAGAGTCATCGTGAGGTCATGCGGCTGATGGAGCGCTTTGTTTTGGTTTTGAATGCACAGTGTAGTGAAAAAAAATGCTTTGCATCACATCACAAAACACCTGAAGGATTAGTTTATCATATGCACAGTAGACAAATTCAATCTTAATGTCTCGATAATCTTTATTCTAAAGTGTCTTAAAATGTATTTTTAATTTCAGTTTCTGGTAACACTTCACTTGAAGTGTTATACATAAAGGCTGACATTACACTGTCATTATTATGACATGACACCTGTCATTAGCATGAATAAGGTGTCATGAACCCTACCTAACCCCAATAGATGCCACCACCTAACCCAAAAAATGCCAACATAGCTCCAAAGGTGTGATAAATGAGTTTCCTTCGGAGAGTGGCTGGGCGCACCCTTCGGGATAGGGTGAGAAGCTCAGTCACTCGGGAGGAGCTCGGAGTAGAGCCGCTGCTCCTTCACGTTGAAAGGAGACAGCAGAGGTGGCTCGGGCATTTGTTTCGGATGCCTCCTGGTCGCCTCCCTCGGGAGGTGTTTCAGGCATGTCCTATTGGGAAGAGGCCTCGTGGTAGGTCCAGGACACGCTGGAGGGACTATGTCTCTGAGCTTGCCTGGTGTCGCCTCGGGGTTCCCCCAGAACAGCTGGAGGAGGTGTGTGTGGATCGGGAGGTCTGGGCATCTCTGCTGAGACTGCTGCCTCCGCGACCCGGCCCCGGATAAAAGCGGAAGAAAATGGATGGATTCATGACACCTTATTCAAGCAAATGACAGCGTATTGTCAGCGTTATTCATGAAAATTCAAGTAAAGTGTTACCCATTTTCCTTTTTAGTACTTTGCATTACTGTTAAATTAAAAAAATGCACATTACACTACTTAACAAGTTCAACAAAGTGACTTTTGCAAGATAATTACCATATTTACTTGGGTATTAGTTTCTACTTTTTTTCAATTTAAAGGTGAGGAATCGACTTAAACAGCAGTGACCCAAAAAAAAAAAAAAACTTCCAAGCCAATTCATATCAGCATAGCAACTTATATTGTGGAAAACAAGTTATTTTGTTTCTTCTTTCAATTTAAAAACACGTCCCTTTAACGTAATCGACTGTTTAAAGCTGATATTCAGAGTTTCTGAGAAATGTCTCGATGTCCCGCCGTAAACAGTCTCACTTCCTCCCTCTGCTAATCTACCAGAAGCCACGCCTCTACTTTTCTGCACGCGCATTGCGGAACATAACAAGGTCGCATCAGGTCGTATTGATATAAGTCTATGGGTCTGTTTGCTGTTGTGACACGTGGCCTTGTTTCCGTGCACAGTTCCGCATTCACTTTGATTGACATTCTTAAAAACAGGAAGTCAAAGCCTATTGGCTGGGCGCACTCGGCAATCGTTTCCATTTGTAAAGGGGTCTATAGGACGAAGGAGGGACTTATATACATTAATGTATATGAATGACCACCGGCAGTAGACCATCGTAAAAGACTAGCCAGGTATTTTTTTTACATTTCAAATGAATCATACATAAACATAGATTTCTCAGAAACCTTGGATATCAGCTTTAAGACGGAAAAGAAGATTTTATCATGTGCTGAAAGCGTGATCAGCACTTTAGGGTAGAGATCGAAAATGAAATGTCTCTTCTTCATCAGAAGCTTTGGGCCTTGGTTTTGGTTAAACTCTGTACTTTTCTACGTCAGGTCAGTGTAACATGTGGCAAACTGCGTCATTATCATTTCTTTGATTTTTCAATACAGACAGTTTCGGAGAGGCTTTGTAGCAAAAGGTCTCCCCTGCAGTTGTTTTATGTGCTGCGTGTACACACACACACACACACACACACACACACACACACACACACACACACACACACACACACAACGAGGAGCACTAGCAATTTCAACTCCTTGCTCAAATCATCCTGTAATCGCCCTGCTTGAGGCCACTCCAGGTTTTCTATTTCCCACTTCCTAATCGCTCCATGTTCAGACAAAAAGTCCTTATTCTGTTTCACTTCAGAGCCAGAATAATAAATAAATAGTGCTTTTTTTCTGTGTGCGTCTACTTTTACAACACACAATGTAACTCATTTTAAAGCAGTGTAGTTGAAGGCATGACTAAATAATCCTGTGCAGATGGATAGAAAAGCTGAATCAAGGCTAGTTTTGAATTCTCATTCATCACATGGCACTTTGTGACACGTCATTTGTAAAAACTGATTGAAGTAAAACCATTATTTATGAAGAACCTGTTCTGGGTTCTTTCTTGGTTCTCGGGTCCTTACACCCTTTAGCCCCGTGTGTGGTTGAGGACGAATCTTTTGGCACCTTTCGATTCGATTCCGATTATTTTATTCATCAGTTTTAAATATGAAGCTCAAGTACTACAGTATATCAATTGCTTTGAAAACATTAGTTCATTCATTAAAACATTCCTCTACAGTTTTCTTGTAACTCACCATTTAAATAAACGATTATCGTAAATATATGAATTGATTATCGATTACTGTCTGAATGACGATGCACGATTATTTCTTATTATTATTGTTAATATTTAGAATATTCAGAATCAATATTAAACATATACTCTCCATCGTTGTATGTTTAGCTGAGAACAAACAAATATGTTAAGGTTTTTCTTTGACTTTGATCTCCTGACTTGTTTCGACCGTCAACTGCCAGTCTTCCTCAGAGGTGTCTACTGATTGCGTTCACTCTCCCACACCTGAGACTCTCTTCTCCAGGAGACATTTGGGCGACAGGGGGCGTGGCCAATCTGACAGAACTGTCACGTTTACCACACCCAGAAATAACTCATAAGGATACATAAAAGCGATCAGCAGATGCCTCTGAGGAAGACTGGCACTTGACAGTCGAAGCGTGTCAGGAGATCAAAGTACATTTCCTGTAAACAGTCGTCTGAATAAAAGAGAAAAATTAAGAAAAAGACAAAATGAACTCAATTCATTCTTTTGGTCGTGGATTATTTTGACGCAGGGTAAGAAGCTCGTCTTCCAGTTGATTCAATATGAAATAAATGCAATCAAGGCCATTTGTTTTTAGTCCTGGGGTAATAACCTAATCACTGTGGTTGGTTTCTGGGACCCGTTTGTCAACTGATCTTTACTTTGTCCCAGTGCTTGGCCAGAAACAGAGTGAGTTTAAATGGGGTTCCATTAATAAAGAGCAAAGCCCATAGAGTGCTGCTGATTCTGATGCAATGCAATGATTAATGGGGATCATCCTTTAGCCTCACTGGTGGTATCTCTGTTGAATTAGGCTCTGATTATGCCTGGCTGGGTCAAACATGACTAATGGCTCTTAAAGCCAATTTGTCTTTCCTTGAGTCTCGGCATAAACTTAAGTATAGAACTATCTGTGTTAGATCTGACATTTATTCTACAAGCCTTTTCTAACTCCTTATCTGTACATATTTACAGTATAGTTTCCTATACAAACGTGACCTAATGGTTTTACGATGCCCGCAGCATTTCATCAATATAATCATGTATGTGTTTGTTTAATTAAATTCTGCAAATGTTGTTGCTCCGCCTTAAATACAATATAGTGTACTTACCTTCCTTAAGGGCTGTATTTTCCATTAGGACTTTATGAAATAGGCATATTCTCTGCACTTTATTATTCCTATTCCATTGCAGGGTTGTAATTTGTTAGCCTGAGTAGGAGGGAAAAGCCAGGAGTTGTTGTTATGACATTGTGTATGAGATTACAGCCTTGCCCTCGGCCCCTAGATATGCACTGGAAATTGATTTATGAAGCAAAATATATTGCACTGGATAGCAAATCAGCTGAGGGACTTCTAACGTACTTTTGTGGCCACCCAGTGACAGAAAACGTGATGGTCATTGTTGAGAAAGGACACACTTTCAACAGTTTTATCATCAGTCAATTTTGGACACACTTTTTGGCTCGTGTTGTTGAAAGTCTGCATCGTCTACATTAATTATGGATTTAAAGGCAGCTGGAGGAGTCGGCACTTCCCCAGGCTGAGAGGGGGCAGTTGAGGTAACGCCAACAACATCTGATTTCCACTGCTGTCCCAAGGGCTTGATCGGGTGACTCTGGGCCTTGTTTTGACAGCACGGAACATGGCACAGTGCAACAGTGTGGCCCAGCGCTTTGTTAGCATAACAAACTAGCTTAAAGCTTTTTGTAGTATGTAAAAAAAAACTTAAAAAAAAACTGATATCTGGTCAGTTCTGTACCTAAGCACAGTGCTAGTTTAATATTAGCACAGATGGCCATGAAGCAATTCTCGAACCTTAGATTTATTCTTCCACATATTCCAATACTGGACACATATACATACATACAGTTTACCCAATTCCATTTCTTATCCATTCCATAGATGTTATTACTTTCTATTAAACTTCCCAAAGTTGTTTCTTGTTTTATTTTGATTCTTTAGGAGTTTGAAAAAACTTGACACTGGAAATCCACAAAGTTTTCTGTTAGCTACTCTGATTTTAGAGGGAAAAATAGCATCAAAATGTGGGATCTGTCCCAAAACATGTTGGTGTTTAGTCTTTGTCTCGTAGCTATTTCCATTTCAGGAGATAAATTTTGACATTTCGCAAAATATCGCTCGATTTTATGCAGATGAAACCAAAAGCTACAGTTATATCTGTAAATGAATGAGATGATTAAACCCGTCCATGCAAGATGGAGGACATGCTCTTTACTCAGTGCAGAACACAAATAAAAAAAGAATTCACCATCTGTGAAAAAGGGCAAATGTTGGTCTCCTATTTCTACTATTTCAAGAGATGGTTCCATTCCGGTACAATTGTGAATCATTTAGCTTAAATGTGACCACTTACTTCTCTTTAAACCACACTTTCTAAGTTTTACAAAGGGTTTCTATCATTTCCTGTGATTTTGATTCATTGCTCAGTTGTTTAGAATTCCTAACTACCCTGTTCTTGTGACTCTGGCCTATTTTTAATTAAAGGAGAAGATGAGAAAAACCAATATGGAGTTGGTTTATCTGAAGCCCCATTCTCAGATAAAGCATCATGTTTTATTGATACCCTTATATTGTACTTGGGATTTGTTATCGTGTTGTGCAGGGGTTTCTTCTTGATTCCCAAGCTGGCAGAAAATATTACAGTTTCATTTCCCAGTGATCGCCCACTCTCTGGCTTGTTGACTTGTCATTTTGGCTTCGCTAGTCACTATTCTGCTCCATTTCCTGAGCAGCAATCACACTGTCAGTATCTGAGATGCTGTTAAGCTGTGGCTCATTGCACCATGGCTGTGCTTGCTGGGCACGAGCCATGTGGAAGTGGCGCGCACGCTTCCTTGGGCCGGATGGAGGCTGGGACGGGCTGTAAGAAGCAGAACGGCGGGCAGTGCTGGGCTAATTTGTCACCCCATCAAAAAGCAGGACAGCACTGGTGCACAGAGTGGGTGGGGAGGTTGTGCAAGTATTGTAAATGTGGGGAGGATGAGATGTGAGACGTGGTCGGCAGAGATGGAGAAAGAGACGGAGATGTAGGTCAAAATCAGAAACGGAAGAAAGGAATGGAAGGAAAAACTGGGAAGCGTGATTTGATTTAGTTGTAATGTCTAAAACAGTGGTTCTTCTTCTTTTTTGACTCAAGTTATGGGGCGCCGATTGTAAAGTTGTGCATGCTAAAATAAACGGCAACTTTTTGCAGCATTTGGCAACAAACCACATTGAAAAAACACGTGACCAGATTTACAGCAATATTTGTGAAATTTGTGATTTTGTTTCTATTGTAAAAATATAATGTCAATGTTAAATCTAAATCTAAATGTTCATTTGTGTCAATGAGCTTTTTATTTTTGGTACTTCTGGGGAATTTGTATATTAACTAAATATTTAGTTTCACCCTTTACATTTAGATTTAACATTTAGATCTAGATTTCGATTTAACATTTAGATCGAGATTTAACATTGATATTGTGTTTTTTACGAGAAAAAAAAATCTCACAAATTTCACAAATATTGCTCTAAATCTGGTCAAAAGTAACAAAAATATTCACATACGTTTCCTAAACGTGGTTTGTTGCTGAATGTTGCAAAAAGTTGCTGTTTATTTTAGCAAGCACAACTTTACAATCGGTGTCCCATATCAATACCTTCTTTCTCTTAATTCTACTTTTTAATTGGTCATAGTTGCTTATGATCGCTGAAAAAAAATGTAGTCGACAAAAAGTATGAAGAACATTTCAAGTCAACAAATTAACACTGAATGGTTGCCAAGAGAGAGAGAAATTAAAATGCTGTATTTTTTTAGTTGTTTATGTGCACATTATTTGGCTGAAGTGGTGGTTCGTTGTCTTTCATTTATTTCCCATTTTTTTTTTTTTACAGTTGAAGAACTAAACTAGTTTGCTATTCTAAGGGTCTGCTGCTCATTAGAGGACCCTGCAGGCTCCCTAAACAGGATTCATTCAGCTGACCTCGAGCTCGCAGATGTGACCGAGCACTCCAAAATATGCTGCTGTCACACTTTGATGAAATCGCCCTAACAACGATATGCTACTCTGCAAACAAACCAAAGAAATGTCTCTGTTCTCATCCATGCATTGCATTTCTTTCATTCTTTTCTACGGTGTTTCCGACTCTTACCCGTATTTTTATCCTAGCGCTGTGCTTGGGTCAGTAATGAGGTGGTTTGGTTTCTCTTTCCTACCACAGGCATATTTTTCCCTCTCCGTCTCCATTCTCTCTCATCTGTTGCGTTGTTTTTGTTTCTCACTGCCTTGGCTATCCCATGGGGTTTTCCTGGTTTTCCCGCAGCTTAAAGAACGTTAATTCTATTCCCGCGATAAGGGGAAAATCCAATGCGGCGCGTTACCATTGTGCAGTGTTGAGAAGGTGCTCATGCTTGGCCCACGTGGTCCTCATCTGTCTCACAGCTGTAAAAAATGTATGAGCGCTTGTCTCACCGCCCTCAGGCTAGACATTGAAGGTTTCACCCTCGGCCCTGTGGTAGCATGTTAAAAACGAGACATGTTCTTCAACCAAAATACATGAAGAGGCTTATCCAGAGAGTGTAAATGTGGACATGGAGTAGTACAGCTGCGTTTGAAAAAGTGTTTCTCATAATAAATAATTTATTGAAAAAAATCTGATTAATATATTAAATGAAGTCCGTGAATGTGATGTCAGATGTGTAGTGACAGAAAGTACTTTCAGATATTAAAGGGGTCCAGGGTCAGATATGTTCTGTTTTTGTAATGAAACCACAGCTCATACCTTGTATTCATATTTAGTATGCATGTGTGTTTTTAGTACGACTTGAGCCGTCGAGCCTTGGACTCGGCATTCTAACCTTGCAAGCTTCTCATTTCCACAGCTTAAAAACAAAAACAAAACAAACAGAAAAAAACAGCACAAAACTAAACAAATTTCACATTAAATATGAGGAGGAGGGAAAAAAAAAGAAATCCTATTAATGAGTTCTTGCTCTTGCGAAAGAGGTGAAGTGGAGAGGAGAAGCTGTTGGTCAAAGCGCCTCCGAGTAATTGATACAAGAGATGGGTAAAAATCTACAATGGATAAGAAGCTGCTAATAAAATGCGTACCCCTTCATCCCAATCAGATCTTTCCCCCAGTTCTTTAGTTTCCCCACTCAATCCTGGTAGAGGTGGGTTGAAGTAACCATGAGAGGTGTTCATAAGAGAGAGGAATTAACATCATCGTCATTCTCTTGTCTTGTTGAGTATCGCACTGTGCTGCAGACTTGGAGAAGTAGAAGCTCACAGATACCAAACCCCTGTACAAATAAAATCAAAGCCAAAGGGTTGTTAGCAGGGATGGACTAGTCACCTAGCCTACTGGGCATTGTCCCGTGGGCTGGTCTAGTTCGCTATGTTTTTTTTTTTGACAAGTTAGTGGAGGCAGGTGGCCAAATATGGTCCAAAAGTGGCAAAAACATGGCAAGAAAAGATTGTAAAGTGAATAAAATGGACCAAAAGCAGTCTTGAGTGGCCAAAAAAATGGGCTCATAAAGAGGTACCAGGTGGTATGTAATGATTAAAGGTAATTTAAATGGGCAAAATGTGGCAAACAATAGTGAAAAGGGGGTAACATTTAGGGTACAAAGGAAACAAGTGGTATCTATTGGGCTAAAGTTAGCTTATTTGGATGAAAAGTGGCCAAGGAAATTAAAGAAAGGATAAAATTGTCAAAAAATAGGAAAAAAAACGATTTATTGGCCAAATGAGCTGAAATCAGAAAATGAGACAAAGTTGCAAAAGGAAAAAGGTAAAAAGGGGTGCAAAGTGGTGTCCTCTAACAATGTAGTGGCGGGCTCGTCTGGACAGAAAATGCCATGGCTGAATTGTTGTCCCAGTTTTAGTTTATCTCAAAATGGATTGGTCAGGTGAAAAAGGCCTATTTGTTGTTCTTGCAGTGCTGAGGACAGAAAAGTAAATAAACCATTACTGATTACCATTGTTATTCACACATTAGGAGACAAAGTAATTTGTCTTTGATACATTTAACAAATGCAAAAGTGAGTGAAAAACCAAAAGCATCCAAAAACCCTATAAGGAACCGTTGAATAATTGCGTGCCCTCGGCTGTAATCACAACATTTGTCTGCTTTTCCCTGGGCTTTTTGTTCAAATTTCCCTTTCAAGAATGTTGGCAAAAATAATAGAGGCTTTAATTGGTGCTCGAATGGTATTCGTCCGTTGTAGACGGAGTAAAAAAAAGTACAAAACCAGTAGTTGAACCCAAAATCATGCCAAACATGTTTATTGAGTGTCTTATTGCTGTTTCTATTTTAGAAGGTGAACTGTCATGTTATGTCAAATTTTGCGCAATAATTGACATTTATGACTCTTTTTTCAATTTTTGTAAAACAAATATGATAAAAAATAATAATAAAACCAATAATGTAATTTGTCTTACGTCTTACTGTTTTTATCGTCATTTCACGTGTGTTTTTGAAGTCATTTAGTGTACTTTCCTCTCATTTAATTAGTTTTCTTGTTATCCTTTGTTTTTGTTGCCATTGTGTTTTTGAAGTAATGTGTATTTATGTTGTCTAGTGTAGATTTCTGTAATTTTGTATCGATTTTTAACCTCAATTTGTGCATTTACTTCGGGGGCCGCTCTTAATTAGAGCGAGGGCCGCCAGTTGCTCATGTCTGCTTTACATGTTCTCCCTCTGCTTACATGGGTTTTCTCATGGTGCTGTCACACATTCCAAAAAACATTTCCATTACCGTAACTCTTGAGATTCAAGCTAGATTTATTTTTCCACATTTGACAGAGAAAATATCTTGGGTTTTTTTTTTTTAAATGATCATGTCACTTCTTCTTGACTTTCTCAAAGCTTAGCAGACAGTTTGTGTTGTCTTTCTTGCCTGGAGTTAACTAAACAATCGATAATAGATGGTCATCGTGCCCTCAAACCAGAGCCGTGTTTATCTGGGCAAAGTGCAGGCAGACTCTTCAGGGCGGAGAAGGGAAGTGGGAGGTTACGCCGCACTGTTATGCTTGGATGTCACCACGAGACATGTCCATGTAAGTGTTTCAGGGTTCATTCCACTGTGAACACTGCAGCGTTTGTCTGAAAGCTGTGCCGTGTGTTTAAAAGTGGTTTAAGGGAATTGGCAGAAAGTTTCATTTAGGGTTTTTTTACATTGTTTTTCTGAACATCATGAAAGCCTTTGACTATGAGTGAATAAGAAAGTAAACAAGTATGTATGCAGATGTTTAAAGAATACTGATATATCCTACTCAAGTAGAAGTACTGTTACTTCATTGAAATTGAACTCAAGTACAAGTAAGTCATTCATAAAATACTCGAGTACAAGCAAAAAGTAACTAAATTAAATAGTACTCAAAGTAAAAGCTACTAGTTACTTTCACCCCATGTTCATTTTTGGTTGCCACGGTTCCCTAACCTGGCAAGAGCCAGATTGATGTGTAGCCCCTCCCTCTAGCTCCAGTTCTCCACATGGATCTGGGTCTGTGTCTGGCGAATCCTTTCGGAACCAGGGAGGGTCATGAACAGAATGCTTGAAGCTGATTGGGTGGAGCACCTGTCTACCATGATTTGTTTGAGCCAATCACACGGTAACAAATGATGATGTCGTCATAGGCATGCGCCGCAGAGACGCTGCTACAACAACAACAAGGCTCCGCTGGTGAAAACTTTCGTTTGGGATAGTAATGCTGCGGTCATTATGTCGTTGAGTGACTTTTGCCGTTTTTGCAACACGAGTATGTGAGTTAAGGACACGTTAACCATCCTCCTGCGTCGACAACTTTCTATTTCGATTCGGAGCTATGCTAATAGCGGTAGCCCAGCTAGTTCCTCCCCCGCAACTGCGCATGCGCCAGTTTTGCTTCGGCGCTTCTGCCTTCGTCAGACCTGGATATCCCGCCCTAAACCACAACACTGCCTCATGATTGATTCTAACCATTTCGGTTTGGATTCAAAAGGCAAAGGCGGGAACAGCACAAGATGGATTCTGGTGTTTGTGAGCACCAAGAGAATCCATCTTGTTGGCAAGGTTAACGGTTTCCTTGTATACAGTAAACATCTCATGTATAAACTTAAAAAGGAAGAGACCAAATCTTGTACAATTAATTTGACTTCATTTATTTTCCCCAAGGGCATCTGTATAAAATAAAACGTTTGTCAAAATGTACAATTATTTTGAAAAAAAATTAAATAACAGATGATTTGTCATCATGTCGTACATAGTGCTTCTAGAATCTTCTGGCGATGCTCTGAGAAAATAACCAACATTCGATGGTGTTTTGGCGCCGGTACATTACGTTTAATCTGATTGGTTGGATATGATGTGGTGCATTTGAGTGTTGTCAGGTCATTTCATTTTTTTCATTGTTTCACAATGTGCATTAATCATTTCAAAACAAAAAATAAATAAATAAAAATGTGCTCTGTAACGGTTGGATGTAGAAATGTAACAAATCCCTTTACTTAGTAACTAAACCCCAAAACCACTTTTTGTTTTGCTGAATACAAATGTATTTGGGTATGAAGTACCTAAATAAGTATTTCAATTTGGTGTGTTTACTGTAGTTGTAAAATGTCAGAGTAACTGCCCTCTATGGGTTGAAACCAGGCTATTACAATAGCTAATGTGACGTTTTGGGACTATCTTGCATCACAAACAAGTACTGTTAGCCCCGCCCCTTTTATTAAAACTATCACCTGTGGGCTCTACAATCTGTGGTGAGTAGGTTGGATTGAGAGAAGAGTGAATAGAGAGGTATATTGAGTAATCAGTAGCTAGTAGTTAGCATAGCATAGATTGTTCATTGGAGAGAATAGACTAGGCGTGGCTTAACTACTCCAGGAGCCCCGCCCACAATCAAGGCATTTTTTTAAATTTCCTCCTCGTTGAAAAATTACTGATGTAAAATATACTCAAAAAGTGCAAGTACCCATAAAAGCAACTCAATTACTGTAACGTGAGTACTTGTAATCCGTTTCTTTCACGTCTAAGTATGTAAGGGGTAGAGTTATGTAATTAATGGGCCAAGAAAGAGGCTGAAATTAATATCAACTTTGACTTGAGGCCTAATTATAGTTGGATTTTCCCCTACTGGGTCAATCAGATACATTACAAGGCATGATATGTTTGCTTGGTTTGGCACATGTCCTGTCTGGGTGTGTTTAGCGGTGCTACCGGCCCAGTCAGCACTCCTATAATGAGAGCAGAAGAACAACAGAAGCAGATGGAATGGCCTGTGGGATTGTGGGAAGACTTGGGAAGGGCAAGGACGGCGGTTTGGGAGAGACTGGGAGTAGCATGTGGTGGTGTGCCCGTCCTGCCCTCTGGTCATCTCTGCTAGTCCTGCTTGGTGGTCATCCAGACGGATACTGGCCTGGCCTGCCAATTAAAAATGGGCCCACAGTCAACCCTGAAGGCTCCTGGGAGCCCACTGGCTTCTCACTCTATCTTTAGTCCTTTTGCTTTTTTCTTCAAATGGTTCTCTCAACCCCCTGCTTTGTTTATGCTTCCCAATTCAGGGGGAATATCTCTTTGCTGAATTTATCAAGCTGTTTTCTCGACCTAGCCTCTCGCTTTATACGTGACCTGTAGCAAGCTAGCAGGTAGCTACGCCATGCTCGATTATCCCAGTTACTCAAATGCAGGAGAAACAAATTAGCATGCAAATGAAGCATTTGCTTCTTATGGCATCAAATTTGGCGTTAGTTTTAGCCAAAGTCATGCCACTTATTTTTGTCATCAGTGTTTCTCAAATGGGGGTACGCAATGGCACTACAGGGGGTACTTGAGAGATATAGTTTTTATCATTTCCGGTCATCTCACACCTGGGGTTGGATCAAGACTGACACTTTATTTATACATTTTCCACTCTCTCTCTCTCTCTCTCTCTCTCTCTCTCTAGTACCCCCTGTAGTGCAATGGTGTACCCCAAGGGGTACACGTACCCCCATTTGAGAAACGCTGATTCAGACAATGTTTGGGATTAAAGAGGTTTGGAAGGAATAGCAACGTGTTGAAAACCTCCAGATATAAAGCCGTAGTGCGTCAGCGGAGTTTTCTAAATGCTGACTAAGGAGGAATAAGTAGGATCAGAGGGATAAGAAAAGCTTGTAATGAGTTTCATATATACGGGATCGATAGTGAAAAGTGTGGTGGATGCTACTCTGCCAGTTCATCACTTCTGTTTTGAAGCTAGACTAAGGTTCTAATCCTCATCAAGCATTCCCTTTAGTTTAGTTCGTTTTTTATTAGGATTCCTGACGTTATCCGGCCATTCCACGTCAGGAACTTAGCACAGGTTTTCTTTAAGGCCGATGCCGTTCTTCCTTTTGTCTTTTTTTATTTTCTTTTGATTCAATACATTCGCTCCAAGCGACTGCAGACTCAATGTCTGCCTTTCTGACAAAGCAGGTATTGAAACGCTAATGCTTCCTCAATTTTAGAAAAAAGCTTTCGTTTGTAGTTGTATTTTTTTTTTCTTTTTTTGGCAATCAATGCAGCACTAAGTATAAATGTTCACGAGGCTTCAGCTCCATTTCAGGGTCAATTATATTGATTTTTGTCTTCCCTTTTTATACGAAGAGCAGCAATTGTTTTTTTGTTGTTTTTTTTAACACTGAAATCTCTAAATCGTATCATTCGAGGAGAGCCACGGGATGATGATGCAAGACTTTTTTTTTTTTTAGACATTTTCAAACGAGTCCACCAAACCTTTTGGCAAAACAAGTGGTGTGTGTTGTTTTTCTCCATTGATCGTCTTCCAGAAAGCTTCCGACTGCCTCTCGTATGAGTGATCATTAGCTTCAATTAATATCAAACTGCTGGCATTCTATTGCAGGAAAAGTGGGTAAAAAAATAAAATAAAAATCAGAGCGGGTATTGAATCTTTGCAAAAGAAGTCGACAACTTTTTGTTTTGATGGTTTTTGATTTTTGTCAGAAAATTGTTATTTTCCAAGGTAATTTTGTGAACAGTTTCGCCTTTCCCAAATTAAATGTCATTACTGGTTAATAAACTTCCCGAAATCCGGTCAAAATCCATAATAGGATTAATTACGTTAACTACCGTCCTATATTTTTATGCTTCAGATGTGCTGAGGCAGGGGTGTTAAACTAATTTTAGTTCAGGGGCCAAATTTGGACCAGTTTGATCTAAAGTGGGCCAAAATTCAATTACATTTTTGTGTAATTTAGAGGAATTTTGTGAGAAGTCTTAAGATTTGTGGAAAAAAAGAGTTCATTAAAAATGAAAAATGACTGCATTCATGTGATATAAAAAAAAAACAAAAAAAAAATGCAAGTCCCTAAAAATATTGTGGATTTGGTGAATTTGAGATATTTACAACTGGATTCTTTGGTCATTTATGCATTAATTAATTAATGTTTTCTGTGTTATTTTTACTTTACAGAGACAGATGTTGTAGAAATGTGTGCTATTGTCCCAAAATATTTAATTAAGGGTTTACTTTGTGACATATATGTATTTCCTTTCGTAGTCGATAATTTTGCAAGATTTTGTAGCGAGCTTTTGCACCTCCTGCACACCACCATTTCCCTCTTACTGCTACTCAATCAACTACATGTTTACATGGAAAAAAGTGTGAAATTGTCCCAAAAACATGCATACATTCTGTCATACTACTGTTTTTACTGAATTTTGTTTGATTGCTTGAAAAAGTCACCCCGATATAAATAATGAAAATATTTTGTTTCCATTTGTAAATACTACAAATAGACTTTAAACTTTAAAATAATTTATTTATTTTTATAAAAAAAGGATTAAATGGTGAATTTTAAAGTGGCATTATCAATTGAATTGCTTTTCAAAATAAAGTAAGCAATAAATCAACACTCCAAGGCATTAAAAATTTCAAAACATAATGTTCTACATGTTAAAATGTGAATAACAATGAATAAAAATGTGAACATAAAAACGGAAATTTAATTGTACTGTTATTTTGATTAATGCTTAAAGGAAGGTGTGTTGGTTATTTATTTATTTTGTGGACACGCCCCCTCACTAATTGGTGTTGACTTAAAACATTATATTACTACAGCTAAAAAAAAAAGTACATTTGTATTTGTTGCTTTGCTTGTTTAATTTTTTTGTTGTTGAACTGTACATACATAAATTGGAAGCAAAGTGAATCACTGGTTGGGTTTATTTAAGCGTTATTGCTTAAATAAACACATTAGAATGCCTATTTAAAAGATTACGTGAAGTTATTTTGTTAGATTTTTGTATCTTTCATTTTTTTGTGCATTAAAAAAAGCTGCAGAGGATAAATCTGCATGTTATGGAATAACTGCAAATTTCTCATATGATTAATCAGTTATTTAAAAATGAATAGATGCATTGATTACTAACAGAATTGTTTGCTACCACCCTATATATTAGGAATATCAGGATTTTTGGGTAAAAGTGGCCCCGGTCTGTTGACTTATATTTTGGCTCTTTTCAAAGCTTTCCATGTCAATTATTCAAATCCGTTCCTATTGAATTAGTTTCATTAAACGATACTTAACTGCACTTGGAACACATGCTATTAAATATGTCGTATTCATCGTCATTAAGTGTGTGAAATTGGCTTATCGTGTCACTGTAGGGCAATTAAAGCGCTGCGGGGAGACAATGTGGCAGTACTTGAAGCAGTTTTATTTTCCTTTTATGAAAGGTTTCCTGTATTCCTCTTATGAGACGGCTGGAAATGAATGTCTGCAATCAGGTGTAGCCACAGTCTCCACTTTTACTTTTGGAAACATTTTATAGTGTTGACTTTTATTGCTATTACTGTAATAGTATGCATTCCAAAAACTCCTGAAGTGTGAAATGCAGGTAGAAGAAAAATGTAATTTAGCTGCATTTTTTTTCCTGGATAATGATAAAAACAGTCATTTCAATGCAAAGATCTTTAACATTTTAGGTTAGACTGCAATGTATAGGTTTTGTGACACAGCTGTGACAAAAATAACATCCTGATTATCATAAATTAGAGCAAAACAGTGACGTAAACTGCTGCAAAGCTAAATAAAAAAGTGTACCGTTGTGTCATTTTGGTGTGCAGCATAACTTAGTCAGGCACACACATTTTGAAACTCTAAAAATTGCACAGTTCTCAGCAAAGTTTCAAAAATCTAAGATAAAACTGTCATACTGTGGGCTGGTGGTGTTTCTTAGTGTCTCTATAAGGATGTGGCTCACTTTTACTGCTTGTAGAAAAACCTGTTAATCCATGATGGGTTAAAAAAAAAAAAAAAAAAAAAAAAAAGCTATGGGAAAAGCTTCTTATCCAAGTAAGGAACAAAATACGGTGGTTTGGTATAGAGCATACACCCCAAATGTACCTAAAACACATGCTGGAGCAGAGATGGGCAACTTTTATCACAGTGGGGACCTGAAAATGTGATTAATACAAGAAAGAACAATAAATTGTCATTTAGTTAGTTTTTTAAAATAATTTTGTGTGTTTTTTGTTATTTGCTGCATTTTTTCTGCGGTTTTATGTATTTTTGGTGTAATTTCAGCTTTTTTTTTTTAAATAATTTTTTATGTTTTTGTTGCCATTTTATTTATTTTTTTCAGTTTTTTGTGTCAAATAAATTTATTTTTTTTTTTTTTTGGTGGGGGCCACACAAAATGTGACTGAGGGCTGCATGTGGGCCCCCATGCCGCCAGTTGCCTATACCTGCCCAAGAGAATACTGACATGCATCAAACAGGCTGTGCATTTCGGGTAAATGTCTTCTATGAATATGAATTATAATGTCATTTTTTTGTATCCATGTGGAAGCAAATCCTCAACAGGAGAAAAAAAAGTTTGGAAAATAATTTAAATAAAGTGCTGGAGTCCCTGGAGATTATGAGAAAAGGTGTTTGATGTGACGTGCTCCCGTTGTGAAGTTTCCTTCCTCAAAGTGGAGCTCCATGGTGAAAACAGAGCACATATTTGTTTACAGACGAGGGGCCCGACATCATAGAGCCCCCTCTTTACCCAATCACAAAACTCCATGGCTTCCCTCTTCTGTCAAAATCTCCTGTCATCCTAACATTGCACAGCACTCACTCCTGAAGATCTGTTACTATGCTTAGCACCAAAAACAAAACCCTGCTGTTTTGGTTTTTGTGACAGACAGCATGACTGATAGGTCTATCAATGTTTTAAACACAGCGAGGAATCAACACAAAGCATCTGCCCGAGTTGCGACAAAAGCGTCTGACGCTGTTTGATCAGGATAAATATGACAAAACATTTTGAGGTAAAGCAAGGTGTCCTGAGGATAAATTAAAGTTAGCGAAAAACAACTTTACTGTAACTGACAACAGTCAAGGTCTCAAGATGTTTTTTTTTTCTTTTCCCCCAAAGGAATGTTTAGCCATCATTCTGAGGAACTCATTCATTAGTACAAAGTATTGTTTTTTTAAAATATAAAGTCTCTTCAGAAATATGAAAATGTATATGTTATGGTTTCTTTTAGTTATTTTTTAGGTTTCCAGATAAAGAGGAGCGATAGGAGGCGTGGCCAACATGACAGTTCTGTCAGGCTGGCCACACCCCCAATCGCTCGAATTCATAAAGACACATCAAGGCAATCAGCAGATGCCTCTGAGGAAGACTGGCAGTGGTCATTCGAAACATGTCAAGAGATCAAATTTCATTCATTGTGCATAAATTAAACCAAGTCCACTAATAAGCAAAACACACACACACACACACACACACACACACACACACACACACACACACACACACACACACACACACACACACACACACACACACACACACACAATTCCACTGCAGCACATTTTACCACCTACACAGTTAACCAAATATAACACCCATTAAAACAAAGCCAAAAGTCACTTTCAGGGAGGCTTAGCCCAATGATCCTGGACAAGCCCCCAATTATATTACAACCCCCTTCTAGGATGTCTATCCAAAAGCTTGAGCGCCGCAACATAAAATATGCTAAATAAAGATTTAAGTTCCTTAAAAGTAGCATCAAAATAACTCAAAGAAACAAAAGGGACTGGAGACCCTGGCCAAACTGGACAAAAGTAGGGAGGAAACCCTACACTGGGCAAACCCTATACAGGGCCGTCACACCTGCTTTAAGATGCATCAACTGTACATAAATCAATGACGCTGAGCTGTTGTTGGACCATTGTGGGAGGTCATATTCTCGCAGAGTATGTGGACCTAATAACTGTCAGGAATGCAAGGTACGAAAATATAATGTGAAGAGATTTTTTTTTTTGCCTGTCGGTCACATCTTTGTTGATTCCTTCTGACTATTAAACAAGTGGGGAATTGTGAGGCTGAAGTGCGGTACACACATCAGGGTTGTATAAATCTAAACAGATGCACAAAGATAGAAAATCAGGCATAAAACGGTTTTCCTCCAAGACAGAAATCTCGCGTAACGGATGCAATGGGTGCATATTAGGTAAATACATTTTTTCTTCATATTTATACTTTATTTGTACTTAATTTCTTATGGCATGCAGTGTGGGCAGTTAAACAAGTTTTTCATTGTACAGGGGAAACATGTTTCTTTATATACACATGACAATAAACGCTTTGAATCTATCTAATCTACAGTATATGCAATTGACTTTTGCGTTTATTATTTTGTGGTATTCCTTTTTTGAGAAGAATAAAGAACATGAAATGAACTTGGGATTACCACCTAAAAGCCACCTAAAGTAAATGGTAAATGGACTTGATTTTATATAGCGCTTTATCACCACACTGAAGCAGTCTCAAAGCACTTTACATATCAGCTCATTCACCCATTCACTCTCACATTCACACACCAGTGGGACAGGACTGCCATGCAAGGCGCTAGTCGACCACTGGGAGCAACTTAGGGTTCAGTGTCTTGCCCAAGGACACTTCGACACATAGTCAGGTACTGGGCTCCTATTCAGTAAAGTTGGGTATAATTCTAATATTATAGCGGTCGGATATGTTTGAGATATTTTGATGTGTTACACAAAAGGTGAAGGAAGGGTGATGAGAGAAAGAGAAAAGTATGAATTTTTAGTCAAAACAGCAACACGGACATTTGTAGATGTATCTTTATGGGTGATACAATGGTTTGTTCTTTTCTCTACAGCATCCAAGCTCCAGTCTGTGTATTCGTCTTCTGTGATTTATCGTGTTATTGGCGTAAAGCTTCGTATTTCATAAGACTCCCGTGACAATGGGCCTTTGTTCTCATCAACTCACCACACACAATAACAACAATTTCTTCCTCACCAATGAGTCAAAAAAGATTTTTGCCTGAAGGACTGTAGTAACTGGTTTGCTACTTTATTGTAGTCTCTGATACTTCCACTTTGGTGGTTTTGCTATTTTTGGGAATGTTTTTTTTAATTAGTGATGCGTGGCTTGCTCAACGTTGTAATCCAACACTCGACTGTCTGACCGACGTGTGTAAACAACAAAACGTAAAGGAAGTGTTGTGTTTTTATGTGCGAGATGATGTCATGATAAGTAGTGAATAAGATGTGCTGTGTGGGTGATGGAGTGAGACCAAGTTTACTTGACTCAATCACATGCTAAGTGGCTCTATCGATTAGAGAGCTTCATCAAGATGGTTTTTATTGAATTTCAAGAGGCAAGGGAAAGTGGTTATGTCTGTACCCTTGCACGTGAGCCAGTTGTTGGATTTTAAAGTCTGCTCTCAAAGCAGTAGTGTTGCTTTAATTACTCTACGAAGTAGTATGAGTATGTTGAACTCATTGAATAGATGTAAAAGTTAAATTGTGTGGTAATGAAGTTGTTTAGCTCGAGGTCTTCTGTAGCTTTTTAGTAACAAGTGCACAAACTTAAGGTTGGATGAAAGAGAGTAGACCACACGCAAGATTGTATTAAAGGCTGTTAAGTTCATCCTCTTGAATTAAACGGAATATTTACACAAGAACAAACATGACCAAAGAAGGAGGAAACTTGAGGAGTGAAGGGGGATTATGTGTTTTTTACGGCTGGATTTACCAGAGATGGCCAGGTTAGCTGCTTCCCAATGGAACACGAGGCTGTTAACAGTAGATATTGAGATAATTTGATTCAAGATATGAGTTGGTATTTTACTTGTTTATGACTATTATATATTTTTTTAAATGCATTGATGATTTTTCCTTTTGATCTGACCTGTATGGACTCAAAGGCCAGGCATGAAAGTACTTTATTCATGCTGTCATAAAACACATCTCTTTCTTACCCATTCATAATCTTTTAACAAAAACTAAAAAAGTAATTTTTGCTTTTGAAATCCAACAGATGACGTAGGTTTGTGAGGGGTTTCTGGTCTAATGTACAGTAACTAAAAAATCAATTGATTGAGTTTTTACAGTATTTGCCTCTTGACTGTTATTATTATTCCCACTTTTCCAGGTTGTAGTCTTAAAAATAACACCAAAAAGCTTGACTACATTTTAAATTATTTCATGTTTTGGTTGATTTTAAAGTAAAATGATTAGGTTTTGGTGTTAGATGTTTCTTTTTTGAGTTTTTCAAACTTTGTAGTTTTTTTAAATTTATTTTTTGATTCTAGCCCTTAAGCTTTTTCCTTTTGTGCTGACGAGTCAACAGATAAATTTAGATAGTTTATTATAGAATACTGATGAGTCATTAGTGCAGATTATTGCCTAAGGTTTGGCACTGATTACTACTTCTGCTTTTTAACAGCTTACTCTTATTCTATAAAATAATGTGAGATCCAATTACTTTATTAAATTAGAGCAACACACAGACAGCTGTTCTGAATATTTCAGATGTACGGCCTCCGATCTCTTTCAAAGTTTCCCAAATTCTGTTTCAGTGTGTATCCAATTCTAAATTTTTCTGTAATTTGATGACGGTTTAGATTTGTTTGTGTACATCTTGTAAATAACCTTTTGGTTTGTACTTCAGAAACCAAAATTATATGCTAAAATTTAGCCAAATCTCACAGGATTGATTGCAACCTAGGGCGAGGTTTTGCGCAATATTTGACAAGTTGTTTTGTTTCTCCAAAATCTTGCTACACATTTAGGGGCCTTTTAAATCAGTAAAAAAAAAAATGGAGGTCCTACTAATGTGATTCAGTTTGATCCAGTTTCTCCTGTTTCCCAGAAACACAATAGCTGCTTTCATGATGACAACGTGAGCCTACAGTTTCCCATCTCAGAACTTTCCCAATTCTGTTTCTGTCTTATTTGATTTTCATTAGCTTTCCCTAATTAGTCACCATTACTAGCTTTTAAACAAGCTCCCGAAACCATGCCAAACATGCGTAAAATGGGAATTGAGTTAAAAAAAATTGTTATTATCTTCATATTTCTTTGCTGTAGAAGTGCTTCGAATGCACGCGGTGAAATCACGCAGTAGGATTTGACTTCTGTCCGTTGGCTAAAGTTGCTATACATCAGACACACTGCCTGTTTTAGGATGGAAAATTGTGTGTGATATTGTCCCAAAATATGTTTGTTTAGGGTTTAGTCTGTCATGTAGGTATTTCCTTTTCATTGCATCATATTTTGTGCGATAACTGACATTTCAGTGTTTTTGTTCACCGTTAATGGTGAAAGTATGCATCTAAACGCAAAAACCTAACATTATTGCCATTTCTGTTTCGCGAAGTGAGTTCCGTATTTTTCATCCACAGGCTCCAGATAAAGATCTTGTAATTGAAAGATGAACAACGTTGTAAAGCTAAACGATATCTTCATAAATAATTTCTATCACATGCAATGCATTGTCTGCGTATGTCCTGGCTGTGGCTGAACGATTATTTGCATTTGCGATTATATTGCGATATGATAAAACGAAGTAGATAAAGAAACTGTCTTTATTATGAATTAATGCTTCATTTTTCTTTATCTTAACATAAGTCTAGCATATAAGAAATACTTTTATATGTATAATACGTTATTGAATAAAATACATGAGAAGGGGACCTTGAAAAAATAATTGCAAATTAAGTCACAATCGCAATATTGAGGAAAAATAATCGCAATTTGATTATTTTCCAAAATCGTTCAACCCGAGTCCTGGACATGGACTGTACAGCCAACAAATGAAGGCTAGAGTTGAGCTCTGTTAGTCGCAGCCTGGAGACGCAGGTCTTGGTTTTCTTTCTATACCTGCTCCCTCATGCCTCATTCCATCAGTCAGCATCAGCAGCAAGTGTGTGACATTGTCTGCTTTGGTCATTCTTCACGCTTTAACTTAGATGGGCCCTCAGCTCCCGGTCACATCACCCATCTGCCTGGTAGAAAACACCGGCACCGCTTTCAGCACTGGGCCATCTGTGGGACCAAATGAAGGCCATTCATCAGCGTAAACTCATTTAAAGCACTGGATGCATATGCTGACGCAGCTGATATGCTGATTTGCTCACTTAGAGCCCATATCACCAAGAGCCCTCCAATAAAATCTACTTTAGAGTCCAAATGTGATTTGGGTAAAATATTAGAAAGATTTCACTTTTCACAATCGAGTTTGTGCCTCTTGCTGTTGATCAGGACAGAGACATTTTCCCTGATTTATTCTTGCATTGTTCTGGATTATACCACTAACCTTGTCTCTGTCTGTATACAAAACCACTTCCTCAGTGTTTTAAGCTTTTGGATGTTTTCTTTTTTGAGGATTCAGCCCTGAAGGGCCTTACAAGGGGGTGAAGGCTCAACCCTGCTATTTTATCTCCATATATAGTCAAGCAGCTCCACCACAAAGCCAGGGCAGACTGCCTGTCTGGCGCTGGACCGGGTGTGGCCCACTCTCTTTGCATACAGCGGGCAGAAAGAATGATGGTGCGAGCCTCATTGCTCTGCACTTTCTCCTGTGTAAACGCAAGGCTCTGCGTTCTCTGCATCATGAGGTTAACATGTAAACTAAACACCTCCTCCTGTATTCACCCACTGCTACTGGGAGGGACAGGCCAACCTCCATAGGGGGAAGGAATTGAGTTGCTTTCATGGTCACTAGAGCTGGGCGATATGGACCAAAGCTTTTGATATTTTTTCACAAAATGCCGATATACGATATTAATCTTGATGTTAACTCAATAAAGTCTGTCTAGAGAGACAATTCTGGGTTAAATTTGCTGATGAAAAATGCCACACAGGTACATTTATTTACAAACAATTGCACAATATGTGCCACTTTTGGCTTTTTCTCCTCTAAGGGACAGCACGTGTGAGTGAGTTCTGTAGTGTAGCTTGTTTAGGGGAAGATTTGTGTTAGGACACATTTAAAAGTCCATCTAACTGTGCTTTTCATGCTGTTCTGAGAAGTAACTCCATAAACACCTATTTTAATACAAAATAAGCTATAAAATATATATCTTAGAAATATGGACACTGACTGTTGTCTAAGAATAATATTGAATACTTGTATAATGTTATTTGTACTGATTGATTGTAGAAATAAAAACGAGTAAAGAAAGAACAAAGATCTATCTGGATATAGGTGATATTGTCATTTTCTATATTGCTAAAATAGAAAACTCGATATATTTTGAATCTCAATATATTGCCCAGCTCTACTTGCTGAGTTTTTTTTTCCTTTGTAATCCTGCTGGAAATATAATTTCCCTGACAGAGCCTTCCCAAGGGATTGATAAAGTCTTTCTAATCGAATATAATCTAATCTAATCTAGTATATTTCTACATCAGTAGTTTTACTTGTACTTAAGTACATTTTATAAGAAGTAATTTGTTACATTTCTACACCCAACCATTACTGAGTAAATTATTAATTTGTATTTTATTATTTATTTAAATGTAGCTATACTTGGACCCTGAGAATTTTTATTTTATTTTTAATTGCATGAATTGATGTTATTTAAAAAAAAAAAAAAAAGCAAGATGGGTTTGTCTCTTCTTTTTTAAGTTTATACATGAGATGTTTACTTTATGCAAGGGAACTGTGGCAAGATTTATGACCAAAAAATAAACGTGGGGGGTGAAAGTAACTTTGACATAAGGTACTATTTAATTGAGCTACTTTTTACTTGTACTTGAGTATTTTATGTATGAAGTAACAGTACTTCTACTTGAGTAGGGTATTATCAGTACTCTTTACACCTCTGCCAACCTCCATGTTGCACGGTTTAAATCGACACCCAGTGACTATCAAACAGAACAAACCAGCTGAAAGCTTTTGTTTGACTCGGACGCCCCCGCTGAACGTCAGTGGCCCCCCGTTTTTTTTTTTTTTTACGGTTACTCTGTGACATGAAGGAATTCAGGTAGTGCAGCGTATCAAAGGGAAGCGATCTCCTCCCTCTTGTATGTAGATAAAGAGTGACGGCTTCATTTGTGAGTCTCTGTTGAAGGGAGTGGGAGTGAGGGTAGAGCGCATCTCTGGAGACGAGGCATCTGTTAAGCAAAGATGTTTCAACATATTTACTGTACACACATAACGTGCCTGCTCATGTCTGTCGCTCACCGACTTCATTATACGCGCATAAAACATGCACGGGTTTGGAATATGTGTTGAATGCCTTGATTATGGGCGTGGCTCCTGGAGCAGTTAGGACACACCCAGTCTATACTATAAAATATCCAAAGAAGAATCTATGCTACGCTAACTAGCTACTTTATACTCAATATACCTCTCTATTGACAATTTTCTCAACCCAACCTACTCTCACAGATTGCCAAGTCCCCAGGTGATAGTTCTTATATGAGGGGCGGAGCCAACAGTGGTCCAATGACGTCACAGAATCACAGCAAAATTTGATTGTAATACCTGGGTTTCAACCTATAGAGGACAGTCACTTTTACAAAATACAACAAATTTAAATAACTTGGACGAAAACGTCGAGAGTTGGACCAGGATCAACTCAACAGCACGACTTAGTATCCAAATATATTCGTTCTCAGCGGAAAAAAAGGGGTTTTGGGGTTAAGTTTATCTTTAAATGACTTTACTGGGTATTAAACTTCCTGAAATCTCACCAAACATGCTAAATAGAGTTATTAGAGTCAACTACTGTTATACGTTGTTTTACTTATATATGCTTCAGATATTTATAACAAATTGTTGCATTAAAATCACGCAATCTCGCCACACTTTCGACCCCCAGCCACCCCTTTAACTGAAAAAATAAATATATATATATATATATATATATATATATCACATGTACATGTGTGATATGGTCCCAAAACATTATTTGTGGAATCTTTAATTACAACCACTTACCTCACATTTTGCTGTGACGTATCACCAGGTAAAATGGCCACCAGTCCATCTACTACACCATCAGCTAAGCTTGTCTTTGTACCAGATCTCTTTCAGAATTGAATACAGTCATAATGATCTGAACAACTTGTCCATCACACCACAATAAAAAAATTTAAAAAAAACACTTCAGATGATGATCTGCTTTGATATTCACTGACTGGATAACATGATCACTAGATGAAACGTAATTTAAGTCTTTTAACAGGATTATGGGCAGAATTGGACATACTGTTCCATGTGTCACCTATTTTCTAGCAAAAATATACCGTGTAGATACGTGATATTGTCCTAATAAATGAATATGAGGGACTTTTGTCCCAATTTTTCATATTGAATGTGAATTCTTTTTTTTTTTTTTTTGTCCTTTTCCACAATCTTGATGAAGATTTCTCCATACACTGCTCTTAGAGGGCCCTGAAAGGAAAGAAACCAACTTTTGCCAACTAGTAACAATGTGTCGACTTCCACTTCACCAAAGTCCCTCCAAACTTGACTTAAAAATACCAAATACCACTTCAGTCCAAAAAGGGGATTAGAGAATATGCAGACTTAAAGGAAGGAATGGGTATTGGCAGACTGCAGAGTCAGGTGTGTGTGTGTGTGTGTGTGTGTGTGTGTGTGTGTGAGGAGGTGATAGGCACAGATAGACAGTTTGTCTGCAGGAGGCTAGTATTGGCTGAAATTGGTTCAGTTATTTTTCCCTTCATACTCTTGACATCTCGCGGTGCGTGTGTGTGGTACATTATGAATTCATAGGGTCTGGGAAACCAAATGAGCTTCTCTTTGCCTGGAATTTACATGAGGCAGAAATCACTTATTTCCACTATATAATTTTTTTTCCCCGCAGCACTTCCACGATACCTCCCCCCCCCCCCCCCCCCCCACACACACACACACACACACACACCTAATCTCCTTCACTGGGCACAATTTCCGTAGCAACTTTGTCACACATTTGATTCACTATTTTATATTTTCAATTTATTTAACAAGTCATTTTCTTGTGCTATTTTTTAAATTTATTTTTTTAAAGTAGGTCACCTGTCTAACAGTACGACAAGCAACCCATTTATAGCTAGCGCCTGCACCGCATTAGCCTGCACTTGAAAGATGGGTGACGTAGATACGTGAAGCACGTGGACCACTGGGGATTTTTCTGACCCAGTTCATAAGTCAACATCAGGCCTCATGTGGGACCCAGGATGGGTGTAAAATGGTGTGTGTGTGTGTGTGTGTGTGTGTGTGTGTGCGTGTGTGTGTGATGCTGTGTTACAACAGCTGGGGCATTATTGGGACTCCCATGTGTCTGATTGACTCCATCCCAGTACGATCCCATTACAGTGGTTACAAAGGCCCTCTGATTTTCCACACAGTGTGCAGGACTTGTTTCATAGGCTAAGAATGCCATAGCCACGGCGTTAGCGTTAGCTTTAGCTAGCTGCGTGAATGTCATTCCATTCTTTCCTCACCGCCCACATTTCACGCTAACCATTTCATCCACTGTTCTATTCTCATTCCAACTTTGTTCAGCTCAGACATTCCTCACACTTCAGACGACTCGAACCCTTGAAGAAGTTTTTATGCTTCAGCTCAAGGTCAAGTATCGTCCTCAGTGACCTGAAGCCTCGCTAGCGTAGCACGACCGCTAACAGCCAGGTCTGGAGCTCCTCCAGATGAGAAGTTTCTGTGTTTTTACTCGAAAACAGAGGCTGTGTTCAAAATGGCACACTCCATACTATACATCAGTTATTCTCAAATAGGGGTACATGTTCCCCTGGGGGTACGCGATAGTACTAAAAGTGGTACTTGAGTGAGAGAGAAAGAAAAATTAACAAATAAAGTGTCGGTCTTGGTGCTATGACTGGAAATGATAAAAACTATAGAAATTTTTTTTTTTTTTTTCAGGAGCCACTAAATCTGTTTTTCAACCTTGGTGTGGGCACCCCATTTTGGGTCGCCTGGAGTTAAAATGTGGATGCCGAAATTTACGAAAAATTTAAATAGTTTTTTTGAAAATAATTAACTATTAATATTAATATTTTTGAAATGAAAACACACAATCTTAAACAACAGTAACGTTTTCTATACTTTCACTGAGTGAAATATAAATCTAGTTCAACTAAAATGCAGTAAAAAAAAAAATAAAAATACATCTGAGCTAAAAAATGATCAAAAACGAATTCATTGTTTCCTCTACCACTGTTAACTTAAAAAAGAGGTAAAAATAATGATTACATTTTAATTTTAGTATCTTAAAATGATAACGCAATTAATATAATGTTAACATTAATCTATGCAATTCACTAAGGTGAAATAAAAAGCAACATCAGCACTTTCATGAATTAGACACACCTGTATTTGAAGTTGTTGGTTCAACTGTATTTTAGTTATTTATTTTTTCAAGAAATACATTTTTGCAACTTTTCATTTGACTGCATTAATGTTTTGAATATTTGTATGTCTTTAGTTTACATCAACCTGCCATGGGAGCCACAACCGGATTTGAACCAAGAATCTATGAATGATGCAACATGAAACTAATCCATGAATGCACTAAAAACCACAACTAATTACTTTAAGTAACTTCAGTTCCATAAATATCTGTATTTATTGATGCACAGTTCATATCTAATATTTTGTGTTGGTTTTTGCTTCAGATGTGCTCACATTAATTACATTTGCCATTAACATTTCAATAGCCTTTCATTGCTTTTTTCAGGTTGCGGGCCGTGCATAATGGATGCACTTAAATCTGGATAATGATTCTATTAATACCCTCATGTATATTATCCTTGTGTGGAGAATGATGCATAATATTTATCACCGTGGCACAGTTTTAATGAGAGAAGTTACACAAAATGATTTTTTTTTTTTGTTTAAGTTTTGTAAAAATAAATCTGGGACAAATAAAAATACATCTATTAATGATCCATGAGAGGGGCTATTTCTGTAGATCAGAGATGAGCAACTCTTATCACAGCGGGGCCACAAAAATGTGATTGCCTGATCCGAGGGCCAAATAATCAACATTCATGTCAGCATTTACAGTAATGACCAAAGTGAGCACTAATGCAAGAAAAATGAGAGGCTTTCTGTCGTTTTGTGACTTTTTTCCATGTCATTTTGTGTGTTTATTTTTGCACATTTTTCTCTCATTTCATGTATTTTTGTAGTCTGTGTGTTTTTGTTGTTGTTTTATGGGCTTTTGGAGTCATTTTGATTATTTTGCAAGTAATTCCGTGCAATTTTGATGGCCATTGTGTGCGTTTTTGTTGTCAGTTAAAATATTTATCATTCTGTGTGTTTTTGTTGTCGCTTTGTGTGATTTTGAAGTGATTTGGTGACTTTTTTCCGTGCCATTTTTTTGTGTTTTGAGTTATTTTGTACGTTTTTTCTCATTTGGTGTATTTTTTAGGACTTTGTGTGTTTTTGTTGCCGCTTTGTGTGCTTTTAGAGTCTTTTTGTGTGTTTTGCGAGTAATTTAGTACAATTTTGTTGGCAATTGTGTGTATTTTTGTTGTGAATTTATATATTTTTCTATAATTCTGTGTGTTTTTGTTGTCGCTTTGAGTTATTTTGTGGGTTTTGCAAAAATGTTATGTTTTTTTGTTATTTGTGTAATTTGAAGCCATTTTTTTTGCATTGTCCTTGCACAAAATTTAGACTGAGGGCCACATATGGCCACCGGGCTGGCAGTTGCCTAATATTTGTTGTAGATGTACGCGGGGGTTTTGCATCAAATGCAATGTCTGTGTTGCATTTTATACCAGTGACTTGTTTTTTTTCTTATTACTCAGCCTTATGTGAGCGTAATGAAAATGTAGACAAGTACTCAACAAATAGAAAATATTCTCTAATGATATTTTTCTACAGATGTTATTGAAATGCTTCATTAGAGAAACAGCAAAACAAACTGTCTCATGTTTAATACGCTGCTAACTCGTATTCAATGCACAGCATGAGTTCACTGTAAGTTTCCCGCGGTCAGCTCGGAGTAGCTTAACCAAGAGCTTTTATTAATGATTTATTCCTTGCTCCTCATTGTTCCAGCAGTGTGCAGCTGGGCAGGGATGTTGCGTTGTGGTTTCAACTCGATCAATTATCAGCAGCACCCAGCTGGCCTGACTTTAACCCTCCCCCCTGGAGTCCTGCACAAGCCGTGTTGGGAAAATGTCTCCATGTAACTCAGTCCAGAGTATTTTTTTCAAAATTGTTTGACTGTTTGAAAAAACTTCAAATGTGTCATTTCTGGATATTGGTTGCTTCATATTTACGTATCAAGAACAGATTGTCGTTTTAATTATCACAGAAAAAAAGGGGTTGTTACAGTAAAAAAGCAGCTGCCGCTCAGCGCGTTTCGTGAAACCGTGACGTTTTGATCAGTGTTGCTTTCACTTTGATGTTTTGTTTGAAAATGACTTTTGAAAAATTGGCCTCCATTAAATGTGTTGCAATTATCCTCATTTACAGGGTCACACTAATTGTAGGGTTTTTAATGATGCATGGCAGGTTCACGCTTTTTAAGTTTAAACACGACTTTTGGTTTTTACAACTGAATTTCACTCAAACACTTGATGCATTCATTACCAAGAATACTTTTGAGTTCTTCTTCATTCCTTCATCACATCCTTTGTCAATAAGTTATTTTCACCTCCATTTGTCGTGACTGTGTAAATTTAATAATGTCTGTATCAATACGTTTATCTCAAGTTATGATTGAGGTTGTCGAACTTTCCAATCTTGCGCAAAATTTGACATGTTTTCCCAGTTGCTACACTTTCAGCCAATAGAGAAAAGTATTGTAGAAAAATGTGTTATATTGTCCCAAAACATGTAAGTGAGGGTTTAGTCCATGTCACATACCGTTAGCATTTCCATTTCAAGTAGTGAAGTCTTGTATTTTGTATCGCAGGATTTTGCGCAAGATTTACTTTGCACGGAACCCATAAATATGGCCACCCCTGCCCCATAGGTACAAAATAGTCGTGTCTATCTGGATCGATATATCTATGGGTTTAGCAACGATCTGATGAGGAAGATGGAAACCTAAACCATCGATACCAACGATACATTTGTCGAAACATAAAAAGATGCTTGGTATTTTTCCTAGCTTTAGATGAAATGTAACTGATTGTGTTAAATGGGTGTTTTAATATATCTTTTAAATTGATCAAACGCTCCGGAAACGACTCGTGGTCGACTTTGTGAAACCGTTGTCCAAGGAATCGAGACACAAAACAGGAAAGCTGTTTTAGTGGATGTAGAAAGTTTTAATTTAATTCTAGCCTTCAATCAACGAAACTCTCTAAGATTTATGCAAAAGAAGTCAAAATAAAGGTTAGTGGTGGGAGGTATAAAAGAAAAACAGTTGAAAAAAAAACATAAATTAGACACCATAAAGTCCAAGCACTTCTAAAGAGAAAACCATTATACAAGTCTCTTTGTGCATTATTTATGTTATCCCAGTTGTTAGTTCAGTTGTAAAAAGCCTCGGATGTGTTTTAAATTAGGACAGGCTGAGGAATGCAGCATATGAAAGAGGCCGGGGACGACGACCTTGGCCCGTGGACGCTGACCCTCGGCCTTGCAACCTGATCCCTTGTGGTACAAGCATCTCTTTTGTGATATTTTCATCTGCTCCATCCTCCCACCCACCCACCAACCCACCAACCGACCTCATCACAATGAGCTCGCCGTGTGCTTCACACCACTCCAATCAGACCAGAATAGCGAGCGGCTGGAACACACGGCCCCAGGAAAAGCTAGCTCAGCTCCCTAGTGCTGTGCTCTGTGCTCTTGTTCACCCTTCATTAGTCTTGGCCTGGCATTCACCTAATGACTGCATTTCTTTTCCTCTTTCTTTTCTCCGAGCGTCCCTTTTTGCTCGTGGAAACCTAACGACGGTCTCTCTTGTAAGGCTTGCATACATTATCTCGGTTTCGCTCCTCACCTTTTCTTTGTTCTCGTATGAAACGGCCGTCTACAACTCAACACATCTCATCTCTATTGATTCACAGCTTTAAAAAATTAAAAAAAAAGTCCTTCTTTGTTCTGAAGACAGACTACATTCTCCATTAGTTACACTCGGGCAAAGCGCTCCTTGTCTTTCAGCAGTTTGCACCTGTTGTCTTCCTGTCATGATCTCATTCCCCATTAGTCCCAGTTGATTTAACTAAACAATGTTCTCCCTCTCTGACTAGAACGGCCATCGGCGTCTGCCTTCCTCTTATCTTGATTGATATCACATTGTCGTTTTCCCATTGAAGGAGGGCGAAGCTATGACCATTTTTAGTTGACATTCATTGACACACACAAATGTACGTGTCTCGCAGATGGCAGGATGCGTTGTGTTGCTCACGATTAACATAATAGTCATTTACACAGGGCAGAAATGTTTCAGGTAATTCAATCTATATGTAAAACACTTTTCCAAGTGAGGCAAGGGGTAGTGACAGCTAAGCTAACCCCTGCCGCACCGAGCACCTGTCCCGTCGTAATTATAGCTCGCAATCAGACGGAGTCCAGAGCGATGGCGGAGACTAAAAGTCCAACCTGTGCTTCTTGGTAACGTTTAGACTAACTGTGGTGTAGGGGGTCAAACATGGTTACTGTAAAAGATAGCGTCACACACTAATATTATTTTTCACTGTGATAAACTACTAATATGTGGTTGATCAAATGTGTAATTATTGCAGTGTATTTTGACGTTAATCGAAGGTTGTGGCATAGTCGGTCTGGACAAAAGTAACTTAATGTAAGGATGGTTTCCACACTGAAATAATCGTCAGGGTCAGGGTGTGTTACAAGCAGTGTCGGCATCATGGGGGGGCATTTGCGGGCCGTGCCCCCCACCTCACTCTTCCCACTCTATAGGGGGTGCCCTGGGACAAACTTTTTATCACTCGACGAGATCTGATTGGCTAACGCAACTGCCTGTGTCCATTCAATGACAGCACAGCGGAGCCTGCTCTGTTGATTCTGAAGGCCTGAGGCAGATTTCATAGACCCTGACAACAACACAAGCTAGCTAAAATATGTTTGGATAAAAACCGTACCATAATATACAGACCTTTTCCAAACAATGTTAATATCATGGAAAAGTTGTTTCAATTTCAAGTATTTATTTGTTTATTTTTACATAATTTGGGCTTCAAGCTCATAAAACCCACAAAAGTAGGAATTCAAAAAATTAGAATACTGTGAAGAAATCTCCATTTACTTCTCAGTTTTTGCAGAAAAAAAGAGGAGAAGAAGGACTGGACAACTGGCCAGTGGTCCAAGGTCCTCTTTTCCGATGAAAGTAAAGTGTGCCTTTAATTTGGGAATCAAGGTCCAATGGTTTGGAGGGGGTGAGGAACAGAACCCAAGCTTTTTGAGGTCCAGCGTGAAATATCCACAGTCAGTCATGATTTGGGGTGCAATGTTCTGTTCTTTAAACAAATAAATACTTTAAATAATTTAAATTGTGGGCCCTGCATCTATAATCTATGAAAGTTTAACTTTTTGAATGGAATTATGGAAACTAAACAACTTTTCTATGATATTCTAACTCATGTTTGTTTACATTATAGCCATTACTGCTAGCTGCTAGCATCTTAACACATGAATTAATATAAGAACAAGGACCAAACGATAATCATCATGGAGCCGAGGTTGTGGACCCACCAGCTCACAAAGAAGTTATATTCCTCCATACTTTTATACTTTCATCTGCTGTTTGGTGCAGTTTTTTAAATGTCAAACATGTGTATATGTAGAATAACTCCAGGAATGAACAAAAATGTGTGCCCCCCCTGCAGTTTTCTTAATGCCTCCTTATTAAATTTTGTCTGATGCCGACTCTGGTTGCAGGACTCAATTATCTGTCAACTTATCATTAAAATGACGTATAAAACAATAAACAGTTTAGAGTGAATTAGTAAAGTCTCAGCTCTCTCTCTTTAAAAGTTGAATATCTTTAATATTTAAATATATTTTTCTCAAAACAAAAGAAAAAAGAGGGGAAATGAAAAAGAGGAGATAAAAAATGAATAAAAGTTAAATATGGGGTGTTTATTTGGGTGTTCTTGCCTGCTCAGGGCCTTCTCTATATCTGTTAAATCGTGAAAATCTATTTAAATATGTTAAATAACCTCAGAAAAAAAAATGCAATGACGGGATTGATTACTTTACTACCCATGTAATGTAATGTAATATATTTAAAAAAAGAATAATGATGGAAGAGGAATCGACAGCTGTTGATGTGCACCAACACCATCGAGCTTCCGTCGTGATTGTTCGCAAATCACATTGTTATTGACTAACATGGCGGAGCCTAATGATAATGCATGCAGGTCATCATCGTAATGTCATCATCATAATAACCCTCCTTTCATCCATGAATGACATCCGACTCAATTCAAAGTAAATGACTCGTAGTGTTTGTCCAAGATCCGAGCGAACATTAGCTACTGTGCATTCCCCTCCCTTTCCTTTATAATACTGTCACGCCTCTGTTTTATTTTCAATATTTTGTTTTTTTTTTTGTTGTTGTTTTTCGCCATCGTATTCTTCCTCCTTCACTTTCTTTTAATGAATAATTCATGAACCCATACATAATTTAGGGAGGCAGCCGGAGATTTACACAGCTCTTTGTGTCACAGAGTTTTGTTTGCTGGCATATTCAATAATTGTTTAATACATCAAATTGACGAGGACGTGGGAGCTCAAGCCTTTATACGCAGCAGTGGTGGATTTGTACGAATGTGTCAGTCGTAAGTGTCATGTTTGTTTTATTTCATTTTTTTTTTTGTTTTTTTTTCTAATAGCAGCGGACTCGGCACGACTTCCAGAAAAAACTCGCAACTCGCCTTTAACGTCTATAATTCCTCATTTCACTCATTTGGCTGAAAAAGTGTTTTTTCAAAACTTTGAAGCAGTTTGTCTTCACTAATTAAGTAAAAAACTAATTTAATCTCAGTCTGTGTGTGTGTGTGTGTGTGTGTGGGTGGGATGCTGTATTAATGTATTTTTAAATATGTCTACTGATTAATCCTGCAGTGAGGTTTCTAACTGTTGTAAATGTTTTCTTACAAGTTATTTTATTTCACCTAAATTCATATCATTCAATGAAGAAATATCCATGTAAATATATCAATTATTGTTGTAATTTTCGTTGTATTAGTCGCTACTTTTTTTTTTTTTTTAAGATTTAAGGTGGGGTCTTATACGGCGAAACGACCTATCCATGGATTTTTACTTTGAAATGCGTGAATCGCTTTGCAAATCTAATATTATACCTAGCACAAAATATCCAAAACAGAACGTTCACTTTTTAATAGCTAATTGCGCTCTTGGACAGAATGAAATGGCAAACTTTGGTTTTTACCCAGTGAAGTATAGCTAAAGGACGGTTAGCATAGCAGGCTAACAGCGAACAATGACTATACAAAAAGTAAAAATAGAACAAAGCACATAGTGAGCAATAAAAAGGTGCAGGTGTTTGTAGAGACGTACCTCATTACAATGACTTACAAAGCCCAGAGTAACTTAACCCTAACCCCAACATTTGTAAAATCATCGTAGTTATGTAACTTTTTTTCTGGTTTGTATTAAGACACAACCATAATAATATTGATTTTACCAACAAAAGCATCATCATGCTACCTCACATTTTTAATCAAATAGTCTCTATAACTAGTATCTTTTTCTGACTATATCTTCACCAAAGGTAAAGCAATGCATTGAAATCAAACAATTTATTTGGTTGTTTGGCAAAAATTTGCAATTCAATAAAAAAGCTGATAAAATAAAATATAACAAATTTAGTTGTGAAAATGCTGTAAAGTCCACCAATGTATCGAAACGTTTTGGTCAATTTCTAACTCTTGAAGTAATTTTTTTTTTTTTTTTAGCAGGGTCGCTCCAGCGCCCCCTTGTGGGGGGAGGCCATACAGTTTTATGTTTTATATTATTTTATTTTATGATTTAATTTTATCTTACTAATTTTTCCCCTTTCATACAACATTTTATAGTTTGCCTTTTTTGTGAGAATATTAGATTATAACATTTACACCTACCTTTTCTCTGCAAATGCACTTTATCTACCGTAGTTTTTATTTATTTTCCTGTCCAGTCATACAATATTTTTTTTATACTTCCTCTTTAAAGTATGCTGTGTTTTGTGTTCAGCAATTGTATGAACCTATTAATAATATAAGACTTTCTTCATTATTCAGAAACATATTAAAAGTAAAGTCTAGATCAAAGCCATTCTCTTTTTCATGTAGCTTTTTTGTAAAAAAATATTGTTATTATAGGTTAAATTACATTTTGTTTGGCGTGAATCACCACCACTGTGTCCAAATGTGTTCTTATCAGAAACGGACACAATGCTCTATCATCTGTCCTTGGTGTCTAAGGATGGGAATCACTGTTAAAGCGCTGGGTGTGGCAAAAGTCTGATGGTACGCAGACGACACAACTGGATATCCAGGCGTCTCCAGATGAATTTAACCGTGGGAGGGGATCTAAACCTCACCCAAACCCAAAACAATGGGTCGTTTGAAGAGGCCTGCTGCCGCCTTTGTTCTGTACAGTTGGCATGTGTTTGGAGAGGGAGGGGGGAAAGACGGAGGGCAACAGGTGGAGAGCGCTAGGAATCTGTCGAGCAGCAGTCGTACAAATGTGTGATTTTTAAAAAGAAGTTGCAGAGCGAGGACGGATAATGTTTGGCTGCAAACATTTATTTTTGGTTCGTGTGTTGAAGTTTGTCCAAAGATGTCAGTGGAAAAAAAAAAAAAAGAGCGTGAGAATGAAGGTAAAAGTGAAGGATAAGCAGCGAGGGGTGATGAAAGCAGTGCATGAGACGTGTGTGTGTGTGCGCACTGAGCAAGCAGTGACAGCTGCAGCATCATTAGTACATTAGGATCAATCCACCAAACCCTTAGTTTGCAGTCTTTAGGGCTGAGGTCATTTACTTATGGCAAGGCATGTAGCTACAAAAAGCCTTTCTCACTCATCATACACGTGTGATCTTTGAGCTTTTGTTCTCCACCTCCACATTTAATCAACAGTGTGTGTATTTCTCTAATGATCCGGCCTTCCTACCGTCTTCTGATCCTGGCTTTACTGATCTGTGTGTTTGTAAAGTCAGTGTGTGGTTCTAAGGGAACCAAAGCTAACGATCAAGTCTCAAATGTTGGTGTTCTGATTGACTAAGATTCAGTCAATCACAAAAATGGCTTTCTACTACCTAAAGAACATCTCCAAAGTGATAGTTCAAAGGCAGGGTAGGTCATTTCCGAAAGTTAGGAAGATTTTTGGAAGTAGCATCCTCCTAGGGCTCCGCCTTTCTTCGTTCTCTTTTTCAGAGAAAATTACCTACCCCACCTTTAATGACTCTGAAAGATCAGGAGAAAGTGGTCCATGCTTTGATCTCCAGCATACTGGACTTTAAAGTTCTGCTGCTGGATTATAAATGTGTGAATGGGTTTGGGTCCAGAATACATCAGTGAGATGTTAGTCAGGTCTGAACCCAGCAGGTCTCTTACATCTATGGACACAGGTCAGATAGTGGAGCCCAGAGCTCACAGCAAACATGGTGATGCTGTGTTTAGTTGTTATTTAATGTTTTTATTGCTGATTTTAATGTTTTAAAGTTGCATATTAAATGGCCTTGTGCCTTTTCCTGGTCATTTTGTAGACCAGAATTGTTTGTCAAAGTTTTCGTCAACTACATTTTTTTTAAAAGTGACATTAACAGGACTGACTAAATAAAAAAAATATAAAATAAATAAATACATATTAATATATATTGATAAGCCTGAACAATGTTCTGCTCTCATGTCTATGCTACTGAGATGATCACACGTTTTGTGATGGGGAAACGCACCGTAAATACCGTTGTTTGTCGTTGTGCATTGAACCAAACAGGGCGTATTGAACGATTCGGTAAAATACAGAATATTGTTGCGTCCCTAGAGGAAACCTTGACTACATTTCGACTACATCTAAGTTGCATTTCAGTCAGAAGACTGAGTGAAACTAAAAATGAACACAGTAGTGGACAGCTGTGGACAGTTCTCCTCCACCAGTGGTGGATTATTGGGGCTATTGGTTTATCAATTCCTCTCAGCAGTCAGAAATCAGTCCAGGATGGTTGTCGACATGTGGTTAGATCTGTGCTACACGTAGACATAGTGACAGGATTACACCAGCATGGCGACACATGGAAAGGCTTAGCGATCAGTCGTACTTTATTGAAGTCCCTGAATCACTGCGTGTGATAGTGTGCGCTACATGTCTGTGGTTGCATGTCCTTGAATAAGGTTGATTCCCCCTGGAGCTCATTTGAAGCCAATTTTATGGGGCAGTGTTGAAGCAATTGTATGTGGATGACGATAAAGCTCCAGCCTGATTGATTGCCGGAGTCATAATGGGAGCATCTGTTTGCCTCGCAAAGCTTTTCTGCTCACCAAGATATCCCTTTTATTAAAAAGAAGAAGAAAAAAAAAAGCTGCGTCACATTTACAGAAATGCGTTCATTCTGCAATCACTGTGTCTTTCAGAAAAGGGTGAGAGATTCAGATGATGGATTTTGTTTTGGCTCATTTACCGAATCAGACCTTTGGGTGTGTTTGTTTAGTGGAAAGATTGATGCGTCGCCGCCTGTAGCGTTTCATTGGATCCCTCGTTTCTTATGGTAATGCTTTGACCTTCTGAACCCAATTATGATACATAACATTACAGAGCGGGTTTTTCACATGAAATCCTCTGATTTTCTGTTATCTCGCAAAGCAAATGGGATTTTTAAATCGGTTCCCAACATGACACGCTAAATTTTTGGACAGTATCCCTCATTTTTCACGCTATTTTCCATTGAGAAACGGGCGATTGACTGTTTACAAAGTGTGATAAGTTTAAAAATAGATCCAATTCTGCCCATAATCCCAGTCACTATACGTGATCATGTTAAACAAAGGCAGACCTTCATCTGAAGTGTGTTTTTCATGTGTTGTGATGAACATTATTACGACTGCATTCAAATCTAAAAAGGTAGAAAAGTAGTTAAATAGAATATAATGATAGAATAAAGTTCTACTAACCTAATTATGTCAAGTTGGTGTAACATTTTCTTTCTGTTTCAGTAGCTTTAACTAATCATTTTTGAGTAAATGGAACTGAAGTTGTGTTTTTAAGTTATGCTTACTTATAAACAAATAAAGTACAACTTAATAGAATTAAGTAATTACATGAATGATAAAGACCTATTGTTTCAAATGGGGATTATTTAAAAATAAACTTAATTCAAATAACACTTTAATTTTACTGTTATCAAAAAGTGCTATTAGCCAGTCATCCATCCTTTTACATTTTGACTTTTAGGTTAATCAACTTTAAAAAATGAAGGCAATCGTTTGCCTTCATTTTTTTTTAGTTCAGATGCATTAATTAAAGGTTTCACAAATAATATTTTGGGACCATATCACACATTTTCATGGTAATTTTTTCCATAACCTGGTAGTTGAGGGTCTAGCAGTGTGGCTAACGGTGCTTTTGGGACTAAATCTTGTGGTTTCAGCGTAATATCCTGGTTTTTTAAATCCCCTGAAGCTTTTAAAATGTAAAATTGATAAAAGTAGTTGACTATTAACCTTATTTAGCGTGTTTGGTATGATTCCAAGGAGTTTAAAAGCAAGTAAAGTCGTCTAAACGGGGAAAGGTGATGAAATATAAACGTGTGAAGTGATATGACCTTAATTCTGTGTCTATCCTTTACATTCTCAATTTGTCACAACTACGCAACAGAATATTTATAGAAAAAAGTAAATATGAATTTATTTTATGCATAAAATATGAAAATAAATGAACAATTGTGGGTTAGATTCCTATTCACCAGTGATGTATTTACCCACAAACACACTAATATTACAGCAGAGGCTCAAACAGCAGCAAAAATATGGCCTTAAAAAAAAAATCTTTTACCGCGCCATTCGTCTCAAACTGCCTCTACCTCACTCATCATTTGTGTTTCTGCCATAAAAAGAAACATTGAAACCTCACCACTGGGGATCCATAACCATTTGCCCGCCTATATGATTTTTATTGCTGTATTTAGAGCCTATAATAAATACAGAGCAAAGCATTAGGGAAAAGAGTGTGACTGAGCAAAGACATCTGCTGATGACGGCGATCGGACGCACGCAAACAACGATGAACCTGTAAAAATGTAAAAACAGCAGCGACACTGTTTAAACGGCTTTAAAAATGTTCACAAATACCTGCTTTTTAATAAAAAAAAAAAAAAAATCCTTCGCTGACCAGCAAAGTGGACTTAATATTTTTAAATTGTCCTAAATTCATTCTGAATTGGTTTTAAAATAGTGCATAAAAGCTCAGCTGCTCCATTTTAGGCAGTTTTGTTAACTTATACTGCTTCAGTTTACCTAAACACTTTTATTTAGTTGATTTAAACTAAATCTGGCATTTGTAACACAAATATCTATATACATATATATATATATATATTTCACATTTATACAAATGTTCTATCGCTAATAAAGTTTCATTTATTGAAAAAAAGCCTTACAAAACTATTTATAACGTTGCAAATATATTGTATTCTTCATAAAAGTATAACAGTTTGATTCAGAACAAACTACTCTGGAATAAAAGAAAAATACATGAAGTTACTCTAAAAAAGTAATAATAAATGAGCAAAACATAATGATAAAAAAAATAATAAATATGCAAAACAGAAATGAACCAAATGAAAAAAAGATATGAGCAAATTTACTCTATAAACATACAAGGCTACTACAAACAATTGTAAAATATACAAAAAGGCAACTGAAACACGCTGAACAACAAGAATACACAAACGACTCAAAAAACCAACAACAAAAACCTGCAAAATGTGAGAGAAATATACAAAATTACAACAAAAATACACAAAATGAGAGGAAAATATAAATAATTACAAGAAAAAACACAAAATTAAAATAAAAATGCTTAACGTTACAACATAAAATACACATAATTATTCTAAAAGCACAAAAAACAACAAAAATTGCTAAATAAAAGAGAAATATTAAAAATTACAACAATTTACACAAAATGAGAGAAAAAAGCACAAAATTTAATAAAAATATTCCAAATTACAACAAAAAAATGCACACAATTATTCCAAAAGCACAAAAACATGCAAAATAAGGGAAACATTAAAAATTACAACTAAATTTACACAAAATGAGCTAAAAATATAAAAAATGCAACAAAAAACACAAAATTTAAATAAAAATATTCAAAATTACAACAAAAAATACACACAATTATTCCATAAGCACAAAAAAGACAAAACATGTAAAATAAGAGATACATATTCAAAATTACAACAAAATGTACACAAAATGAGAGGGCAATGTCAAAAATATAGCAAAAAACACACAAAATGAATCTAAATGATAGCGAAAAATCACAAAACCTTTGTTCTTTCCTCTAATAATGCTCTATTTGGTCATTAATAAATTATTAAATCAATTTTGATGACGTGACCCTTGCATTAAACAATCACATTTTTTGTGATAAAAGTTGTTCATTACTGTGTGTGTGTGTGTGTGTGTGTGTGTGTGTGTGTGTGTGTGTGTGTGTGTGTGTGTGAGTGATGAGTCATTTCCTGAACAACAGAAGGAAACATATGCGCTGATTTTTTTTGTTTTTAATCAAATAATCTCAAACATCCTCAGTCTGTCTTCAGTCACCAGCTCAGATCCACACACACACACACACACACACACACACACACACACACACACACACACACACACACACACACACACACACACACACACACACACACACACACACACACACACACACACACACACACACAGTCAATAGACTCAACATGGAAACAACAGATATGAGGGAAACTGCAGCAGAAATCAACCTCCACATGTTTACAAAGACACAAACGCACGCGTCTCATTTAGTAAAGACGCACACGCACATATTTTACAGTTTTCTTTTCAAAGACGATATAAAACCATCACAGACACACAATCATTTCCGACCCCGCTAACACTGTCTACAATCAAACATTTCTACGCCCTCGTGCAGCCGTACACCAGCCTCACTGCAAACAGGAATATTGTGAAGCTCTGTCATAATAACGCTTGAGTCGCATTTAACGCTCGAGGTTTTTGCATTATTTATTTTACACACATCTCCTCTTCTGTCAACTATGTTCATTTTTACTCTGCTCATTGTTCTCTTTATTCATATTCATATTATCCATACTACGACTACTTTGTATTCATCCTAAATAAACCACAAATTGTATGAATACAAGGACAAAGCAATATCAACATTTTTCTATATATTAAAGCACTTTTTTTTATTCTCAAAATGTTTTAAAAGGCATTAAATCAATTAATTCAGAAACATGGCATATTGCATTTTTTGATCACATTAATAAAGACAGTGTAGGCCTCAAACATTAATACATCATCAAGCATTTGTGACTCACAAGCAAAAAGTGAAGAATCACAAGCAAAAAGTGAAGAATCACAAGCAAAAAAGCAGTAAAATGTTTAATTTTTTAGATTAGTTTTAGTTTTTGTTTGCAATTCACATATTTTTGCTTGTGTCTTTTTTGACACACGTGTGAAACAGAAAAAACGCAGAACTCAAGAATAAAAGACAAATATGCTGATATTTAAAGCACTTTTTCCATCTTTGTTGCCGTTTCCCCAAATTTATTCTCAAAATATTACAAATTTAATCTCAAAGCATTAGGACTTTAATCTACGGTAATGTAATTATGATTTTATTCTCATGAAATTACGACTTTATTCTCGAAATGTTACGACTAATCTAAATAAATTACGACCTTATTCTTATCAAATTACGAGTTTATTTTGATAAAATTACACTTTTATTCTCTAAAATCACGATTTTAATCTCGAAGTATTACGACATGAATCTAAAAACAAATTTACAACTTTCTTCTGATTAAATTACGACTTTACTCTCGAAAAATTACAACGTTAATCTCAAAGTATTACGACTTTAATCTTAAAAAAAATGATGACCTTATTGTGATAAAATTTCGACTTTGTTCTGATAAAATTAAAATTATTCTCGAAATATCACGACTTTAATCTCGTAGGGGCTCAGATTTATTTTTATTTTAATGTGGCCCTAATATGCCAATGTAAATTGGCATTTCAATTATTTATGAACCTTGTAATCAGTCTCAAATCTCAAAATAATTGGTAACGTTTAGTTATTTTGTTCTAATTGTTTATTGTCTCACGCAATAACATGATACATCACACAATCAAACAGTGACGTAACTCTTTGTACACTAAACAGAAAAAAAAAATGCATAGAATGACTTCACAAACACAAAAAACACAAAAATACAAGACATGACTCCAAAACAACACAGAAGTACAGTACACACATAATGACTGCAAAAATGCACAAAATGACTCCAGATAAACACAAAATAGGAAAACACGCAAAAAATCCCCCCCAAAAAATAGAAAATGACTCCCAAAATATACAAAACGTTAAGTAAATAAACCAAAAAATGACCCCCAAAACATAGAGATTTACAAAAAAATACAAAATGTGGCACAATCACCAAATCAATGCCACAAAAAAAGAAAAGCTTGGTATTAATATTCATGTCACGGATTGATGGCTTTGCTAAGAAGGCTCACATTTAACTAAATATCACTGTTGTGTACAAACTGTTTTTAACCTTTCTCCTGGTTTTTATAATTCATCCAATCACAACCTTTTAGCTTAATTTCCCCATCAGCGCAGAGTGAAGTGTCAGACTTTTGCCCATGCAATCACATGATTGGACGGTTTTTTTTGCCTCGCAAGATGCGAACAAATCAGTCAGTGAATCTCGGAGCCTCTCGGCTAAATTGTTGGTTACAAAAAGAAGTTCAGGGGCCAATCAGTGCAGTGTTTTTTTTTTTTTTTTACTTCATCCATGCATTACAGTTCAATAACAGGTTACGAGAATGTCGTCCAATGCAGTTGGATTTGTGGAGGCGTCCTCGTTTATTTTTATTTAACCAGATGGCACAACAACACGCGGCGAGAAAAACTGTATTGGTGAAGAAGACGAAAGAAAAAAAAAAAAAACCAGATGGCTTTTATTACAACACCATTAAAAAAAGTTTCTTCTCTTTTCCTGGCAACACAAAGACGGATTAGACTCCAGGAAAGAGAAGATGTTGAAGTCTCGTCTTCCTTTTATTGTCAAAGGCAGTAAAAGCACAAAAAGGCGACGCAACACAAAGAAGAAATTTCACACACTCGCATGTGGACACGCTCCCACCAACTTTTCTATGGAATCACGTGTGTCAAAATCAAAACAAAAAATAAGACCTTGCCAAAAAGTTATCTAAAAAATAAAACATTTTATTTGTTTCCACATCCTGCTTTTTTGCTTGTGATTTTTCACTTTTTGCTTGTGATTCTTTACTTTTACTTGTGATTCTTTAATTTTTACTTGTGATTCTTTAATTTTTGCTTGTTTCTTTCATTTTTGCTTGTGATTTTTCACTTTTTACTTGTGATTTTTCACTTTTTACTTGTGATTTTTCACTTTTTACTTGTGATTCTTTAATTTTTACTTGTGATTCTTTAATTTTTACTTGTTTCTTTCATTTTTGCTTGTGTTTCTTTAATTTTTGCTTGTGATTTTTCACTTTTTACTTGTGATTTTTCACTTTTTACTTGTGATTCTTTGATTTTTACTTGTGATTCTTTAATTTTACTGTTCATTACGTGCGATGTGCTATTTTTACGCCCTCGATTTCAGTCTCTGCTCTGAGCGCTCTCACGTAATTAAGGACGCCACGTAATGCCATAGTTCTTCTTCTGTTGGTTTAATGTGGGTCATTGAGCTGTCCCTCAAAAACTAGCCAGCCAATGAGGACGCACTCCTCATAACTCCACCCACACGGGTCGTTTGTGTCAGAATCACAAGCAAAAAAGCAGGATCTGGAAACATTAAAAGTAATATGTTCCATTTTTTAGATTAGGTTTTTGGCAAAGTCTTATTTTTTGTTTGCAATTCACACATTTTTGCTCATGTCTTTTTGACCCAAATGTGATTCCGTACATTTGGGTTTTAAATCTGATGGGATTTGAAATGGAAAGACGCAGAATAAAAGACTAATATGTTGATATTTAAAGCACTTTTTCCATCTTATTAGCCTTTTGCCTGAACTTGCCCTCCAACCTTTTTGTGTCCTTTTACACCATTTTTTTTTTTTTTTTAATTCTAATCTAAATTGAGAAATGTCGTCTTTTATTAACAATGCCGTTAATTAAACACTGCCGTCCTTTGTCGGTGATTAAAGTTCCCACCAATTACTTTCTAGCAATTAGAGTCATACAGAAATAATCAGCAGAGCGTTATTCACACATACAGTGTGTGGCATGTTTTTTTAATTCATTGTAAAAGCCTGAATGTTAAGTTTTATCTTTAGGCCAAAATCTATGAATTAACATGCATTTAAAGCAGATATTCCTTTGTAATGATGTAAATTTAGCATAATACAATTAATAACGTAGTTGACAATGTGTAGGTCATTTCCACATCCACCTTTTCTTCTTTAAAGACATTTACTCTACGTTTATGATTACACAAAAAGCGGATAAAACCAAGTATGGTGGCTTTTTTGAATATTCCCGTTTCAGTTTGAAGTCCTTTTTATTGGCTTTCCCTTTGAAGCAATTACTGACATATTAAAAGTCCCAAAATCATGGATAAATGTCTAATAAAGAATAGTTAAAATCAATATTTTGTGTGTGCTACACCACAGGATGGGTTAAAAGCAGAGAAAACTAACTTTTGTGTATGTACCTGTATTTATGTGACAATCAATGTATGTTTTATTTATATTTATTCTATTCTTTTGTGATTGTCTGATCCGAGGGCCACATTATCAACATTCATGTCAGCATTGAGAATGAGTGAATTGAGTATAAATACAGGAAAGAACAAAGTGTTTTTATTGTTCTGTGTGTTTTTGAAATAATTTGTGTATTATTGTTGCGATTTTGTGTATTGCTTTGTAATTCTCTATGTTTTGGGGATCATTGTGTATTTTTCTGTTGTTTTGTGTGTATTTGGAGCCATTTTGTGCATTATTTCTGCTCTTTTGTTTTTCTTTGGTAGTTTTGAGTGTTTTGAAGTCGTTTCTGGTATTTTTCAGTTTTTTTCAGTAATTTTTTTGTATTTCTTTCTCTCATTTTGTCTGTTTTTATAGTCCTTTTGTGTATTTGATGTGAGCTGAGCACTTTAAGATGACTTTGTTGTAACTTGCGCTGTATACAGTAGTCCCTTGCTATATCGCGGTTCACCTTTCGCCGCCTCTGTGTTTCTCAGATTTTTTTACAGCGTATGAACGCGCATTGTGTTCTGCGTCCTGATTGGCTAATGCTGCGTTCACCCACCAGCGACACATCCAACTCTGTGAGTTTCACTGTCTGCTGAAGCGAGGAGCTGTGCTCCTTTTTCTCCTCATAAACATAAACCACCAGTGAAAAAAGCCGGTGTGATTAGTGGCTAATGCTATGCTAGCTCAGTGCTACAGAGATAACTTTTACCTGCTACTACCACCTCCATGGTTGAATGGGTGAACAGACCGGTGTCCATGTTGACAGCCTGACGTCATCGGCAACAAAGACTCTGAATGTGTTCGGCATCAATGTGTGATTGCAGTTCTCATTATTTTCTACGTGTGGACGCTAAACCCACTCAGACACAAATAGAACCTGCTAACAACACTGTTTTCCAGACTTTGTTTTCATTGTCGCCGCCAAGACGAATGAGCCGCTGCACTTCCATCCAAACTTGCACATATTCACAAACTTCACAGGAAGCGGCAGACACACCGGTGTTGCTCCAATTAAGTGGAGAGGCGTCGGGGCATCAGAGCCGTCAGTGTCTCCCGTGAGTGGAAAGGTATTGACAAATCTGCTTTGTGGCAATTTGTGGGGAAACTGGGCTGCTTTTGTGCAGGTTTTCAGCTTCCGTGCATATGTATGTACCGGTAAGTGATCTCAGCAAAACAAGCCATTAAACTGAGCAGCGCACAGTGCGACTGGACAAAAACACAGCCAGGAATGCACCGTCCTTCATCCACTCACGTGTCACAGTTTTTGTTGTTTTGTCCCAGCAGTCGGCCCTTCTCCTGTGAGAGGCCGTTTAATCACCTCACAGAGAGAGGACGGGAAGCCATAGACGCAGAAGTTCAATTAAACCTAATTAAAAGTCTAAAAAATGGAATAGAAAAATGACCCGCTGTGCCAAGCTGCTTCTCTTGGTTCTTTTAAATCTTCTCTCTCAATGGCCGTGATCTCAAAGGTGAACCAATGTTATTTCCCTTTAATTTAATCAAGTTACGTCCCATTCCTCATTCATTTTGCTTCATCCAATTTTCTGATTTTCACAAGGTACTGGAATGAATCCGATCACTCATAACCAGTTGTTTTCTGTTTTGATGATTAGCTATGGGCTATTTGTGAATATGTAGATTGATTGTTTAATGATATGAGTAATTCATAGTATTATTAGTTGTGCTTAAAGACACACAATAGACTTTTTGACCTAAAGACTTGACCCGTTATTTTAAATGATTCCTCAGACCAATATACAGCGCTTGATGGTATCAGTGCTCCGAGCGGGGCTTCCGTCTTGAAATACCGACGATGTAAGTTTTGAGAGACAGACTGTCATTGGCCAGGTCATGTGACCTGGAGAATGCCTGGACAACGTATCACTTTACGACAGTCAAGTGACCGCAGGCTCTGATAATACTCATTGGGCTATGGCTTTTGTTACTATTTTTCTGTCTGTTCGACTCCTGGTCATGGTCAAAAAGTTTAAAACTGCTTTTGAGGACGCCGCCGAGACCCGCCCCCCTCCGCCGACCCGCCTTCCGCCCGGCTCCGGACACCGCCCCGTGCACGCTGGGTCGCCAGTATGCACCGCCCCCTGGCAAAGGGGGCTGACGACGGTGACGAAGCCAGGCAGTAGGTGGGGAGCGCCACTGACGCGACGAAGAGGGCCGAACGCCAGAGGAAGGTGGCGACGGCTGCTCCTCCAGCCGCGGCGCGAGCCCAGCCCTGCTTTGTACCCCAGCCCGACTGACCCAGTCCTTAGAACCAATCCTTATCCTCAAGTTCAAGATTTCATGATTTTTGCAACAGTGCTGCGGCGCTTGTGGCCAAGTGAAAGTTACAGGTCTAGCGCCCCTAGTGGCCAAAAGTTACACAGTGTGCCTTTAAAAAAGCAAAATCTGTAGTGATTAAAGATGTAGGATTAAATAAGTTTACACTTCTTTCTACTCCTTTTTGCACATGTACGTGGAGGTTATATCAATGGTCTATTTCTGCTGTTGTAATTCATCATTTTTTGATTTATGTTTTCTAAACTGCTGTTCTTTTATCATTTTGCAAGTTCAAAATAAAGACATCAATCAATCAATTTAAGGTGACATTCGTAGCCTTGGCTCCACTATTTCATCCCCTATGATTTTTCTAATTAAATATAGCAATTTATCTGTTATAAAAGCACAAACACCAACATGATCAATGCAGCAAGTAAAACTGCTTATACATTTCAAAATAGTGTATAGTTTTTCAGTTGTATTTCTCACATAAAATGTAGCTGATGCTGTATAGAGGAGTTGACAGCTTCATTACCGTGCGTTCCTTGTGAGCCCTGATAAGGTTTCTTGTTCAGAGGCCGGTAAAAGAAGGGCCCCGCTTTGATGCTTGTCCACTTCAGTAATGGATCGGCCCCTGTTCTGAGTCTCGCTCCTCGTTCCATCCTGCATACAGGTGGCAGATTATAGGGCAGACTAATGAGCGTTGCTCTAAATGAATGACCCGAGCAGCCAATTGTGTTGCTGTCACCACCCACAGGACTATCTTCTCTCACTGAAGATTAAAGACGGTCCACTTTCCCTCTCTCATCTCATTCCTCATGGCTACACTTCTTTCTCCCTTTTAGATTCTTTTACACAAGCTCGTTACTGTCGCGGGAAGAGAGAGGAAAAAAATGTATCCTATCCTTTTTCCCCAGGATGGATGGCTGCCTTTCTGATTGTTTTCTTTAGCAGGCACAACATGGTGCTGAGGAGTGGGGTAATGGTGTTCTCAGAGGGTTGACAAGGTGCATCTAGCGGCTGCATTGTGCTTATTGCGGATCGGGGTGACAGAGGTAATACGATTTCCGACTGGAACGTGGTGAGAGTAGGTTGGAAATTTGAAATTTGATGTCTACAGGCCATTTGGCATCCGTCAACTAGTGTGTGGGGGAATTTTCAGTGTGAGAAGAAGAAACCATTGCTCACGAGTCACGTGTGATTTTCTTTATTATTGGTGCAATGTGCTGAGTAAAAGATAGTATGGCAGTGTGCTAAGTGTGTGTTTTGCTTTCATAAAAAAAGACTTTCCGTGCATGCGTTTACCCCTGGAGGTTCGTTTTGATGTTCCTCGCTTGGATTTGGAACCATTCCTCACCACCTCGACACCACTTTCGCCTTCAGGGAACACACATTTTACAGCCTCTCCTTTATTTCTGTACATTACCTTTTCCTTTGGGGACTTCCTCTGGCGTATGTCTGTCCATCACGATGCTCAAATGAATGTCCAAGGATGCTTTGTTTTTGTTTTGTGTATAATGTTGTAATGCTCTGTTTTAGGTGTCATTATTAGTTTTTTTGTCATCCTTGACGTTTTGTATGTTTTGGGAGTAATTTTGTGTATTTTTCTTAATTTTGTATTGTGTCTTTCTTGTTGTTTTGTCTTTTTTTTTGAGTAATTTTGTGTATTTCTTTCTGTTTATTTGGTTTTTCTTTTGTTGTTTTAAGTTGTATTGTCATATCTTGTATTTGTGTTGTCTTGTTTGTTTGTTTTTGTGTTTTTTAAATCGCGTGTATTATTGTTGCCATTTTGTGTATTATTGTAAAATTCTGTTTTGGGGGTAATTTTTTTTTGTTTATTTTCTTTGACGCTTTGTATATTTTAGGAGTAATTTTGTGCATTTTTTTTGTTGGTGTTTAGTGTTTATTTGTGTATTTTTGCAGTCAGTACATGTGTTCTTTTGTTTTGTGTATTTCTTGTGGTTTTGTCTTTTTTTTTGGAGTAATTTTGGTTTGTTTGGTTTTTCCTTTTGTTGTTTTGAGTGTTTTATTGTCCATTCTTGTATTTATCATTTTTTTTGTGTGTTTTTGAAGTCATTTTGTGCATTTTTATTTAGCTTCATTACGTTTTCCTTTCCATCAAGATGCCCAAATGAATGTCCAAGGATGCTTTATTTCACCTATCTCTCCTATCTGATTTATTAGGAGAAGCTGCAGTGCAAAACACACCCAGTTTTCAAGTCCTTTCATAATCCTGCTGCCGAGTTGGGACCTGTCTCTTTTGTTGCCGTGCAAAAAGAGTTGTAATATTTTGATCTGCCTCTGTTTGATATCGTTTGCTCAGATCTGATATGATAGAGCGTGTCACTTGTGATATCTTGTATCTGCTTTGCCATATTCGTGTCTGTCTGTGGTATAATAGACAGTTTTCATTCCATATCTCTGCACAGGGAAAAAAAAAAAAAAACCTCTGCTCGGGTCTAATCCTGTTAATGCTGAAATCTGATTACGGGGGCTGTACTCAGTCTCACAAGGCCATACGTACGATTGTCTGTGTGGTTTCGTCAAGGTCTACGTGAGGTGTGATATACAGTGAACGGAAGATAGTAAGATAGTGACAGTGCGGGGCACAGGCAGCAGGATTAGATGCACACTGGAACCTTTGTGTTTTGTTTAGGAAATCGATTATTTTACTGTGAAATGTGCTACACTACTGCGGTTTCTTGATGTACTAAAAAGGTTCTCACAAAAAAGATATTTTTCTGATTTATTTTTTTTAGTTTGTAACAACAGGGTTCAAAGTGACTTTTCGTCAGCTTGAAAGAACCGTGGCTATTTTGTACTATAGATCCCTTGTAGTCCATCGACATCTGCAACTTGAATAATGTGAGCCTGGCCATTTGCAAATGGAGGTCCTAACTTGACCAATAGAATAAAGGGTTTTTATTGGTTGTGAAGTCTTATTTCATCTACGTTTTGATAGTAGAACTCCTCTGACGAAGACTGGCAGTTGACAGTCAAAGCATGTCGGGAGGTAAAAATTTTCTGAAAAGCCTTGTCTGAATAAACAAAACCTCAACTTAAAATACTTTTCAAAAAGAAGACAAAATTAATCTCGCTGGATCTATTACACAGAAGTCAAGGGAAACTTCAAAGGAACCATCAAAGGAGATCTGGGTTTTCATTGGTTGGGAAGTCATTTTTGATCTTTTTTGTTTCGTTTTAAATGAGGAGGAATTGGCCGATAAACCAATAAAGTATGAGAACACCTTTCTTGTGAAAACTTCTGCTTCTTTGCGATGACCAATGCTAAATAATTTACGCCTTTAAAAATGATGACGCCTTTTTATTGAAATTCATTCCCAGTGTTTTTGACACTTTGACCTTTCCTTTAAAATACCTGTCAACAATAAATACTGCCTTCAGTCTCTGACAAACATCTTTTGAATGTCAACGCATTACCATTAATATTTTTTTCTTCTTTGGCAAATCTTCGACACGCTTTTTCCCGAAGATTTTGACGTTTTCCAATAAGGCTCTAATGCACGACTAAATTACTGTTATCACCATGCAATCTGTCTAGCTGTCACACATCTGAGCTCTGATGATAAAATATCAGCATAGCTATTGTTTGATGAGTTGAGATTCACAAGATCCCCATCCTTCTCCAACATATTATCTGTTGCCTTGATCGGACTGGTATTTAGTGGCGTTGCTCATGCAGATGTTTCTCATGTGGCTAAATGTCATATTTGTGTCATCAGATTCAGAATATGTATGTCTGGTGACCGGTGACGGCTAAGTGAGTCATAAATCGAAATCAGGAGGAGAAAATTGTATGTTTTTCGCAAGAATAATGGCAGCCATGTACAAAGCTGAGAGTAATGGTACCCTTATGAAAATGACTCTCCACTGATGAATGCTGGATCCGTGTAAATGGGAGTGATGGAGATCTGTGTAAATGGTTCCATTTATTCCAGTGGTTTCATTAGGGCACAGCAACCATCCATCTATTCATCCATTTCATAACAGCAACATGCTACCAATATGTTCTTAGTTACAAAAATGTAAACTGAAGCCTTATCTTTCTTATAGTTAAGAAGTAGCAGCAACAACAAGATCACTCGGCGAGCGCAAACCTTCACCAAGTGCCAAATCTCTGCTTTGCCAGATATGAGCAGTTATCTGATCAGTGATCCTGATCATTCAAACTTAAAAAGTTTGGAATACATTTTTAACTCCTTTAATAACCATACAGTGGGACTAAATGTTTAGCACCACCATTTAAAAAAATAAAATAAAATCACAATTAAATGCACAATCAGCTCTGATCCAGATCAAACTCAATAGAGTTTGAGGAGCTGATTAAAATTTCGGTCAATTACAAACAGAGATATGAATTTCTGAAATTTCCCCAATGATTAGAGTGATTAAAGATTCTGGATTTTTTCATTTATTTTTTAAACTGATTCAGAACCAGTACCATATATTGATCCGGATTCCTTCCAAAATTTAACAGAATTTTTCATGGCCTAAAATCTATTTTTGGTTGAAAATTGGTCGAAGCACTTTTGACATAATCTTGCTAAAAGACAAATTAACAAATAAATAAATGCTGGTGAAAATATGCCTCAAGTATTCGCATGCATGTGGTTTTAGGCATTACTTTACCCTTTACATATACTGTAGAAAATCTCCTGTTATTTACTCTGTTGAGGTAACACTTTGCACTCAATATGAGTAGACCTTTCACTGCTTTTTATTACTTAAATAGACCAGACTTTTATTGTTAAATCAAACCCAAATTACTGCATTTTTTTCTTCTTTTTTTGCACTTTGTTTGTCATTACTAATTCATTCCTGTGAGTTTTTCTTAGACATACTTGAGCATTTATTTCATTGTATCTGTGAAATGTATAATGAGGGAAAGATTGATGGTATTCTATTAAATACTGTGGAAACTCGAGGGTGCACCACATTTATAATAAAATACAACCAAGACCTCACTGCTACCGTTACTGCAGTTATTCATGGTGACTCGTAATACCGTACGATAAATGCACCTAAGAAGCTTTAACTCGAAGTGAATAAACTATTCGATTAAAGTGATCTTGAAGAAATAATCCTTGAGTTTTGTTGATATCCAGTTTGAAAGCACAACACTGCAAAGCATGCTGGGAAAGCTGCACTCTGGCTGTTGTGATAAAATAGTTAAACACAAGTGAATTTTTTCAGGTTTTGGGTTTTACTTTTAAATTAAAAAAAAAAAAAAGAGCAGAGAAGGTAAAAATGACCCACATTTGGTCATTTTACTTGATAACTAAGATAATTAAGTAAACCTTTATCTATCAGCCAAAGTTACAATGACTACACCCCAATTTTATTTTATTTTATTTTCACCGTGTACTAATAAATCATGCTTATGTAGGCAGTGTTTCAACGCAATTTAAATGCAAAGCTTTGCCTTAAGACTGCTCAGAGTTGGCAGTTTTTTGGCCACAACTTCTACAGCAAACAAGAAACCAAACAATAGTTTTACTTTATATAAACACGTTGAAAAATGGACAGAATTAATGCAGAGGATTAAAGGAAGTGAGAATAACTAGGTGTTTATTTATCACATGGTGTCAGTGTCAGAGACTCTCTGCCAGAGTCATATATAAATCATTGCTATTAATGGTGTGTGCATTTTGGAGAAGAAAAAAACCCCAAAGTTTTAAGAAAGCCAACTTAATCCTGAACCTCTGGCTGCTGCTTTTTGACAAACAATTATTTAACTCCTAAGTTGAACTTTTTATTTGCGAGCAGGTCCTTTGATGTTTGTTTGAAGTGCTCATATAAACGACTTTTTTTCACTTTATCGGGCTCTAACAAAAGACGTATTCATAGCGTGTAATGGAATTGAAGGCACCTGCCTTTTAACTAAAGTGGATGGTGACATGTCAGTCTTTCCTTCTGTCATCACAGCGAGAGTGACAAACCCAAACACAGGGAATGATGAAACAAAAGCCAGGCGCGTAGACTGTGGACTTTGTTCTTTCAGAACAAGCTACATGAAAGGAGCGCGCTGACCTGCGTGTGTCTGCCTGTGTATGCAAAGGTAGTTTGTGAATGCGGAGAATTAATTCAGTTTCTCTAAAAGCTTTTATCAGGGTGGGAAGCAGAATGGAGAAGTTCAAACAAATGATCAACCAAGTCAAACCCGTGCAGTAGCACTTTCGGTAACACTTAACTTGAAGTTTCATACGTAAGACATTACGCTGTCATTACCTTTAATTAGCATGAATAAGGTGTCATTAGGCTGTCATGAAGTGTCATTTGCTAAATTATGACACTTTTGGACCTATGTTGGCTTTTTTTGGGTTAGGTGGAGGGATGTAGTGGGGTTAGGTAGGGTTAAGGTTAAGATTAGGCTTGGGTGGACTGTCCGTCTGGCATACTGGGCAACGTCCCGGTGGACCGTTAATGTTTTTTTTTTTGACCAGCAAATGGAAGCAGAGGTGGTAAAAGGTGGCCAAAAGGTGAAGAGTGGCCACAAAATGGACTAAAATAGAGGAACCAGGTGGTATGTAAAGCCAAAGGTTAGCTTAAATTGGCAAACTGTGGAAGAAAAAGATGCAAAATGTGGGGAAAAAAGCAAACAAGTGGTATTTATTGGGCAAATGGTAGCTTATTTGAATGAAAAGTGGCCCAAAAAATTAAAGAAAGTTCATAAATTTGATAAGTGTCAAAAAGAACTTGCAAAAATGGACAAAAAATTAAAAAAAAGGGATTTTTATTGGCAAAAAGTGGCTAAATTTTAAAAAAAAAGTGTCAGAATTTTTTGAAAAGGGGAAAAAATTGTACAAGAAAAATTGCAAAACAAAAAAAACAAAGGAAAAAGGTGTTAAATGTAGTCTCTTTCAGGTTTTCTGGGAGAATAATAATTAAAATTAAGACATAAAAAGCCACAAGTTGAGCATCACTGACATGATAAAGGCTTCTACATGGTGTCCTCTAATAATGTAGTGGACTAGTATGGACAGAAAATGCCAGGACGGAATTTAGGGTAACAAAGTATTAGGGTAACAAATGACACTTAAATGATAGCCTTATATATATATATATATATATATATATATATATATATATATATATATATATATATATATAAGGCTATTTACTGTATGTGTAAAACCTCAAGTTAAGTGTTACCAAACTTTCTAAAAAAGTCCGTTATCCCTGGACGCCAAAAGTTCTTTCTTAAAAGTTTAATAAAGACACAGGCACGACTCTTTCCAAAGCAAAAGGGGGTTGGCGTAAGAGAGAGGACAAGGTCGGGCAACAAAATGAAGAGTTTGATCCACTTGGTAAGAATTGATCATAGCAGTTTAACAGCAGTGGGGGGAGGGGGCACTGGGCATGAATTAATGACACTAAAGGTAGAACGTGGTGAGGTGACTTCAATCATCTGCAGGAAGTTAGGAACAGACAACTCATAACAAGAAGACCCCCGTTATGCACTGCAGGGAATGTAGATTGGTTTTAAATGAAAGGAAGGTTTTTATTAAAGAGAACCAAAGAACTGACCACCCTCGACTTTTTTCCAGTGTCCGGTGTGTCATTTTCAAGTATTTTCTTAAATTCAACTTTCTAACAGTCAAACTATGAGCTACAGCATTATCATGCATCATATCACCTTCAATTCTCATAATTTCCCCGTTTCCGTTTTATTGCAGGCTAATACCGGCTAATAAACTTCGGGAAATCATTGAGGTCAATTTTTTAATTTCAATTATTTGCTGCAAAGGTCTGCTGAAATCACGCAAGATTACGTAGCACAAGATTTGTTTGCGAGATTTGACTTGACCGTCTGTTTTTGCTATACTCGCGATACGAAACATATCGCATCATATTGTCGCAAAACACTGAAATGTCTAAGGGTGTAAGACAAAAATGTATTTGGCGATATATCGCAATATTTCGCAGTGCGATTATTGCATCGATTAAAAAAAATTCCGAATCTATTTTTTTAATTGTTTTTATAAAGAAAAAAAAAAAAACATTTAATTGTGCTAACATATGTATAGCACGTAAACGCCTGATCACTAGGTGTCAACCACATCAGACCTTGTTAAACTACCTCACACCTCAATACAATTTTTTTTAATTTAAGAACTAAGAAAAATTTAATTTGAGACTATGATAAACATACCACTTGTTTTTGATATCGGTAATTGAATTACAGTTTAGCATTCACTTAAGTATGTAATTATTGAAATTGTGATATATCGCATTGTATATTGTAAGGGGAAATATATCGTATTGTGACATGCAAATTGTGAATTGTATCGTATCGTCAGGTTCATGGCAATGCACACCCCTAGAAATGTGATGTCAATGATATTGTTCCAAAACATTCATGTTGGGGTATATTCCATATTGTAGGGCTGGGCGGTATGCCCAAAAATGTATATCATGGTATTTTTCAAAATTCTAACCGTTTCACTGTATATGACGGTATTGTTTTTGTTCATGTATAATCAGGTGTTCACAGCATTTTCTACTAGTTGAGAGAGGAATCACTGCAGTAGATTGACTTAGGATGTTCTATTTCACTGTCATGATGAGTGAATATTGTAGAATAATTCCACACTAGTAGTAATACAAGTTTGCAACAGCAGCCCAATGGCTATTTGCCGCGGCGCTAGCTTAGTTTTAGCATTAGCTTGATTTCTAGCTATAAGTGCTGCAGACTCATAGGTGTGGTGGTTTCTCATGGTGAATAATGTAGCGTTTTGTTTGCAGCTCCACCAGGACTTATTTCCGCATTATAGGAATTGCAAATTGCGATCCTTTGCTCTCTTTTCTTGTGCATTGCTGCCGTCACGCTAAGCTAACCGTGCCTCCGTGTCCGTGAGTGTTGTTCTCCTGCAGCAGAGGCATGCGCTCGCAACTTCAGAGCTTTCAATTGTCTTTCTTATCCATTTACGCGTATGATTTACACAACAACTAACACCAGAGCGCTACTGTTTACCTTCCTACTTAGAAGTTCAACGTTGAAAAGGGTCCGGTGTGAAACATGGTGCAGCGTAGCGTTCCGAAAGTTGTGTAATCAAATACACCGCTATGGCGGTATAATAAAAATTGATATCATAACAAAAATATATACCGGTATTCAGTATGAACTGGTATACCGCCCAGCCCTACCTTGTTATATTAATAATGAGAATATTGCCATTTCCCTCTTCTGTGATAATGGTTAACTGCGGCCCTAATAACATCGGAGATTTCCTGTGCAACATGACTAGAAATCAGAGGATTAGTGTCCTGATTTAGCAAAGGCAGTTTTTTCTTTCTTAATTTGGCTCCTTGGACTGCGAGACTGACGAGTTATAAATGGATTGAGAGCTGGGTGAGAAAAGGAGAGAGAGGGGGAATTAATTAAACATGAATGCCAACCAGGGCGAGGGTTTCACTCTGTTTGTAATTGTGAATATTTAATAAGGCAAAAGACAACTCACTTAGCACGTAGCCATATGCTGACAATGCCATCATGAGTTACCAGGCTTGTCAAAAGACGGGACATGTTCACTCTTGGGATTTGACTACTGGGCAGGTTGGCCTGGACAGACACACAGACACACACAGACACACACAGACACACACAGACACACACAGACACACACAGACACACACAGACACACACAGACACACACACACACACACACACACACACACAGACAGACACACACACACACACAGACAGACACAGACACACACACACAGACACACACAGACACACACAGACAGACAGACACAGACACAGACACACACACACAGACAGACACACAGACAGACACACAGACACACACACACACACACACACAGACAGACACACAGACAGACACACACACACACACACACAGACACACACACACACACACACACACAGACACACAGACACACACACAGACACACACACAGACACACACACAGACACACACACAGACACACACACAGACACACACACAGACACACACACAGACACACACACAGACACACACACACACACACACACACACACACACACACACACACACACACACACACACGTCAGTTTAGTGATTCAGTGGAGTTTAGCTTCTGCCCCCTGAGCCACAATAATATGAAGCTGCCATGACGCTCACACATCTGAGACTCCCCAACAATTAGCAGATTTAGTTTCACTCATTCATCACTGAACCCCTGCTACGTAAAGGGACATTTACTTTTATTGTAACAGCACATGACGTCTTTAGCTAAACCACTAGCATATTTTAGCATAGCTTTTACTACTTTAGTGGTTACTGCTAATCAGCGTAGCTCGTTTTTGGTTCTGCACTGTCCTCTCACTGGTTGATGTTTTGGTTTTTGGTAACACAAACATCTTGACCTCAAATAATGCATGTGCGCACCTACATTAAAATGCTTTCATTTTTAAGGGCAAGGCTATAGTTACATCTATAGTTTCGAAGCATGTTTTACAAGTGGCGTATTTGATAACCGGTATCGGCTCATCATACTCAATAGCCATCATCTTTCCAGAAAAGTCCGGGAGTAATTATGAAACTATCAAAAATGTTTCATAATATTTAAAGTGACAAGAAGAATGTTGAATAGAAGCTGATCCCTTGCCAGAAGATACATGCTATTGTTATTTTTGGAAGTGTCATAACTTACTGCTTGATACAGTTGTTAAATGTTGAACTGATGACCAGAACTAGAAAAACTGACTGTAGTATTAATGAAATAGTCTTGGAAACCATTTTTAAACTTTGCCCCATCCTTCCCTTGCAGCTTAATTTCCTTACTCACCCTTCTTTCTGATCACGCCTCTTTCTCGCTGTCTTCTCTCTCTCTCTCTCCTTGTCCCACTGGTATTCTTAAACCCTTGCTTTCCTTTTTTTTTTTTTTTTAGACCTTTTCTTAAACCACTAATGACTTCTTTCTCATGTCTCCTCCCTGTGTCTAAATGACAGTGAATGTCTGGTCTTTTGATTCTCCTCCCCTTGTCTACACAGTGCACATCCCTCCCTGCATCAGAGTCCCAAGTTGAAAGTGTCACTTTATTTTATTTTAGGTGACTCAACTAAGGCACTCTTTACTCTGACAGCACAAACTACTGCTGTCTTTGTTATTTTTACAGGGATGGTATGATGGGGGAAAAGATGTCCTAAAATAGCATGAAAAAAAGAACGATATCAGTGTTAATTTAGACATTTTGATTGAATTTTTGTTTGTTTTTTTGACTAAAATGTTACTTAGTTTTAGTCCAAATTTAGCCATCAGGACAATTTCAGTTATATATTCTAGCTTTAGTAAAATAAATGAAGGAAATTCGAGTAAAGTGGTTACAGATACATTAAAATAAAATGTAAAACTAAAGATTCAATTAGCATTGATCAACTCAGGTTGATCAATGCTATTTGAATGCTAATTGGTATTGGTACTGGTTTGTTCTGCCTTTAATGCAACAAAAATACACTTAGTTTTTGTCTGCATGTAGATATTATAGTTTATTTTATTTTATTTTTTTTAATATTATTAGTTTTTGTTCACATGCATTTTTTTATTCAACTAGCTATTTTTCAGTTGGTTAATATTCATTATTTTTTATTATATTAATATATGTTATTATATTATTAGAATCAGCACCTCCAAATCCGAGTCCATGGTTCTCGACCGGAAAAAGGTGGAGTGCCTTCTCCGGGTTGGAGATGAGGTTCTGCCCCAGGTGGAGGAGTTCAAGTACCTCGGGGTCTTGTTCACGAGTGAGGGAAGGATGGAGCGAGAGATCGACAGGCGGATTGGTGCGGCGTCTGCAGTGATGCAGAGTCTGCACCAGTCCGTCATTGTGAAAAGGGAGCTGAGCCGAAAAGCAAAGCTCTCGATTTACAGGTCGGTCTACGTTCCAACCCTCACCTATGGTCATGAACTTTGGGACATGACCGAAAGAACAAGATCACGGGTACAAGCGGCCGAAATGAGTTTCCTCCGTAGGGTGGCTGGGCTCTCCCTTAGAGATAGGGTGAGAAGCTCAGTCATTCGGGAGGGGCTCAAAGTAGAGTCGCTGCTCCTCTGCATCGAGAGGAGCCAGATGAGGTGGCTTGGGCACCTAATTAGGATGCCCCCTGAACGCCTCCCTAGTGCGGCGTTCAGGGCACGTCCCTCCGGAAGGAGGCCCCGGGGAAGACCCAGGACACGCTGGAGAGACTATGTCTCTCGGCTGGCCTGGGAACGTCTCGGGGTCCCCCCGGACGAGCTGGAGGAAGTGGCCGGGGAGAGGGAAGTCTGGGCCTCCCTACTGAGGATGCTGCCCCCGCGACCCGGAAACGGCTAAGCGGGAGAAGATGGATGGATGGATGGATATATGTTATTATATTTTTCGTTTACATGCATTTTTATTCAACTAGCTATTTTTTCGTTGGTTATTATTAATTGTATTATTTTGTAATATATTTTATATAGTTTTTTGGTTTTATTCATCTGGTTATTGTCACTTATATAAATATAGTAGACAAAAACTATAGTGACAATTTTTAGTCTACAAAATGAACTCAGTTGACAATGTTTGTTTTATAGCCTGAGAGGGACGAGTGAGCATCACCAGAGCAGAGGAAGAGAGGCAGCAGGAGAAGACGAAGATACAGAGAACGAATGAAAAGAGTCAAATAGAAGGAGCCAAAGAGACGAGAGCAGGACAAAGGAGATGAGAGTAGACGATGAAAGATGACAATACAATGAAACCATTTTTAAAAAAAGGAGAGCAAATGGATGAGAACGATTCAGTTGGGTAGAAAGAACTTGATTTGAGCTGAATTAAGGTGATTGGAGAGCCTTAGGCCGACGTGGACGCCGTCTGAATGTTGATCAGACCATTCTCCGAGCTTTTACCTTTGCGTAGCCCATGTGCTCCGTCGTCCTCAGACTGAGGACGTTTTGTTTGTGAAGAGACGACCAAATCCTCCAATCAACCATGTATGAGGCCCCATCGTTCTGCATGCGTCTCTATGACAAACACCATGCAGCCACTCTGGAGACATCACATGAAGGAATACACAAACACACACGCAATATCACACACATGCAGACACACACACACACAAGGGGATGCAAGTGATTTACTTAGAGTACAGTACCTGCATGGTAGCGCCTTCGGGGGGTTCTCGCGTGTGCGTAGTTGCGTGCGTAACAGCTTCGCACTCTTCTTTTCTTAATCACACAGAAAAACACAATGAAACCATCTGAGAGATGATTCTTGTCCCAGAAGACACTTACGCACAACATTCCCTCCACTGATCAATTTGGTGACGCTCTCGTCTGTCCCGATGGAGATGTCTGCAGCTTTGATTCAAAGACCTTTCATCAGTTTGACGAACTTTCAACAGTAAACACTTTCACCCATTTAATTTGTTTTCAGCTATCGGATTCGGCAAGGTTGCAGTCAGTCACAGGAATTTGTTTCCTCTACACTTCCTTTTTCAAAATAAAATGGAATAGAATATGCCTGTATTGATCCCCATAAAAGAAATCAAATAAAGCAACACAATAAAAAAGGCAGTAAACAACTATTAACGTAAGATAATAGTGCCATTGTAAGAACTGTAGGTCAGACATAAGTTAGAAAAAAACAACAAGCTAATGTGCCTGTAGATGGAAAAATGTGATGGGTTGCATATCGCTTTAAGGCAGACATGGGCAACTGGTGGCCCCGGGGCCACATGCGGCCATTGGTCTAATTTTGTGGGGCCTTTAAGTAAAAATGACAGAAAGACACAAAAATGATTTCAAAAACCATATATGACAACAAAAAATGAACAAAATGACTGAAACAGACAAATTAATTAAATAATAGGGATGTCCCGATACAACTTTTTCACTTCCGATATGATACCGATATTGCAGCCTCGCATATTGGCCGGTACCGATATTGATCCGATAGATCAGCTTGAATCATACATGTTTTTATTACTTATTTTGTTGTGTGGAATGTTGGAAAAGGCTTAATCAAGTGATGTTACTCAAACAGAGAACAATAGTCAGCGACAGTACGTTACTTTGTTGGAGTGTGAACCACAGTCACCTATGGATAGAGGTGTTGCAGCGGAATTTTTTTTCCGTAGAGCTTATATCGGTGATTTTAGATGCAGTCCGAATAAATCCGATATTCGTTTTCTGGCTGCTATCGGATCAAGACACCTCTACTAAATAATACAAAAAAATTTCTTCAAAAATCCCAAATGACTCCATTAACACATAAACTCAATGGAAAATAACACAAAAATACAGAAAAGAAAGACTAAAATACAAGAGACTTCAAAAACATGACAATAAAATGCACAAAATGACTTCAACATGCAAAATCACGCAAAAACACAAAAATATACACAAAATGGCAACACATTTCACACACAAACCCTTTGTTCTTTCCTGTGTTACTGCACAGATTGGTCCTTATTCTAAATGCTGACATTAATGTGGATAATGTGGCCCTCGGCTCAGACAGTCACATTTTGGTGGCCCCCACTATAATAGAATTTGCTCAGCTCTGCTTTAAAAGATTAGGTGCAGGTGTTTAGTATGAGATCATCATTTTAAACGCTTATATATCCATTAAAATAACCATAATCAATACTCTTTTTAAAATGTTTTGTTTGTAGTCAGAGAGCCTTACGTGAGGACCAAAATATGCTGAAGTTGATTTTTTATTTATTTTTTAAAGAGAGATGCTAAAAACAGCTGGTGCTAATTCAATATTCAGATAGTGTTAGGGTTCATTTCTACCCAACCTCCAAGTGTGCAACTTTTGGATGTTAGTTTTTTGGGTTAAAGTGACTTCCTTTTTCTTTTTTTATCCAAAAAAAATAGTCACACATCAATAAGATGCCCATGTTGGTTTATTTCAAAGAAATAAAACAGAATGTGTAAATAATACACGGGATCCGACACGTACAGTCAACAGCCTAAAACATAACCTGGTTTTGAGGAATGGATCAAAATGGTCTTTGAAAGATCCACTTTCCAGGAGTTCCAGGACTTTTGTCCAAAGTTTATTTGATTTTTTTAAATGATTCTCATCATACGGAGATGCTTTGGGAATTTGCATCCACTTTGAATCCCTTTCAACACTTTAATTCACAACTCTTGGACTCGCAAATGTCAATGTTGCTCTGGCGTAACAATTATGAACTAACCATTCTCATATCAGGGCTTCAAACTCCCACCCACTCCAGTCAGATCTCATCTTCTTCCCACTACGGGAGGCTCATTTTTCTCGTTTGTGTGCGTACGGTGTTCTGATACTTCAGAGTGTAAAATGTAATTAAACACGCTTCACAGACATTCACACAAACACACCGACAGTGTTGGGAAGGTTACTTTCAAAATGTAATCAGTTACAGATACATGCTCAAAAATGTAATTTGTCACATAATCACTCACATTACTTATTCTGAGTACAGTAATCTGATTACTTGGATTACTCCCGCTTTAATTGACATTTTTTAAGTGTAGGAATGCAGCTATTTTTAACTTTCAGTTTCACGTTTGGTTTCCTTTATTTGGCCTTTCCAAAGAAAATAAAGCCTGAACTGCTGACATTCGTCCAGTAAAGTCCATTCTGTTCACACTAAAGGTGCCCTGGAGCAAGGCACTTAACCCCTGACTGCTGCAGTGAAGACTGTCAAGTGCCAGCAGGTGTAAAACCCAACAGAGGCTGAAGTTTGGCAGCTTTCAGGTGCTTTGCTTTGGCAGCAGACTTTACAGCCAACCTGTCTCTATTAGGTTAGAACCAGGTCGTTTTATTTATTTTTTTTTTTTTTAGAGTTACACTCTCTTATCCTCTCACATTTAACCTGTACCCCCTACTTCTGCACACATAAAAAACACAATAATGTAATGTCCTATACAATGTAGCCCTACAGTGAATTTTACCTATCCTCTTGAGGAAAAGAGTAATACTCTTTAAGCTAGGGGTGGGAACCTCTGGGTACCTCATGACACTATACATGATACAAAGCTCACGATAACAATTATCTCACGATATGACGATACTGCAATTATCGATATATTGGTCAGAAATCAATCTACGATAATCTATGGCATAACAAAAAAAAGGATTAAGTGAAAAAATACAGTTTTTATTTTCTATCTCTGAAAGACAATAAATTGAAAAAGTGTCCTATGAACAGTGACACTATTTTAGACACTAAATAAGTGTCAACATACCAATGTAAACGAATAAGTATCTCCAATAGTGCTTTCTGTAAACAATAAATAGGGTCTTTCTTACCAGTGGCACCATTACAGTGCAATATTCCAGTAAACAATATATTGGTTCCTTCAACAAACAGTGACAAAATTTCTGTAAAGATGTACCTTCACATTTTAGTGAAAAAGCAGAAAAGATTTTCAAAAAAATTTTACTTAGCGGGAGCATATCGCGGGACAATATCGCGATATATCACCAAATTTTAAGCACACAAGAAAACATCTTATTCAGAATGATCTATGTATTTAATTATTTAGCCTACTGGCATTTTCAGTGAGAAACAATCTTTTTTATTTTAGGGAAAAAAAAATAAATCTACCAAACATTTGTTGATTTAACGTATAGCAGTATGTATACAGTAAGTAACTGATGTCTGTTTTAAATCATATTTTCCTCCTAATGTATCAATTGAGTTTAGATGTTCTTGGTTGACAGTAATTATGGGGAGAGAACCTTGCATATTTAAATAGATCTCCATGTTTATTATCTCTTAGACTACCAGCTGTCCATCACAGTTAATGTTGTTTCACTTTGTAAACTTGTAGGAAACTTCTTTGCATTTGATGGTGTTAAGCCATGAATCTGTTCCACAAGTTCAGACTCTATCCTTTTAGTCTCTGCTGCTCCATCATAGCCTGTCTTTTTCAAAGGTATATTTTCTTGCTCGTCGATGTACTTCTTCAGTGTCATTCTGTATATTTTAGCATCTTTGGCTGCAGACGTTCTCTCGCTTCACTGGTGGCTCTTCCTAGACCAGGGGTCTGCAACCTGCAACTTTAGAGCCTCACGTGGCTCTTTGACTCTTTTGCAATGGCTCGCTCTAGATATAAAACATATTAGAATACATAATTATTTCTTACATAGGCTATTAAAAGGCGAAAGCCCCGATTTAATTTAATGATAAACACCCCAAAATAATCATGATGTGACAATTTGTCAACCTAAAAATAAATTGCATTGTGCAATAACCTTTACCTCTTAAAACCTTTCCTTGCATCCGTGGCTAACCTTAAGTTTTAAATCCCTGGTAAGATAACTAAACTAACAAAAAGGCTGTTCTGAAAGAAAATAGAGATGTTATTTGTTAGCTAAAAAAAAACAAAAAACACTGAATGCATTTATTTTGGCTCCAGAAGGACTTTAATCCAGGTGAGATGAGGCAAAAAGGCTCCTTTCAGAATAAAGGTTGCAGACCGATGTTCTAGACTAGTGGTACACAAACTTTTTTCACCAAGTACCACCTCAGAAAAATAATTGGCTCTCCATGTACCACCATAATGGCCAACATTAAAATACAGTAGCGTAGTAGGCCGAAGTATTCATTAAAAACAATGCGGAGGTATTATTTAAGTATATTTGATATTGTTGGCCACTGTAACATTACACACAGTTTGAACAGTGAGATTGTGTTTAAATATAGGAAAATAAAACACTGTACTTAATAAGGGTGTGCCAAAATATTGATCCAACAATATATTGCAAGGTTTCATCTTTCAGTACGTTATCGATTCACTGGCGCCAAATATCGAGATAGATTAATTCAGAATTTCTTCAGTGACAAAGATATCGTAATGTATAGTGGATGAAATTTCAGGCGATTCCCAGCCCTCGTACTTAAATAATGAATCAAATAAAATTAATTTGGCGTACCACGAGATGAAGCCCACATACCACTAGTACTGTGGTACGCGTCCCACAGTTTGAGAATCAGTGATCTAGACCACCAGTGGCAATTCAAATTCACTTTCAAGGGTGAAAAATGCTTTTTGGAAATTAATGCATAACCAATTTACCAATGTGGTTTCTACCTTCACAGACTCCGTGAAATTATGCTTTCCTCCTAAATATGTGATCATATGATCAATGTTTTTTACCGTTTCCGAGCAACAAGGGGTGGCTCAACTTACCCCACTCTCCCCTATTCTAGTTTCCAATGTCATCTCGCAGTAACTCGTTTGTCTTCACGTACCCCCTATGACAATTTGTGTACCCCTGGGGTACCTGTACCCGAACCTAGGGCATAGCCAAACATATTCACAGCACTCTTTATGATACCTTTGTGTGCGCATCAATTGCAGCCATGCTGTTAGTGCGTTTCCAGTGTTTTTAACGTGAAGCTGTGGATGCTGATTACACGCTGTCACGATGAATCAGAGACATTGACGTTAAATGACAAGGCTTGAATTATTTAGGTGCTGTAATATTGCTACGCGGGATATTTTTGACCTATTTAATATTTGACTTCTTAAGGCACTCAGGAATAATCTGCCAGTGATAGTATTGATGCATATTATGTGGGTGTTTGTTGGCTTTTCGCCCCCTTTTTATATTCAGCTAAGATGTTTTCTCTTGACAAAAATGTTTTTTGATGTCTTTAAAGTCTGAACGACAGGTGCAGCGTACAGTAAAGTGGTTTTTTAACCCCTTGCCCTACCATTCATCACTATAGGATTCAGACATCAGGAACTCGTCTACACATTGGAATTCAATACAACGCGCTTTAGAAGGTTCAAGAAAAAGGAGGAAAGTAAAAAAGGAGTTCAGCTCAGGTCTTTCTACCTTTTCAATTTCTAGTGCCAAGCCTAGAGAAAAGCCTGAGTGGGTTCAGGTGATACAGGCTTAACCTGAACACAACTTGAACTCGTCGCCCTCTTTCTGACCGGTTATTGAACCAGTGTTTTATAGTAAGTGAACAACAAGTGTGTGCGCGCCTGCGTTTATCTTCCCTGTCAGTGCTGCGTAGGTTCTCCTTCCCTGTTTCGAGGTCTGTCGTCATTTTTGCTGCTGTTTTTTTTTTTTTTTTTTTTTTTTGTTTGTCAATCCTAAAGAAGAGAGAAAAAAGTGTTTCCTCCCACACTCAGAACTTTTCACGCTCTTTGAGCGTCAGGTCTGATTTGGAATAAACCAAAGTTTGTTTCATAGGATGGTTAACTTCTTTAAGGAAGAGAAAAAAAGGAAACAAGTGGGCGGGAAAATGAGGTTTGGCATCAGTGCAAGAACTGCTTAATCTTCTGTTTTCCATCTTTTCCATGGCTTTTGTATACTCGCACAATCTGTTTGGTCGACATTACGGGTGTATCTATCGGTTCCAAATCAACAACAAAACAAGAGTATTGGATTATATTAAAATTTGATATAATATATATATATTTTTCAATCTTCCATTTTATTTTTTATTAATTTTAACAACTTGTAATAATTGGGCCAATTTTTCTCATCCCTATTCTTGCTGACTATTGTTATGTCTGAGTAATATTATGGAATCAAGCCTTTTCTAACATTCCACTCTTCAAAATAAGTAATAAATTAAGCATTATTAGCGCTGATATCTAGAGATGGGGGATATTGTCAACCCACCAATATTGTCAATAAAAAAGTGATATCGGTATTGGTTTTTTCACTGATATGGAAAAACTGGTATCTGATGTTACGGAAATTATCAGAAATTGGGAATTTAGGGAAACTTGGGAAAAAGCTAATATTGAACATCCCCACTGATATCTTATCGCAGGGGTTTCAAACTCATTTTAGTTCAGGGGGCCACAGACTTTTTGCCGGAAAACGAGTAATTTCAGCATTATTGTGCCCGAGTTTGCACTTTTACGATGTATACATAAAATACAAAATATGTAAGAATCCGACAATATCTAAGCAAGGAGTGACATGTATCAGTCCCAACATGTTTACTTTAAATTTCCTAGATTTTGTGACTAATTTCTATTTGATAAAGGGAAATATTATGTCATAGTTTGAATTCTTACAAAATCCTTCAATTTTCCTGAGAGTTTTTTCAACAGTTTAACGTTAAAAATGAGAGTCACAGGGAAAACTTTGAGCCCCTGCAAATAATACTGAGTTTCATTTACGCAATAAAATAGTCATTTTTACTTTCCCCCCGGGCCATGAGTTCGACACGTGACGTATCGGATCTAAATTAGTATCGGCCAATACTCAAGGCTTTGGTTTTTCTCTCGAGGTGTCGCAATCTGATCCATAGGTGACTGTGGTTCACACTCCAACAAAGTAACCTGACTATTGTTCTCTGTTTGAGTAACATCACTTGATCAAGCCTTTTTTTAACATTCCACACAACAAAATAAGTAATAAAAATATGTATGATTCGTGCTGATATTGTATCGGATCAATATCGGTAGCGAACGATACATAAGGCTGCAATATTGATCATATCGGAAGTGAAAAAGTTGTATTGGGACATCCCTATTTTTCTCTGCCATTTGGCATTACTTTCATACGATGGCTGTAAAAGCTCACAACACAAAATGACGAACGCCACAACGCAACATGAGTCCGGTGGAAAGAAGAATGACGCAAAGGATCGGGCACTGACGCCAACGTTGTTGTCACTCTTCTTCTGTGTTGTGAGCTTTTGTGTTGCGTTGTGGCGTTCGTCATTCTTTTACGGCCACTGTACTTTTAAGAGTGCAAACTTAACCAAATCAAGGTGAGAACTTCTACAGCATTCCCTACTTTAGGGAATCCCTGGACTTCACCGGGTGTGAAAGCTACCTCAGTATGACGTATCAACACCGGCTCCATTCACCCCATTGGTTGACAGTCCGTAACCATTGGGAGAATTCTAGATCAGGATCCTTTTAGGGCTTTCTCCCTTAAAATTCCTCATTTCTCGCACTCAGTGTCACGAACGCCAGGACTGGCTTTAGTCGGCTTATGTAACAGTCCATTAAGTGTGCGGTAGACATGGGCCTGTATTGCCTGAGAGGCTGCGGCAGACACCTCGAGATAAGTAATGTCAGAAACAGACAGCGATACGGATGGGGCCTCTTACATCTTTTATGGAACATTAGACTGAGTGAAGAGGTGACCTAATTTGAATTGATTTACCGTGTATTTGTGCAGAGACGAAAAAAAAATTAAATAATACACAAAAACATTCAGGCACAAAAGAGACACAGATATTCATGCAGGCACCTCACACATTTACACACAAGACACACACTCAATCACTGCTAATCTAGGTCTCTCAGCTTGTACCAATCTTTGGTGAAATCTTAGATGTTTTCAGCTTAATAAGCTCCCACTTATTGCACCACAGTCCAACCCCCTCACAAACACGTTAATGAGGCTTTTTCTTCTTACTGATACGCCCAGCATATTGTTGTTGTTCAGTTCACGGTCCAGTAGCCTTCTGGATGTAATTGTTTTAATTTGCTAACTGTACTCTGGCTCAATTAGGACAAAAGTGGATTTCTATTTGATTTCTCCCACCCAGCGTAAAACAGTAACGCAGGCATCTCCTTGAAGCTGTACTCATTGTAGCAAACGCACACAAACACATAAAAACACACAAACACTTATTATCTTTGTGTGTTTACAACACATTAGGATTCCCTGAGCTTTGTGTTTACTTATCCACCTCCTTTGGCACATTTGTGTACTCCGTATTCTGTTTGTACAAACAAACATACATAAATCTATTTATGGTACATTATGAATATGTGTATGACCGATACATTTTACATGCGCAAATAATATTCTCAGGATATCCTGGTGCTAGTTTACAACACTTGTCCACTCTTGCTCTCTGTCTTTACCATCAAACATGTTTCCATATAAGAGAGTTTGACTGAACTTGCTGGTTTACGTAGCATTTCTCCTGCCATGTTTTAAGACTGCTAGCAACAACTTTCCTCGTGTTAGCCTGCAGGCTAGCTTTAGCTTTGAGAGGGGCGTGGCGGAAAGCTTGCGTGCGCGTGCATTAAACAACTCGGTTAATATTTATAGTCGGTGTGTGCCAAGCTTTATTCTTTGTAGTAGTCCGAAATCGTGGAAGTTTGTTTCATTTGGCAAATCAAACATATATTGTAAACGTTGGGTGTAATAATCGGAATTGTAATAAAATTTTACCTACCCTGTCACATGTTTAAATATAGTCCTTCCTGTTTTACAAAGATGGCTTCTTTCACACCTTTCCTCCTCAAGTCCATGTGTCTCAACTAATAATCAGAATTAGACCTGGGCAATATATCGAGATTCAAGACATATATAAATTAATATGTTGGCGATATAGAAAATTTAAATATCACCCATAATTTTATAGGTTATTTTGGATTAAAATGCTAATTTTAAGAGTCGCTGCTTTCTCTACCTCTCAGAACAGCATGAAAAGCACAGTTAGATGGATTTCTGAATGCGTTTTAACCCAGACCTTCCCCTAAACAAGCCACACTAAAGAACTCACTCACACATGCTGTCCCTTACAGATGAAAGAGACAAAAGTGGCACATATTGTGCAGCTGTTTGTTAATAAATGTGCAGAATTGTCTTTATGGTACGACTTTGAGTTAAAAGTATTGAGATTTATATCGTATAATGCCATTTTGAGAAAGGATATTAGAGATGAGTTTTGGTCCATATCGCCCAGTTCTAATCAGAATCAACATGGTTAACAAAGAACCTTCAAAGACTCATGGTCGTTCATTATGTTGGTTCTCAATGGGGACTCCTGCACACGCCCAGTTTACGCATATGGTCCAGTCAAGTCATTGAGATGTGAGCGCAAAAACGGAAGTGACAGTTTTTCCGAAATGATCAGAACACGTGAATCTGAAATAAAATAGATTTTTTTCGTCTCAAGCAGTAGTTTTTGTTGAGTAACTCAATGATTAACAGGCTATCTGAACAGATTTGATGTGTGGAGGAAAGAAATCCATCAAAATAAATACAGAACAGCTTCAATTAAAACCTCAAGTCTCACTTTGACTCCCAGGAGAAATCAAATCAGGAGCTTTGAGGGAGACACAAGCTTTCATCTTAGTTGTTACAACTCAAGCTAGCGTGAGCTGGCTGTGAGTGTTGGACACTGTTAACAAAATCCTAGGACGCCTTGGATTTTGTTAACGTGTGTGGCTGAGCTTATTACAAGATTCATGCTTTTAGAGAGGTTGTCAAGAACGGTTTGAGTCAATTTCTCAAATTCTGTGTTTATTTTTTAAATTTTTTCTCCAAAGATCAAGGCTAGGACTGAAAAACAAGTATGAACTACAAGCTTAAGACTTTTAGATATCAGGTCAAGGGACGCTTTTAATGGGATCCTCAAGAGGAAGCACTAAGAACAAACTTTCTTTTTCCACTTTAACATTTTTTTTCCTCCTCCTTTTCACCGAGTTCCTCTTCAGCTTGAGCTTAACTGTCCATGAATGATTTTTTATAATAAAATATAATAGTTCTCTGGGTTACTAGAAGATGGAAACAATAATGTCCCTGTTTCTTTATTTTTTTTTCTCCCCAAAAAATATTAAAAATAGGCCCCAAATGAAGAGAGAGGTGGATGGAAAAAACAATTTAGAATAGTGAAAAAAACATGACCAGTAATCCATTTATACAAGAAGAAAGAAACCAAGAAAATCTATCATTAAACACTCTGTATTGCGCAAGCACTCCTTAACAAGTACGGGTAGACAATCAAGGGGATGAGCTTCACCCGCGTGGAGACAAAAAAGGGAAATTCACACTATGTCTGTAACTGCACACAGATGAGACAGGGGGTGCCAAACACAACAAGGGACTATAACCTATAAACAGACAGAGACTGCATGAAAAATGGAACATAAATCAGGGTTCTCACCTGGAATTTTTCACAGCATAGGGGGATTGCACCGGTGCAGGAAATTTAGAAATGTATAACTCTGAGGGCCAAATTCAGTAAAGTAAAGCTAAAGTGTTTTTTATTTTTTTTATTTTGTGTTTTTTTTTTAAATCTTTGTCCCAGCCTTACTTTAAAGCTAAAAGTTATTTGTTGAATTGGTGAAGGTGATGATTAATGTAGTTATAGAGTTACTTGGTATAAGTCATCCACTAATAAATACTCACACAAACATTTGATTCAAAAGACTGATTCAAAGACTCGCTTTTCAAATCTAAATGAGGTATTATGTGGGACCTGCAGTAACACTGAAACACACTTGCATGCGCGGAGGACGCGCATGTGCACACACACGCAGAGGACGCACACATTAGAGCTTTAATCGGGCTGAAAAAAGATGATCTGGCCTGAGAGAACACGGCCCGAACCTGTCGGAACAGAATTAAGCTGATGTCTCTTTAACCACGACGATGTGCCCATGTCCGTGCGCCCACATGTAGAATGACGAGCAGCTACATGCTACATCTGGTTGAAGCTACAATGTTTACATTGGACGTGCACACAGGGCGTCTGAGCAGATCGCCTGTATTAAATAGACGGTGGTGGTTCTCTGTTATACAAATGCCCGTGCATGCCCACAAGTCCCTTTTGTGTCCAAGTATGCAACAATTATTACAAAGGTACTGATTGAAAAAGGAAAAAACGTCAGGGGCCTTTACGCTCAGGAATGCTGGCGAGAACCCTGATATTTACAACACAAGAAGCCTGAACCTGAAGCCTCATCATGGTTTGACCATAAAACGTCTAAATTAAAACCTTTTACGCCCCAGAATAAACTGAACACAGGGATGAAAATCAAACACAAAAACATCCCACAGAGACGATCGTGATACTTTGTAAGTGTGAACTGTGCATGTTAACATGTGTTTCCGATCAATGTATTATAATTAACCAACATGTATGACTGAGAAGCGTTTCAAAGTTAAATATAGTGTCCACAATAGTACAGAGAGGCAGATGTTAGCCCTGCACAACCTAAGAAAAGCATGCATGCTGTGCGACTGCAGGTGTTGGAACATGAATAATTAATTATGCATTCGTAAGAAGCTTCTACCGTTCATGCCGATGTTGATTTGTTGAGATTTGTCTACAATGCATGGAATTAAAACGTTCCAATTCTGAGCAAGACTCATTTCTTGAGCAGAAACCGTGGTCTTGGCGGCAGCAGTCTCGCTGTGATAACAGTAGAATGCACAATGGAAATTATTTCTGGGTCTGAACAGGCTGGAGACTGGCATGTAGTCAGTTTATGTGGCCTAAAATAAGCCTGTGAGCTTGTGTGAATATAGCAGATGCAGTGTGGTTGGCAAAAGTAAAATCAGACTTTATCATTTATAATTCACTATGTTTGGGCCCTTGTCCTCAGGAAGACATAGTTTCAGTTTGCGCTCTATTGGATCTGTAATCTGGAGGAAAGAAATCTGATAAATAATACCTGAGTTGTTGTTCCTGTGCACGGCATGCTCCCTATTTCCTATCAAAACAATGGCAGAATTTAACTTAAACATCCCCAGACCAATACATTAACTACCAAAATCTTGTACAGTATTTGGGACTATTATTATTATTATTATTATTATTATTATTATTATTATTATTATTATTATTAATGATAAATGTCCTGAAATATATTAATTTTTTTGTCATTCCAGAGCCATTGCACACATTATTACACATTACAGATAAATCTTTCTCTAATGTTGTCTATTATTTTTGTTTTTTATGGATTGTTTTTGTCATTTTTTAAGTCATTTTGTGTATATTTGTTGGCATTTTGTGTGATTTTGGGATTATTTAGTGTATTTTAGTTGTCGTTTTTTTTTTTTCTCCAATATTTGTTGTTTTTTTGAGTGTTTTCAGAGCCATCTGGTGTATTTTTGTGGTCATTTATGTGGGTTTCTGGTGTCTGTTTGTATATTTTCCCAGGTTTCTTTTTTGTATTTGTCTTTATTTTTTTGTATTTTTTTTTCAGTTAAATGTGTGTATTTTTCTGTCAATGTGTGTATTTTTGGAATAATTTTGTGCTTTCACATTGTGGGCGCACAATATTAGACCTGACCTGATGGTTACAGACTTTTCCCTGTAATCAGAGGCCATTCCTTGTTAGGATGTACCATGAAAAACAAACCCTAATTTGCATTTGCATCCAATGCATATACGTGATAAATGTATGCATCCATCACAATATGATGCATCTTTTTCTTCCCCATTTGCAGCGTGAAGTTGTGAACAGTGTCAGCGCTAATTGCGTGATTTGTGGTTTATCGTTAGCTAGAGATACAGGAGGCAAAGTCTCTCCGCACTCAATAAATCCTGTGGTTACTTGGCATTGACTGTCCTGTCATTGTTTCCTCTTTCCATTCTCATTTTTTTGTCATGTGACAGGGCTATTTACAGCCATTTGGTGTTGGGAGAGGAAATGAACAATGTGTGACTGTACTGGAGGAGATGTAACTTATAGTTCAGGAGGATGATGTCTGGAATAATGTCAATAAATTCCCAATTATTTCTCAAAGCTTACACGTGAGATATGTTTGTATGTCCTCCAATTTTCCATGACCGTGGAAAACAGAATTTATGTTCTGACGTGAGAAAAAGCAATTTGATATCTTTTTTTTTTTTTTTATCTCTCTCTTTATTTGAAAACAGGCCTTAATGCATGTTTTTGAACAATATCACACATTTACAGAAACAAACTCCAAAAATTCTAAACAAAAGGAACACAAAAATACACAAAATGAGATTAATATACAAAATTTCAACAAAAATACACAAAAAAGACTGAATAAATCAACAAAAATATGCAAAATTAAAACAAAATTTGCATCTAAAATACACAAAAGTGAATCCTAAGACAGAATAAATGACAACAAAAATACACAAAATGACTCAAACACACAAAAGACCAACAAAAACACACAAATGTGTCTGGTCTATTTACAGCCATTCAGTGTTGGGAGAGGAAATATAATGTGTGACTGTACTGGAGGAGACGTATCTTATAGTTCAGGAGGATGATGTCTGGAATAATGTCAATAAATTCACAATTATTTCTCAAACTTACAGGTGCGATACGTTTGTATGTCCTCCGATATTCCATGACCGTGGAAAACAGAATTCACGTTCTGACTTAAAAAAAAAAGCAATTTTATATCTTTTCCCTCCCTCTCTTTATTTAAAATCGGGCCTTCATGCATGTTTTATAACAATATCACACATTTTTACGCTGTTTATAAACCAGAAAAAGGATGATTGTATGTGTAGATGTGTGAAAAATGACAAATATGTCCAGTTCCGCTTTTAATCCCGTTCCAAATACTCTCCCTACATGTAACGGTGAGACTCGTGACCATGTTATCCTGTGATTAAAAATGAGCTTTAAAAAAAACGAGTGTTTATTATTAATTATTATGACTGCATTCAAATCTGAAAAGTCACTGGTACAAAGATGTGTTTAGCTAATGGTGTATTAGCTGAACTGGTGGTCATTTTACCTGGTGGCACATCACAGCGGAATAATCTACAATCACATGGTTGTGCGGGATTTCGTGCAAAATCTGAGGGTGATTTAGCAGTTTGTTGTAATTAAAGGTTTCAAAAATATTGTTTTGGGATCATATCACACATTTTGATGGTATTTTTCCCATTAAATGGTTGGCTGAGGGTTTGGCCGTGTTGCTAATGTCGTTTTGCGACATATTCTTGCGTGATTTCAGCGTGACCATCCCATTTTTGTAAATCATCTGAAGCAGATAAAATATAAAAAAGTAAACAGTAGTGGACTCTAGGCCTGGGCAATCCATTGCAGTCCAAGATATATCTAGTTTTCTATTTTGGCGATATGGAAAATTACAATTAATTTTTGTATTAAAATACTCGTTTAAGGAGTCGCTGCCTTACTTCTCATATCAACATGGAATTAGATGGATTACTGAGTGCGTTCTAACCCAGACCTTCCTCTAAACAAGTCTCACTACATAACTCACTCACACGTGCTGTCTCTTATAGGAGAAAAAGACTAAAGTGACACATATTGTGCAGCTGTTTGTTAATAAATGTGGCTGTGTGACATTTTTTACCACCACATTTAACCTAAAATTGTCTTTCCGGTAAGAGTTTGAGTTAAAAATATTGATATTTATATTTTATATCGTAATTTTTATCGAGATGAGTTTTGGTTCATATCGCCCAGCCCTACCTCTCTGGCATTTTCAGCAAATTTAACCCTGAATTGCCTTTATTTTAATAAAAATATTGAGATTTATATAGTTTTGGTCCATATCACCCATTCTTAGTTGATTCTATTAACTCTATTTAGCATGTTGGATATTATTTAAGGATGTTTAATAGTCAGATAAGTCGTCTAAATAAAACGGGGAATGGTTTGCAGGATTAGTGTTCTTTTTTTTTTTTTTTTTTCAGTGATTTTGGAATTAAACGACTGCATTCTCATAAAATATTTTGTATAGAAACAGAATAAAACAGTGATTATTTAAGGTAAAAGAAAATTCAAGTGTTTTTTGGTAACTGTAAGTTGATGATTTGATGCTTTCCAATGCACATTCTCACTCTGTTTTTGTACCGAGCTTCTTGGACTGGGTTGATGCGAGAGGTCCTAATGAAATTGGAATGATGGGATCAATAAAGCTGCATTGGCACCATGTTAGGGACTGGCAGAGTTGATCACTGGCTAAACACAAAAGCTGAGGCCTTCTTAGCAACCCAAGCTGCTCCAATTAATTCTTGATATACTGGTTGCAATGCTTCATGAAGCTAACCATCAGCTAGAGATATAAAAGAGAGCAGGGTAAACGTAAAACGTGGGTTTCAGTCACATTTGCAAAGATTATTGGTTAATTTAATGTTGTGAGCAGTGATTGTTTACTCGTGATGTGCAGAAAAACCACTAATGCGATGCAATCATATTGGCTGACAGTGAGAATTAAAATCTGCTGTTTATGCATTATGCATAAGAACAAGTAAATGGAGGCGTTTTAATTTTCCTTATGTTTGTATCTGAGGGACAAGAAATGCAGATTTATTTTTTATTTTTTTCCTGACAGTAAAACAAACCGTCTTCCTTTGCATGAAAGTAAAACCTTAACTAACCTTTGTGAAATATGTATTAGATCATATGAAGGGAATCTGGAAGATATGGCTGCAAATGTATCTGATACGGGATGGTGAGATTTGGTTGAACTAGAACAAACATGGGCAACTGGCGGTTCAAGGGCCAAACACGGCCCTCTGTCTAATTGCAAGCTGCTCCCAAAGTAAATGCACAAAATAGTTTTAAAAACACAAAAAATGACAGAAAAATAAATACAAAATGACAGTAAAATACAATAAATGACATCAAAAAAGATAGAAAAATACAAAAAAGACAGAAAAATGCACAAAAAATGACAGAAAAATACACAATAAGACTAAGAAATATATAAAATAATGATAAACAAAAATACACAAAATGACAAAGAAAATCAAACATTACAGAAAAATACAGACAACAAACAAAAAGATCATAAAAATACACAAAATTACAACAAATATAGACACAAACACTCAAAATGAGGCAAATACACAAACTATCAACAAAAATACACAAAGACTCAAAACATTTACAAAAACATGCAAATTATAACAAAATTTGCATCAAAAACACACAAAGTGAATCCTAAGAAACCAATGACCCAAAATTACTCAAACACACGAAACACCAACAAAACACACTGAATGAAGGGAAAAATATAACAAATTACAACAAAAATACACAAAATGAACCTGAAAACACAACACAAAAATACTCAAAATGACTAACACACGATAAAACAACCAAAACACACAAAATGAGAGAAAACTATGCAATGCGTTGATGATCTGATGGGTCTTTATTCTGAATTACATCAAAACGATCTGAATGAATATAAATGAAATTTAGTGAGCTCATAGACAATGTTTAAAGGAAGAATGAGTTTAATTCTAGAGATGATCTGGTAAGGTACTTTAGATATTAGGGGTGTCTATTGATTCATATCCCGATACATAGGTCACGATATGATACGCTATCTCCCGATATTAAAGTATAAGGCCATTATTGCAATTTTTTGCAATATATGTCTTAAACAATGTGTACATTTGTACACTTTCATGAGAACATTATGTAATAAATATATTTTATTTGCATATTTTACACTTATAACATTGGCTTTAAAATGCCTTGTGCCAACAACTTAAAATAAGTGAAATAATTAGTACAACTTAACTGAGGTACAGTATATGCCTAGAGCAACAAATAAATGCATAAAGTTAGTACTGTCTTTTTAGATTTTATTGAAAAAACACAAGCTGGTCAATGTGCCCAGGTTTCAAAGTAGCCCTGACTGTAGTCTACAGTTCGGGGCGGAGCTCAATACGATTGTGCTGTGATTCTTATACAGTTAAAAAAAGAATCAACCTCAAAATAAGTAATTATATAATTCTATAGGCATACAAACTAGATATGGGTTAGGGTTAGAGTAAGTCTGAACGCGATTGGTTTATTGAACGCCCCGAAAGTTGAGCGCCGCCCCGAACTGCAGGCTGCACCCCTATTAGATACAGTCGCTCTTAAGTGCTGTTGTATTGATCATGTGGCTCTGGGATCAGAAAATCACATTTTACGACCCCAGCTTTGTTAAAAGTTGGCCTAAAATAATAAAATAATACGACTTGTGTCAGTGCAGATGAAGGGGAAACCTATATTTTCTTTTTATTCTCACTGAAAAATACAACAAGCTGAGTTTAGAGTCACTAACTTCCTCCCAATACAAAACACATACATTCGCTTTACCTATTTGTATCCCTGAGCCTTCACTTCTTCACACACACGTTATGGTTGTTTGATAGTGTGAAACTCAGCTTTGGCTTCTTTTCTTTTTCTCTCTATCGTATCATCAGGAATCTTCCTGAATTCCAACGAGATGAAATAAACATTTCTTTCTCTTCGGCTCGTCTTCTAGCTTCCCCACGCTACTACTACTACTACTACTATTACTACTACTATTACTACTATTACTACTACTACTATTACTACTACTACTACTACTACTATTACTACTACTATTACTACTACTATTACTACTACTACTACTACTACTACTACTATTACTACTATTACTACTACTACTACTATTACTATTACTATTACTATTACTACTACTATTACTACTACTACTACTACTACTACTACTACTACTACTATTACTACTACTACTACTACTACTACTACTACTACTACTACTACTACTACTACTACTATTACTACTACTACTACTACTACTACTACTACTACTACTACTATTACTATTACTATTACTACTGCTATTGCTACTGCTATTGCTACTGCTATTGCTACTGCTATTGCTATTGCTATTGCTACTGCTACTACTACTACTACTGCTACTACTACTACTACTGCTACTATTACTACTATTACTATTATTACTACTATTGCTATTACTACTATTGCTACTACTACTATTGCTACTACTACTATTGCTACTACTACTATTGCTACTACTATTACTACTACTATTACTACTACTACTATTATTACTACTACTGCTACTACTACTACTACTATTATTACTACTACTGCTACTACTACTACTACTAATACTACTATTATTACTACTACGACTACTACGACTACTACTACTAATACTACTATTATTACTACTATTATTACTACTACTGCTACTACTACTACTAATACTACTATTATTACTACTATTATTACTGCTACTACTAATACTACTACTACTATTATTACTATTATTACTACTACTGCTACTACTACTACTACTACTATTACTTATACTACTATTATTACTGCTACTACTACTATTATTACTATTACTATTACTTATACTACTATTATTACTGCTACTACTACTATTATTACTATTACTATTACTACTATTACATTACTACTACTAATACTATTACTACTATTACTATTTTTACTACTATTACTATTACTACGAATACTATTACTACTATTACTTCTTCTTCTGCTTCTTGTTCTTGTTGTTGTTGTTGTTGTTTTTCTTCTTGTTTGTCATTTCCAGCTTTCATCTAGAGTTTTTATCCTCTCTCCCTTGTTTTCCTGTCACTCATTCTTTACTCTCGGAGCTAATGGAAATATAATGGAAGGATAAGTCTCGAGAGTTGTTTAGCAAATGGCAGTGCACGGATCGCTCCAGCCAGTCAAAAATGAAGTCAGCGGCCCCCGTCGTTGCTTGCCAAACACTTAACATGGCCGTATAATATGCATGACACTCTTTGTTTTTGTCACGAGCCGAACCGGACATGCTTTTTTTTATTTTTTTTGGGGGGAGGTTTTTCCTGTTTTTTTTTTTCTCATCGCTGCAGCTTTCCTGGGATGGATCCAAACACAAACCCCTCCTCTCCTCCTCCAGTCCTGGGAATGTGCACAGCTCATTCAATGACAGCTTAATGTGTGATAGATTTGCATATTAGGCCAGAAATGTATTCCATCAAATTAGCATATTGCAAACTATTTCTGGTGGCGCGCCCGGGCTCTCCTTCCCCGCTGTCAGTGCACTCGTCATATTGATCATTTCGCAGCCACATCGGGTAATTGCTCCTAAGTTCCACATTGCTGAATTAATGATTAGTAGTTAGCTCCTTTAATTCAGCAATAATCTTGTTACGGTGACGTTATGTTGCTCAGTGTAGCCGCTCGCTAACATTGGTCCAACCATTGAGACTGCAGAATGTGTCACTGCTCCAATTACAACGTCTGTTACATGTGATGTGAATAGAACTTCATCAGTTACATGCAGGGTTGGCGTTCAATACATTTTTCAATTACAATTACGCCCTCAATTATCCACGTTCAGTTACAACTCAATTACGATTGAAGTGATCGGCATTTTTTCCAACTACAATTAAAATTACAATTATTATTTTCCCTTTGAAAGTCAATTAAAATTACTTACTCAATTACTGAAGTTCAATTACAATTAATCACAATTACTGAGCCTAAATGACTAATCCCATGAAACGTAATTGTCTTCCTGTGTTAGCTTTCTGTTAGCATCTCTTATAATAATGGCTCAGTTTGACACGTCTTAAATCCGCTGTAATTTACACTAAAATATAATCTGCTTTGTTTCTCATCTCTTATTTATCTTATTCGGCGTCTTTATCCATGAAAACATTGGCGTTAATATTTTTGGTGTGGGTGTCTGAGCCTGTTTTCTGTCTGTATTAGGGCTGAACGATTAATTGCATTTGCGATATTATTGCGGTATCATAAAACGCAATTTTCTAATCGCAAAGGCTTCAATTTTTAATTTATATTTTCTTGTCCTGTCTTGTACGGTCCTGTTAAGTTCAGAGTGTGTTTATTGTTGTAATCTGTGCTTTAAAATTTATATTTTATATTTAATTAAAGTTTAAATAAATCTGAAATTGTTTATTATGAAACCGATTGATTTATTGCTTGTGTTCATTGAAAAATACATGACAAGAGGTTCTTGAAAAAATAATTGCATATTAAATCACAATCGCAACATTAAAAAAATTAATTATTTTCCAAAATTGTTCAGCCCCAGTCTGTATACCTCTCAATTTATTTATTTTATGGTAAAATCATTAGGGGTGTCCTGATCCGATATTGATATCGGTCCGATATCAGCCAGAAAACGAATATTGGATTTTATCGGACTGCATCTAAAAACTCTGATATGAGCGCTCCAATAAGTTTCCCTCACTTTTTCAAGAAGGAGGTCGAATATTGGGAATTGAGAATTGCTTGGAATGCAGCATCAGATCACGTTAGATCTCGTTTGATGATGTGAGATTTTGGTCTTTGAGTCAAGATCGGTGGTGGAACAGAATGGTTCCATCAAGTTTTGTTGCCTTCATTTTGAATGATATGTAAAAGTTTCATATATTTATTAATTCATTTAACTGTTTTTCAGGAAATTTACTTTGATCTCCTGATCACTTTGACGTTTCCTTTGAAGAAGACACATGTCAGGAGATCAAAGTAAATTTCCTGAAAAACAATTAAAATAAATAAATGAAACCTATTATGTGGAACGGAATACAAAGCAGGTCTATTATCTGACGTCATTCGTGTACCGTATTTCTTTTTTTTTTTTGATAGATCTAATACACTTCCTGTTGTATTCTTATCAAGTTTGTATTACAGTTCAATAGATTCCTGGATAATGGCAAAGCAAAGATACAAAGCAGCTTTTTTCAGCTAATTTTAATGGTCATTCCCAAAAGGAGGTCAGACATTGACAGAAGTTTTTGTTCCTTTTAGTTGTGCAAGGTTTGCTGTTGTTTCTCCTTAATAACTTTTTTCACTCCCCCAGTTTCCACATCAAACATTTCAAAGATTATTTGACATGAAGTCATGGATGAATAACTTTCTTTTTTGTCGTCATGGTTCCTTTTTGCATTGCATGAAAACTGAACCTAAATCACTAATTAAAGCAGATAAATCATATCACAGCTTGAGTTTTTTTTTTTGTGGTACTGTTTTTCATTTTCTGAGATTCATTGTGTTGAATAGAAAGTGTAGTTTTGAGTTTAATTAACTGGAATGACTTTTCTAATCATATTTCTGTTTTTCTTTCTTTCCTCGGTGCCGTTCGCTTGGAATGGGTGCAAAAAACAAAAAAGGTAAGAGACTCATTATTGTTTGCAGACTTTGTGTGTGTGTGTGTGTGTGTGTGTGTGTGTGTGTGTGTGTGTGTGTGTGTGTGTGTGTGTGTGTGTGTGTGTGTGTGTGTGTGTGTGTGTGTGTGTGTGTGTGTGTGTGTGTGTGTGTGTGTGTGTGTGTGTGTGTGTGTGTGTGTGTTGGTGTGTGTGTGTGTGATGCCCAAACACAAATGCACCAGTGTTTTTGGCGTTAACGAGACCTATTTGGGTTCCGTATATAGTTAAAGAAAGCTTAACATTAAAAAAAAAAGTAAACACTCAGTGACCAGCATCAAAGCAATGTAGAAGTTGTTATATTCAATTATACATTTGTATTGTTGTTGTGTTTTTTATTCCTTTTCCCCAGTGAAATCTTAATTATTCATTTCATTTTTTTTGGCACGCACAAAGAATAAAAGAAAACATCTTTTGCTTACAAACCATACGTCTCACTTCTGTTATCTTACCAGAATGTGAAGAGGAAAAAAGGTTAATTTTTAATTCCAGTTGTATTGGTTATTCTTTTTGTAGTTGTTGCTGAAGCTCAGATTTGTTGGAAGACCAGAAGGTGTCAACAAGAAGCGCCCCTGACTGATTCTGTCTGTTCACTTTTTTCTAGTTATTCCTCCTTGTCAGAGAGAGTAGTAGTTTGTTTTTTTTACTGGAAGAAATTCAAACGGATTTGTGTGTGTGTGTGTGTGTGTGAATGCCTTTCAAGAGGATTTATCAGTCGATAAGTTAGCGTCTGATTTTTCGGAGTCTTGGAAAAAGGACGGATATCACAGAACGAACTTCCTGAAGTGAAAACCAAGTGAATCCTCACCTACACGTCACTTGTTTTCATGACATTTTTCCTCGTGTAAAACATGTGGTTAAATGTTTAGCAAATGTTAGGCAGCGAAAAACAAGTGAACATGTCAAATCTTGCGCTGCGAAATATCACAGCAATTAAGTTTGCGCCACAAAACCTGCTTTGTACTTCACTTCTGAAGTATAGAAAAATAACAGCTTTATCTCAAATACTCTCTATTTTGTCATAATTTAGGTGCATTTAGTTTGCCAGTAATTACATCAAATTAGCAAAAGCTAATAAGTTAAAAATAAAAAACAATTTGGAAAAAACACTTTGAAAGTATATTGAAATATAACCACTGGTTTTGTGTTAATTATGAACAAACCCTTCTGGTTTATTGGGATTTTAATGGTGTTACCATTCAGCAGGCTGTTGACAAAACCAGCAGAGCTGACATTGTTGCCAGATTGGGTGATTTGGTTTCCTGCAATTGGGCTGGGTAAACCGTTATTTCATGATGTAATATTTTCCTTAAATAGACATTTTAATAGTTTAGTTGGATGGAAACAATGACCGCTCCAGAGTCCATCTATTCTCACTGGTGTGCTTTCTAAAGTTTATTGTCAACACGCAACTCTCAAATAAATCACTGACTGTTTTTTTTTGCTTATTGTAATTAGCACAAAACATTGAGTATAATGTCTAAAAGCTACTGCTTTTATACTGTAAATGTGCACAGTTTATTATATTTAGTTTAAAGACTTGGACTAAAGTAAATGCACAAAATGACTACAAAAGCACATAAATACCAACAAAAATACTCAAAAATAATTCCAAAATATACAAAATATTATGAAAATACACAAAAGGGCAAGAAAACAACAAAGTTACTCTAACTATATAACTCAAAAGTTCAAACCAACAACAAAAATAGACAAAAATACTGTATCTCAAAACAAACAATGACAAAAATTAACATAATGACAAAAAATTATACAAAACTACAAAAATAAGCAAAAAAGTACAACAGAAATACACAAAATTACTTCACGAACACACAAGATGCCTTGAATGAAACAACAAAGAGAAACAAAATGAATTAAAAACACATAAAACAACATTTAAAACTCACAAGACAGCCACAAAAGTTATACAGAACTAAAAAAGTTACAAAAATGTCAGAACATTACACAAAACAACAAAAATATCAGAAAAATACACAAAGCAACAAAAAAATGTCAGAACAATACATAAAACAACAAAAAAATACAAAAATCAGAAAAAAATACAAAACCACAAAAATGTCAAAACAATACATAAAATAACAACAAAAATACATGAAAGCCTCTTGTTCTTTACAGTGTTATTGCTCAGATTAGTCATTAATCTAAGCACTGACATAAATGTTGATAACGTGGCCCTTAGATCAGACCATCACATTTTTATCATTACATTTTGTTGTAATGACAGTTGTCATCTCTGCTGTAGCCAAAGGCCATATAAGCATTTCTAATGTGTTCCTCCCTATAAGTCTGATTGAGGTGGTTTTAACTAGAAATAGGAGAACTGTTGGTATCAGAGGTGAGCACCACACAGCAGACACAGTATTCATTCAAACAGGTAATTGGCTTGAGCAACATGTCGGCTTTGACCCGGCGACCTCCCTTAAGCCATGCACAGACATGTTTGTATGAGTTGCAGCCGGTGCTCTTCTTCCTCATGGTCTTGAGTGGAAAATAAAGTTGGTGGCCGTAGGCTGTTATAGTACGTGCACAAAGCCGTGAGTCAGTGCTGGCTGGGCTTTATTAAAGCCTTGCAAACAAGGCGTGTGGGCGACCAGGCTTTGAGCATAACCACCCCCCCCCCCCCCCCCCCACACACACACACACACACACACACACACACACACGCACACACACACACCCATACAGACAAGGGCAATCCGCTGCTTCACTGCCAGGGACAATGAGTCAGTGTAGCACAATAAGTGAAGGGTCTGCAGCTTTTGATGAGCCCTTCCATATGGGATGAATAGCATCTCTAATGACCAACCCTCCGCTTATTACCGCTGTGATTACAAGCCATTTGTTTGCTTTATCATGGCTCTAAACCTTAGGGGATTTAATGAGAGTCGGGGCGTAAAACTGTCTCCCACAAGGAGAGGAAGGTCACACAAATCGGAAGATGTGAGTCCAAGTTTTTTTTATCTTGCATTCAAATGCTGTCCGAGTTATTCATTGCGTCTGACGAGTCGAGAATAGAAGCCAAAACTTTACTAGAGTTGTGTACGTGAGAAGTTGTTGATTTGAGCTTATTGATTTTCACAATTTTTTTAATTTTACACAGATGCCTTTGTGGCAAGATTCATTACCAGATTAAGAATAAACGTATGGAGGACAAAAGTAACTTGTTACTTTTACTTTAAGTACGATATAATTTACCTACTTTTTACTCGTACGTAAGTAAAATTTCAATCAAGTAACAGCACTTCTACTTGAGTAGGATATAGAGCTGCACGATTATGGCTAAAGTGAAAATCACAATTATTTTGATCAATATTGTGATCATGATTATAATCACAATTATTTATCACATTAGTGAAAAATCTGTGTTTTTTGCACTACTTAAACAATGTATGTATAGTGCAAAAAATAAGCTTTAAAATGCAATAAAAAAAATAAAAAATAAACAAATTAACTCATGGATTTAAAATATACTGTACCAAAGGCTAGCTGAATAAATACACTATTACAGAGTGCAGAGCCTGTATTTTAAATGTAAATATTGCGAACGAACATGGTAATTTAATCGTGGCAACCGAAATCGTGATAACGATTAAAATGTGATTAATTGTGCAGCACTAGTAGGATATATTGGTACTCTTTACACCTCTGTCTGGAGTGAAGTCTGCAGAAATAGACTCCCAAAAGGGCAAAATGGGTGGTATTGTTGGGGCTGTCGAGGGTATACTGGTGTAATTGTTGTCATTACAGAACCATCATGACTTCTATTGTTGCAGACTGCATCGCTTTGCCATTTCTCCTTCATCTTTCCCCGTGCCATTTTCACAGGCTTCATTATCAATTATTAAGAAAAGGCAGCAGGCACACACACACTGCGCGCACGTGTGTCGCAGCCACCTGACAGCATCCGCACAAACACACACACACACACGGAAAACAAAGATGTATCATTGGAAGGTAGGAGGTTTGGAGGCTTTGGCGTCTCTCAGTTCTTCATTAACCTTTCAGTGAGACTCGCGAGGCAGCTGGCGATACACAGTAAATAATGAGCGAGAGGCTGAGAGATGAGTAATTAATGTTTGTATGGCGGCTGATAAATTTGCAGCCTTTGTGCTCGCGAGCGGCAGGTCAAACAATATGGCTGACATTTAAGATCAAGCTATTTCACAATTAGCCAACTTCCCTTATCCTGTCTTAGCGTCAGATATTTTACTCGCACTTTTCAAGCTAAACAAATCTCAAAAATGTCCTAATGGAGGAATTCATTTACATTTCTTAGTCACGCAGACATTTTTTCCTTGGCGTACTTTAAGGTCCAGTATTATGCTATTTTACACCATCTCCATTTGTTCTAAGAACTTCATCAATGCAGTATTTGAGGTTTATTTTCCCAAAGTCGCCTGTTTTCTGGAGTTTTAATTAGCCCTCTGAAATATCACTTTCAGAGCGCTCATAAAAACAGGTCGATTTTGGGCTTTCATGCATTTGCATGAGTGGGCGTAAACACACACGCTACTTCAGCGTGTGTTTATCACAGCAGTAAATCATTAACTATCTTCACCTCACCTCTACTGACCACAGGAATAGTTCATTGTTTTGTCTGACTGCTGCATCACATTGGGTCACAAACATGTCAGATTATCCCATAAAGGTGATACAAGGTGATATAACGGCTACTAAAAGTGAAACTGCAGTAAGAGCTCTTCGGTTTATCGTATATTATCTTTAAACTGAATGTAAAGATATAAACTGGCCTTCGCTTTGTTTGTTTTACCTGTGAGGTAATTTGAGCGGCAGGAGGTCACATTCTTATATAGGGTAGGTGGAGTCAGGATTGTCAGGAGGAGGAGTTTCCCCCTCTTGACTCATAATGGGACAATAATCCAACTCGCCCGTTTGGACCTCACTTTTTACACGTTGTGGAATAGCAAAGGTGGGAGGAAACAGAACTTTTTCAACTTTGGCCCTCTGAATGAGGCTAAAGGAACATATATCACTATCAAAACCATTATAAAGTGATTTTTTTTTAATATATAATACTGCCCTTTTGACGTCTGTATCATATTATGAATTTAATTAAGTATTTCTAAAGCACCTGCTCGCTAAAAGCTCACATATGAACCTTTCCCGTCCAGGTCTGTGGGCTCGCTCATTAAATTTGCTCATTGATTATAGGCCAAGACGGCTAGCCAAAGAAGCCATGTATCAATTATTAAGCTGCATTAATAGATTAAACCAGATAAATGCAGAGCGTTTAACTTTCCGTAACCTGCTGGAGATGGACTCAATTATGAAGTACCTCTGTGACCACTGGGAACCTTAAGGGCCCATCTATACTTCATCTGTAGATACATATTGTGTCCGTATTGAACGATTAATGCCCATATTCTTCCATACATTATAGTGTTCGCTCGTAGTCAGCAGTTTGAGGAAAAACTTTCAACAAGAGAACAAAAAAGGTGACGTTGGAGGAGATTTTTTTTCACGTCCTGAATAAAGAGCTACAAATTAGGCAGACGATAACAGGTGCATAAGTGATATTTAAAATAGATTAAATTAAGGCAGTGTAAGTAAAAGTGGAGAAATACATTTTTCTTTCGGCAAATCAGTGTGAATATATGAAGAGAAAAACAAAATTAGAGGCTATCTCTGAGAAAGTGAAGACTCTCGGGAAAATGATCGAACAGTATATGAGGTTAAGAGAAAATGGACAGGAGGAGGAGGAGGAGGAGGAGGAAGAGGAAGAGGAGGAAGAAGAGGAAGAGGAAGGGAGATAAAAATGGTCTTCAGAGTAGTTTTTATTGTTTTTGATTCATTCATTTACTGTCAATCAAGCATATAATATCCATGCTTTCCTTCACCATTTTTTTCTACTTCTCATTCTCAAAATCAAGCTGTCAAACATGCAAACTAGTTCCAGCTATTAAGCTCCATTTGTATTATATCACATTGCACGTGTTTAATGTTGCTAACTCCTCTGGCAGAACTTAGAAAAAGTCGCTTTTAGTATAATTTATAATGAGAAAGTGGCTAAATTAATGTACTTGCATCTATTCCCAATATTTTTGCAAGATAGAGCGAATCTGCTAAGTTACATTTGCATTACGGCCTAAAAAGATTAAAAAGACACATTTTTATGCACACAAATCATCAGTAAATCAGGCCAATAGATTATTAACGGTCATTTTTGATTGTTTTTCCAGAAAACTAAGAATTGGATCTCTGTTCGTAGTCCTTTACTCTAAATGTGGGATATGGAAGGATTGCTTTGTCTCTATCTGTTATACGCATTGGGCCCATAGTGAAGGCTTAAAGCTGCTATGTGGAGATTCTGAGAGAACGTCTCGATGTCCAGCTCCACTTCCTCAGTGTCCCGTCTATAGACACGCCCACTCATGAATATGCATAAGTAGGCCGAAAATCAGCCTGTTTGTGTAGAGTTGCTCAGAAAGTGACTTTTCAGAGGCTAAAACTCTGGAAAACAGGCAAGTTTGGAAAAATAAACCTCAAATACTATGTTTTGGGGGTTCTTAGAACAAATGGAGATGGGTTAAAAATAGCATGATATGGGACCTTTAAATGCAGCTCCGAGATAAATTCTGTTGCGGTCACGAAGACGTTTATCCACAAGCTTTGAACCCGGACTTTTCTTTTATCTTTTAGTAGAAGCTTTATACGTTGGCAATTGTGGAATGGGTAACTTTGGAGTTTCCGAGCGCTCCTCCATGACGCTCCGTTGCTCAGAGTGATTACTGTTTGAGAAGCGCGGCCTCGTTCCCATGCACAGTTTACGCTGCATGAGCATTCACTTTGATTGACAGACCTCGCTCCAGGAAGTCGAAGCCTATTTGCTGGGCGCACTCGCCGATCGTTTCCATTTGTATAGGGGTCTATAGGACGAGGGAGGGACTTATATACACTAATGTATATGAATGACCACCAGCAGTAGACCATAGTAAAACACTAGTTAGGTATTTTTGCATTTCAAAAGAATGATACATTAACATAGATTTCATCTTTAAGGGAGTTTCTCAAATAACAGTTATGTTAACTTTTCGTCAGGTTTCTTTCCGATATTCTGTATGTTCAATACAATAATGACTGGAAAAGCCTTCAAAATCATTGCTCCGCTTATCTAGTGGCGTGTCTATGACGTACAAGTGGCCAGTCTGCAGGACACAATGGGGGAAAACAAATCCAGCCAGATCACAATCTAAAACAACTTTGACCAATGCATCATCTCTTATCTTGGCACAGTTTTTAATTAGGCTTGTTTTTTACATATGGATGATTTTTACACAGCTGTTTTTTCCACTCTCTGCACTAACCTGCCTAATGCTGCGGTTTCTTTTTTTTACGCCTCCTGCTTGAAACCTAGATGGTCGGAATGGCTGTTTTTGTTTTTTATGGTGTGTTTATGTACTGGAAATAAAAAGAAAAGATCTAGCAAGCCTTTGCCCTTCTGCTGCTAATGGCGCTCTCACAGGATGGCAGACTGATTAACAATTCAATGAGATACATCCTTCAACCTCTCTTACAAAAACACCGAAGTGAAAAAATAAGGACAATAATATACATATTGATGATTTAAGTCATACTCACTTGTAACTCAATAATGCAGTATATGCTTTAAGCAAAGCTGTGTAAAGGTGTTATTTTTGGCTTTCTTTGGGGAACGTATTTGGTTTTCAGTGAGAAGTAGGCACTTCTTTAACCAATACATGAAAGCAAGTGCACCTCATACAAATGACACGCCAGTCAGCTGGGGCGCATATTGATCGGGCGGCTTCTGGGCTGTGATTTATGCCCACTATTCCTCTTCCATTTGAAGGGGGAAGTGTCAGGAAGTGACAGAGTTATGTACAAGTCCTCCACATGATTGGTGACCTCAAGGTGGGCTCTTTACTCGCCCTCTGCTTATGAAAAGCTACACAGAAAGTGCAGGCGTTTGATGCAAGATGATGGAAAGGTGTACACTATGCAGTGGGTGGAAGCAGAGTGAATATAATAACCCTCTCCACTATGATTTGGATGAAACTTTCGCATACACTACCATTTCTTGATTAAAGCCCACATCGCCGAAACGCGCCGGGCGCCATTGTTGATGCACAGAAATGAAAGTTTGCCATTTCTCTCCAGTTATTGCTATATTGGACCTGGCAATAATCACCATCAGCAAGGCCGTATTTGCAAGTCACTTAGAAAATGAAAAAATGTAATCCCAAAATTGGGGCCGCACCACCTGCCATTTGTAGTCGGACTCCTCTTCATCACTTATTTAGCTGATTGAGGAAATCAAGAGATTGGATTTCAATAAAAAGTTTAGGCTCATTGCGTTGGTCAGCAGTTCTTTTCATAAAGACGATAAATGGACGCCGACTGCCAAGCCTAACTTTGTTCTTCTCATCACCTTGTGCAGAGCTTTTAGGCCGTACGGGTTAGCATTGACCATACAGTAATCAAGCATTAGCGTATGTGCTAAATGTATGTGTGTAGCGTAACTTTCACATCTGATTTGTGAAATTCCAACACTTTTCAGGTTTAATCGAAATGAATTGACCTAAAACGAATTGTGATTCACACATTTTCCACTTTAGTATCATGTGGTAGCATGTACATGCGAGAAAAAATGTTGACTTGTGGGGTGACCATATTTTGATTTCCTAAAAAGAGGACACAGGCCGAACTCGACATATTCAAAAAGTACTCAACGTTTTCTCTAATCTACCTCGTAATGGCAAAATACAATACAGTATAATAAATAAATAAGTTGTTATTGTCCTGAAGGTTTAAAAATGATTTTTTCTCTTTATAACAAATCCTTACAAAAATGAAATGAAATCAGTGGTGACTCAAGGTAATCACCTTTATTATGCATCAGAATAATCTCATATAAAATGTAAAATCTCTCAATCATTGAAACAATATGGGAAACATTGCCTCCTACAAATTAAAACTGTACCAAAAAAAAAACTCAGCTATTTGGTCTCATTTAGTCTCTCTTTCTCTTTTCCATGTGTGTGACAATTTCATCAAAACTAAGTGGCTTCTTTTAATTATTCCGTCACGTTTGAGTGAAATGACTGTAATGAACCATATTTCAGAAACTGCTGGAATTTCTGTGATAGAGCAAATATTTAAGGAGTTACAGTCTTTTAAATTAGTCTTCAAGATGCATTCAAGGTTCCTGGGAAACCTGGACAGTTTCATTAATTTCACGATCCAGACGTGAAAAGAAGAGTGTAGATTTCAATTGTTTATCTGTAAAACAACAAATAAAACATTAAATACTAAAATGAACAATCTCTGTTGTAATATGAATTAATACCTTTAGGAATTATGAATGCTACTTTAATTTGGTGATGAATTGAGCTGCAAAGTTACATTTTTTCACGTCCATTTCTTTTTGAGCCGTCTTTTGGTTTTTATATCCATTTCTGATGTTTAGTCACAATTTAGGATTTTATTTTCCTATCCATCCCATTTCATTAGTCTTAATTCATTAGGCCACTCTTTTAATGATGAAAGCTTGGCTTTTTGTCTTTGGCTTGTTGACACAGAAATCTCCTACAAACAAACACAGAAAGTGCACCATGTCCTACTCACCATCTATATCTATAAAAGCAAGGAATGTCTGTGTGTGTGTGTTTGTGGAGCAAATATCTCCCTGACGCAGTGTCTGATCAACCTGAAACTTTGTCAACGGCTTGCGCATACCCTGAGTATGTGCATCAGTAATTTTGGAGTAATTTGGTCATTCTAAAACCAATTTAAAACCAATTTGAAATGACCAATCCACACTGTGGAATTCCTGTCAAACATTATTTTAGAACACTGATGATGTCATCAACAGTGATGTCATTGGTGCTCCAAGAATGCTCAAACTGATGATGTCATCGGTGTTCTATTCTATGCTAATGCTAAGCTAATGCAGTGCGACGCTGTCTGTACACGATAACTTGAAAAGTTATGAACGGATTTTGATGAAATTTTCAGGAAATGTTGATAATGGGTCAAGGAACAGCTGGCAATAATCTGGCTACAAAAAGAATATATATATATATATATATATATATATATATATATATATATATGTGGAACTCCTGTTAATGTCAATATGAGTTCATACCTCCGACAGGCACTGTACTAGGTAGCTTAAATGTGTGATTTCAGGTTCGAATGAGAGCAAATCCAAGAGTTGCTAAGTAAGCAAAACAAACTAGGTTGCTTGTGCTTCTTCTCCTGTTTCACATTTCCTCTTTACCCCCTCTTTTTATTTTACTCGTGTAATTTATGCAGAAAAAAAATCCCCCCCCCATATAAATAGCATATCAATACTGCCAGAGTTTTCCGGGCCGGGCATGCAGTATCACTCCAGGCTGTCGGGGTAAGTAGGTCGGCCTGTGTGTGCATCTGTAAATTCACTGCCTATTAAACACCCTCTGGTTCAGTGTGTGGAGACGCTTTAACAACAGTCACATCTTAGCAGAGACAAAGCCAGCAGGGAAGAACCAGCATGTGGTTTTGATCAGGTGCCACAAGTTCCTCTTTTCCATGAGCTCAGAAAGTTCACAAGAACAAGTTTGAAGGAAGTTTGAGTTCAGCCGCGGTTTTTGACTTTGATGCTGTTTAATATTATGGCCACAACTATGAATGCAGTCAAATAAACTGTCATGTCTCGCGTCTTTTTCATCTTAAATGCGTGTTTTCCAGCTTTGCAAAACGACATCAAAAGAGACGGCCATAAAGACTGCTCACATTTCACAGTTCGTGTCCTCAAATTGACCCACTGTGCCTGCCCTCTAACACCTACTTTTCCACCGACCTGTTGCTAACGAGCAAAACTTCTTCCCTTGAATCTCTTAATCTGGTAACGTTTTGTGTTTCCTTACATTGTTTTGCTTTGCTTAAAGCCCACGTTTCTATATTTTTTTATTTTTAGCACAGCCATGGCACTTATCTTCCCAGCTTTCTTGTTGTGCATTCAGCACGCGGTCCTAACACTCCTCTCCCCACCTGCAGTCCTTATATTAAAAATAGAAATGCATTTTAATGTCTCTACAGCTGTTGTTTTGTTTACTGGGCCATGCGACCACCTTTAATCTCTGTGTAATTAGTCAGGTAGAGACAAGATAAAACCCATTTGAGGGAGAAAATAAAAGCCACTGGATTTAAGAAGGTGTGTGCATATGCATATGTGTGTGTGTGTGTGTGTGTGTGTGTGTGTGGAAGTGAAGAGAGGACATGCAAGCCTCACAGGCTTTTCTAATTAAGTGGTTTTCCAAAGAGGATCAGTGGCGGGAATACAGTAGTGTGTAAATAGGCTTGTATGCATATGTCTGAATTATGAGGAAGGAGAAAGTGAGAGAGTGGCAAAGAGAAACAGATGTCGACACGCTGCTGAATTGTAGAGAAATGTAAATAAATCTGTGAAAACGTAAGAAATTAGGTTTGTGTGTGTGCGTGTTTGTGTGCGTGCTCGGGGTGTGGATGTGTGACTGTAAAGAAAATAAATGAAGAGTGAACTGGTGTTTTTTCCACACGTAGCTGCTACTGACAATAATTTAAATGAATCAATTAATCAAATTGAAAAAAAAAAAAAAAAACAGTATCTATAAAGCACATTTAAACCCTACTTAAGCTGATTAAACTCGCAAGTCATACACAAACACGGGCGCGTGGACACAATCACTAGTGGTGCGCACACACAAACACTGCATGCACACACACAAACACTCATGCGCACACACACACTAACACTAGTGGTGCGCGCACACACAAACACTTGAGGCGCGCAAACACACAAACACTCTTGGTGCGCGCACACACAAACATTTCTGTGCCCGCACACACAAACACGTAGTGCGCACGCACACAAACATTTCTGTGCTCGAACACACAAACACTCTTGGTGCGTGCGCACACACACATTTCTGTGCCCGCACACACAAACACTCGTAGTGCGCACACACACAAACATTTCTGTGCCCGCACACACAAACACTCGTGGTGCGCACACATACAAACAATTGTGGTGTGCGCACACAAACCCTCGCGGTGCGCACACACACAAACACTCGTGCACGCACACAAATCTCTGCAGATGAATCAAACGGGTTTGCATCACGGTCAGTGACATAAATCGCATGACGCAAAAAAATAAATAATGAAATTAGCTGCCAACGCTTTTAATAGTACATTTTTTGCTATTTTATCAATTTGTTGTTGCAGCCTTACTGCTGATTACTGATACTAGGCGACCCCTTTAGGGCACGTGTGAAACTCAATGCCCTGGGCTTGTCCAAATTAAAAATACAAAAAAACAAACATCAATTGTCTAAATTACCTAATATTTCAGTTGTCAATATATCAGCCCTTCTAAATACACAAATTCACTCAGTGAAACTCCACAACATTTGGAGGATCGAAATTTTCCTATGCTTTTATTACCTGAGTCATTTTAAATCTGAAAGAACTAAATTTTCATGAAATTTGTCCACATAATTTCCCCAAATTAAATTTGATCAATCTCGTTGTCGTTCTGACTTTGATTTTTTATTTTTTGTTATACTCTCTCTATATATTATTTTATTTATTATTTATTTATATATTACTGTGTTTCTCAGCCACTTGTAGTTGCGACCTTAGGGCTTCCGATTTTTTATGATTGTAAATACAAACAGTAGTTTAATATATTAACCCCATTTAGTTTGGTACGTTTTCGGGAAGTTTAACAGCCAGTAAATTTGTCTAAACACCAAAAGGCCATGAAACAAAAAAATGGAAATTGAAATGCATAAAAAACTGAAACAGAATTGGGAAAATTTTGAAACGATGTTGTTCTTTTGGTTGTTATCCAAAGCTCATGAACTTTGCCTTTGGTGCTTGTTACACAACACTAGCCCACAGTGGCCTGCAAGTACCTGCTGTTTTATGGCAGGATTCCTGCTGACTTTAGTGAGCTTTGGTCACCTGGCCATGACTTCAGTTATCGGAGCAATGACCTGTTTAATGAGGATGCTTAAGTGAATCAAGTATATTTCATACTGTGTTTGTATGAATGAGCGGCAGAAACGGATGAATGTTAGTTGAAGAACACTGCCTGCCATGTGTGGATGAGTGAACCCTTCCAGGCCCCCCGTGAAAGCAGAAATCAAAGCACTGATGGTAGTCAGAGCTCGATGATGGAGGTCGGGGATGTTACAGAGGGGGCGGACCAGTGAACCCTGTGTGTGAGTGTGTAGTTGTAGTCACCCCTGGTCTGGATTCTGTCAAGTCAGGACAAATAGTGGCATTTTGTTGGGGAAAGAACTGGCTGCGTGCCAGACGGCGTTGTTAACAACAAGGCTGGTTGAGATTTGGAGGACTCAAGTATGTCTGTCTTCCAACGATACAAGAATATGTAAATGTTCTCACGCTCTTATGGCAACACCATTCATTCTCTCTTCACCTGCTTGAATTTTTAAGCAACAGAGAATAATTATTAGTAAATGTTGTTCTATTTAGGCCATTTTGATCATATACAGCTTTTTACTTTTAAACTATTGTCCCAAATGTTAAAATAAAAATCAGGAGATGAAATGTGTAAAGGTCAAACAGATGTTTTTGCTGCCATTTACCATTTCTGACATTTATTTTAAGATTATCTTGATGTCCTTTAGAGTTCCAGTAAAGGCTCTGGTTAAATTTCATTTTTTTTTGGTTCTCCTTAGTGGTCTGGAACTAAGCCTGACAGTTTTTACATCCAGACCAAAGAAAATGGGAAATTACCTGTTGCCATAAATGTATTTGCACTCATCCATGCCCCAAGCTTTTCCTGTATTTATTTTGAAGATGGATAGTGGGCTGAGGTTAAGATGGTGGTTTTCCAGTCATCTCTCTCTATGCAATCGAGCCAATCCACCAGACGCAGAAATAAATTCTTCTGTCGCATGAAGAGAACGAGACAAGATGGGACGATCAGCGCACACTTGATTACGTGGCAGACATCACTAGTCGGCCCTTGTTTCTCCCTGTTACCCATGTCCTTTACCATTACCTAAAGCACAGTGGAACACATTGTTTTCACTGGAGCGGTGAGAGTCAAAGAAGTGCAAAGGTTAGAAAGTTCAGGCAACTAGACCTAAAGCCAAGGTTCCCACGGATCCTTTAAAAGTCTTAAAAGGCATTAAATTCATGAATCTAAAAATAAGGCCTTTAATTGTCATTCAAATGTCTGATATCAGTGTTTCAAAAGTCTTAGATTTTAACACAAATATTATTTTATGATTATAGTTAGTATCACATTTGAAAACAAATGGTAAAAATTGTTTTAATGTATAATTTACCATAACATTGCACAATCACGACCGTGGAACCAACTACAAAACAGTGACGTGGTTGCTGCGGGACTATGTGCAGATGCGGTTCATGCTTGTAGAAACTTTAAACAACATGGACATTGTTGTTTCATCGATTTCTGGCTATTTTCATAGCCATCTTGTGTGTTTTGAGTAATTTTGATTATATTAGTCTGTTTTTTTGTGCATTTTACTGTCATTTTGTGTATATTAATGTGTTTACTTTGGGGGCCACCAGTTGCACATCTGCATTTTTTCCCCCCAATTGTGTTTACTGTAAAGTTGGTCTTACATTTAATTTCAAATGGCCATGAAAATTCTTAAAAAGTCTTGAATTTAATTTGTCTAAGATCCCAAACCCCTCAGTCAGTCATTGTTGGCAGAGCCCCTTTACCAACTTTGGGAGGTGAAATACACTAATCAATCCAGCGTGTTAGCTTGAACTTGTGTTTGTTCATGGGGGAGATGGTAAACAGCAGTTTCAATGAAATACAGGATGGTCAGAGGACAGCTTCATAGACCTGTGGCAGCATTTGTGTAAAGAAAATGTGTATTCTATTCCAGTAAACTTGTGGAAACCGGAATATATATATATTTCCAGTTGTTCTGTAGGCTTCAACTCCTTCCAACTATACTTTAGTTTGCTGGTTTAATTCCTCTTGCCCATTGGATCGACAGGCAGTATTAACTTAAAGATGGATCCACTTTATCACATACTCACCCTACAGTAAAAACACCAGATGACATTTCCTCTCATATACTGTAGTTTTTTAGTCTTGACTATTCATTATTTATGATCTGTTCCAAATCACATTATCTTCCACCAGGCTGTAATTACACCCTTGCCTAAGGCAGGGATAAATGAGACATGTTCAGAGCAAAATACTACAAGAAAGAGAACGGCTGATCATGTCCATTCAGATTCAAAACCGTAGAGCGCAATACTGTTTTTTTTTTTGTTTATCTTTAAGCATTTTTGGGGGTTGAGTAACCTAGATTAGCAATAACAATAACCTAGCATTAGCATTAGCCTAGAATTAACATTGCTTCAACCTAGCATTAGCATTAACCTAGCATTAGCCGAGCAATAACAATAACCTAGCATTAGCCTAGCAATAGCATTAACCTCGCATTAACATTAGCTGCTCTATTTTTATTCTAGTTTCCAATGTTGTCATTGTTTTTCATTTTCATTCATGTACCCCCTATGACACGTTGCGTACCCCTGTGGGTACCCGTACCCCACTTTTGGAACCTAGGACCTAGAACATAGTCCAGTACCGTGGTCTGACTCAAATGCATTTAAGTGGCTATGAAAGATGAGTGGAAATGAATGAGGAACTCAAGCATTTATGATATACTGTACATGTGTTTGGATGGCGGGAGCAAACAGGAGTGCCTAGAGCAAAACCATGCAAGCACAGGGAGAACATGCAAGCTCATGTGTCCAACGCAAGCTTTCTTAAGCACAGCTTATTGTGCTTTCTATTATTGAGATGGAGAAGTATTACAGTGGTCTTCTTTAAAATAAATATTTGGCTCGACTGAGTAAAATGAGACAGTTTTATTTGGTGCGCTTGAGTAAATCTGTAAGTAAATGTTCATAACATACATTTTACAAACATATGGCTTTAAGTTCAGCACATATCACTAACTGTAAGTCCCAGTTCTAAACTGAGACCTATTCTAGCGTTCTAGAGACAAAAAAAATAGCTCAATAGCATAGCGAGTTTGAGAATTAAGAAAAATCAACAAACAAGTGCACTCAGAGAGCGCAAACCTCCGCCAAATGCTAAATATCTTTTTTGCTAGATATTGGAAGTTATCTGGATCAGTCATCTGGCCTGGCAGACATTTCTATCCCCATTAATAACCATAAAGTTGGTCAGAATGTATGGACAGCCCATGTTTTAGACAAGTTCCAATGAAATGCTTAATCCGGGTGAAACTCTGTGCGGTAATAAGGAACCAACCTGACGTAACTAAGTCAAATTCTATAACAATCGGTCAATTATGAGCCTAGATAGGGATTTTTAGAATTTTGCCAATGATGAGAGATTTTTCAAGTTTTGAAAATGATCCAGGATCAGTATATTGATCCGGATCTCCTTTAAAATGTAATGACACCTTCTATGGTGTATGGTCTATCTTTGGGTCAAATTTTGACAAAATCGTTAAAGTTCTTTTGACGTAATCCTGCTTACGAACGAACAAACAAAAAAATGGCAGCGGTAATTAAAGTGCATCTTTGCATTTTAGTAATGCTAGTTTTCGTGCCAATTCATTTATTTGATAATTAGCTAATAAGGTTATAATCAGTGGTTGAATGCTGCCAAAACTACCATAAAAAAATCTTTAACTCAAAACTTTGGCAATTTTAGAACGTTGCTCATTTTAAAATCCTCTCAAACACTTGTGTAAATGATGCGATTGACCGAAGTAAAAATATCTTTATCTAAGATTGCGACGACCCATTATAAAGCCTTGTCCGCCATGACTGTACTCCTTTTAGGAAGAAAAAAGACACTCCTTGTTTTGATGCTGGAGAAATGTATTTGACAGTGTTGTCTTCAAATACGGCGTGTGTGAGATAATGGTCAGCCTAAGAAGACGCTAAAAGTCGGAGATGATTTTTTCATTTCCCAACGGCGTCCGTTTCTCTGAGATTGATGGAGAGTGCATAGAGTGCGTGACTGAGAAACAGAATGAGCCGCTGCCCATTAGCAGTTGGACTCGCATCAGATTTGCTAGTTATTCAGTCTGACAGGTTTGACTTGAATTGGATTCAGAGTGAAATTCATAATGACAGTGTTTTACGGCACTACCCGGCTTGGCTTTTTTTTGCCTCTGAAGGGATGCAATACGTTCAAAATCCTCGTTGGGTTTCGTCTCAAACACTTTCAGTTGCACTGGTATCTTGTTCTGCTACTTCAGTAACGCAACGCACCACTTCCACACTTCCTGCTTGGTTTCATGTTTATTCTCATGTCAGAATATGTGCTCGTAAACATCTGAGAGAGAGAAGTGGGCTGACGGTGGGGTGTGAAGGAAGGAGGAAGTGGGAGAGAACATGTTGAACATGACATGGAAGTGTCTTAATTACCTTGGTGGTTGCATCCGCCTCCCATGGCTGTCATTTCCATCCATCCATCCACCAACACTGGTTCTCACAGTGGCCTTTTGTTCCCTTTTTATAAGTTATTGTGAAGCTCTTTAATGCTGTCCAGCAGAAACCGTCAACTAGCGGTAAAAAATGTAAGAAAAAAAATAATTGGATGGATTCAGGAAAAAAAAAACGCAATGGTGACACTAGATCTGCTCAGTAAATATTAATAACCCACTTTAACTTGTGGGATTTTATCCTTCACTCTGTTAAGTCTGCAGAGCGGAAATATAAATATTTGACGGAACAACGGCTATCGCTCTCCCACTTCTGTTTCTAACATCTCTGTCTTTTTGCCTTATCCGTTTTGCGGAGCTTATTTGCCGTACGACAAATGAAGGAGAAGGATCGACTCTCACGTGGGTATGTTTGAAGACGATGATTGCGGCGGAGGCTGACGTGTGTTGGGGCAAAGCTTGACAAAAGAAGGAATCATTAATACACCGCTGACAACTTTATATGTGCGCTGCCTGATTCCTTTCTCTATAGTCATCTATAATTCACCCCCCCCACCCTCTCTGTTTGAATTTTTTATCAAGGGAAGACAAAAAAACCCCACATTGTCCATTTTCATCAACCTCGGCTCAACCCGTTTCGTTCATTTTCTCTTTAATATGAAAGAAGAACCAATGAAGCAGGAGAGAGTGGTCAGTGTTCTGTCTGTCCTCATTGTCTTTTAAAAGCTACATGTGATGGTAACAGGGTTGTTCCTGTATTATTTGAGTAGAAGGGGGGTCTTGCCCTGTTTGTCAATAATTTAACTCTATACAAAGTCACAGCCAAGGTTGCAAAAGGGTGCAACATTTTAGTAATATTCAAGAATATACACTTTTCATGGGAATTAACTGGACATTTTGAGTAATTCTAAATAACTCTATCATTTCCAAACATACTGTAGATATTATAATCCATTCCAACGTTTTATCTAGGGTCAGCACAGGACAGAACAGGAATTTCTCACAGCATAGGGGGATCGCATTGTGTGCGAGCAAGCGCCACAGACCTGGAATATTTTGAGATGAATCTCTCTGACGGTCAAATTTAGTCAAGTAAAGCTAAAGTTTATGTTTTGTACTCACAGACACTTTGTAGACAACAAATAATCCACTGTAATATTGTGACTGTTATGTCCCCCTCTCACTGGAAGTCCGTTTTCTGTCCAAGTGTACGACAATTATTAAAACTGCACTGATTAAAAATGCTGCACCGTAGGGGCCGACAGTACTTCGTAGGGGCCCGTACGCTCAACAGCACTGGCGAGAACCTTGAGGGTGAAAAAATTCCAGGAAATTTGAAATTTAGAAACTTTCCGTGGGAAGTAACGCACAATGACGGGACATTTTCAAAACTGAAAGTTGGCCAGTAACAAGGATGTTAAATATTGTTGGTGAAATATAAATCATTTTAGCATCATCTATATTTAGAATTACTTACAGTTTTTGGTTAATAAGTTTCCGTGGAAATGTAACAAAACCATCCACCCGTTTGCAATTGTATCTATTACAGCAGTGATTCCCAACGCGGACCAGGGTTGAGGTTTGTAAATAGCTGTCCGTATAGTGCTGGGTCGTGACTCCCGTTCGCTCGGACTTATTAAGTGAGGAAAATGGGAATTTTTCAAAACAAATTGTTATTTAGCATTGTTTTTTATTGTTTATTTGATGTGGACATCACAATCACTTTGGTAGAACCATATGCATCGTTTGAGTGTTTTTGCACACGTGCTATGTGGTAAAACTAGAGGCTTTTGAAATGATAAAAAATAATAAAAGTAACAAATAAAAGAACATTTTAAAAATGCAGTGTAGAAAAAATAACAACACATAAGTGTTAAACTTTATTCTTTCTTTGTGGCTCGGTACCAAATGGTCTCAGAAAGTTTGTGACACTTACACAAAATGGACTTCGATACAATTTTTGCGCATCGCAACGCTATTTTTACAAATTTGACATAATGCAGGATGTACGTAATCTTTTTGTGCTTTTGTTCGGGCTGCACATCACGAAATGTGCCTCAAACTCTGAATGAATTGTTGTAATAAAATGTAATTACATTAAATAACTGTAATCGAGTCAATTAATCAATGGAATCAAAGTGAAACTATTATTTTCATGACATTTTTTCCTGTGAGATTGTGCTTTGGGTTGAATAAAGTCAATGTAGCCCTGTTCTTTCTTACCTTAACTTACATGAACACGTGCAGTATTATGTGAGGAAAGCACAGCATCAGCTGATTATCCACTTTCAGGTTGTGGTGACCTCCAAAAATCCTTGTAATATTCCATTTTTTCTGTGTGTGTGTGTGTGTGTGTGTGACATTCTATGATAGGTTCATTATTGGACATTTCCACCATTCACATTCATTCCCTTTTTAAAATTGAACTCTTTCCTAACTCTAAATGCACAGCTTCCACATCTGTACGCTCTGTCTTTGTGGGTGTTATTAAAATGATTGATTCATTGCTATATTACACCCACTCCCCCACCCTTCCGTTACCTCTACCTTCACTGTGGCAAGAAAAAAAATTGCCAGAAAAATCAAAAATCCGCAGCACGCACACAAATCTTCCAGCATTCTGCTACGTCGTCCAAAGGCCCCGACGGCAAACAAAGAAGCTTCTGTGAATGTTTATTATGTATAGGTTTATTTTCCCACAGACCAGAGATCACATCCTTCAGGGTAGCCCCGCTGAGGTAGACGGATTGCGGAGTGTGCATATTTGCAGAACGAATGAAGAGGAGGTCTTTTTTGACGTTTCAGCTCCATGCACTGCCTTCCTTTGGTGGGATTGCATTACAATCCCCTCGCCCTCGTGTGCTTTTTCATCACATGTTATTGCATCACTGAGGTAATGCAGACTTTTGTTTTAAAAGTATAAGCTTTGCTGCAACATTTTACCCAAGGACATAATATATCTGGTTGGCCTTTTACAGACCCACAGGGGCCGATGCGTGTAGGGAGACATACTGTAACTTGTTTATGCGTTACACTAATATTGTGCT